>NW_004444003.1:4680196-4691046 GCF_000243295.1 Trichechus manatus latirostris
GTGGGGTTGTTAACCAATGTCATAAAACAACATGTGTACTACTGTTTCATGAGAAACTATTTGTTCTGTAAGCCTTCACCTGAAGTACAATAAAATATATTAAAAAAAAAATTATAGCCAAGAAAATCCTATGGAGCAGTTCTACTCTGCCACACATGGCGTTGCCATGAGGCAGAACTGACTCAACAGCCATGGGCTTTCTCGGTTTTTAACTCAAAGTGCGGAGTCACCTGGTTGCTTGTTCATGGCTCTTTTCAACTCCAAGCTGCCTGACTAGGATACAAATGCAGGCAGTGCGTTTACATTTTCCCTTTTCTTCAAGCTCAGTCTGACCGTGTGCTCCTAAAAGACAGGACATGGATTCCTTTTGCACAGACTCTCTTGCCGCCAAAGCCTGCCCTGTGGCTCTCACCCGTGTCCCCCCAGAGAGCCCGCAGACGGTCTGAGCGGAGCCGCGGGCACCAACTCCTCCAGGCCAGGACCACAGCCTCCAGAGGCCCTGGGCAGAAGCTAGGATGTTTACTTTTGGTTTCCCACTAACTCCTGTTTCCAAGAACTCCCTGCCAAAGGGAGAGAGAGGGAAGCAGCCACAAATGGCCATGTCTAAGGCCAGCTCAGGGCTGAAAGGCAGAATGCAGCTACACAGGCCCCCACCTTCCTCATTTCACTCCTGTTTGGAATCATCCCAGAAGGCCAGTAAACCAGTTGTCGACTCACAGTGACCCCATGTGTGTCACAGTAAAACTGTGCTCCATAGGGTTTTCAGTGGCTGATTTTCTGGAAGTAGATCACCAGGCCTTTCTTCCAAGGTGCCTCTGAGTGGACTTGAACCTCCAACCTTTCGGTGAGCAGCCAAGTATGTTAACCATTTGCACCACCCAGGGACTCTTCCCCAAAGGAAGCGGACAGGAATTAGAAGTGCTGCTTGGATCACACAGTAGAGGATGAAGAAGAGCCACTGGGGGTCAGAAAGGGGCACCTGACTAAGCAGGTACTGGGAGAGGTGAGTGGTCCATGGTAAAATGTTACTGAAAAGAAGTGGGATAGGTAAGTAGACACTGGCACCAATGCAAATACTGCCTACTGCTCAATGGTGCCCAGGGCCAATTCTGGCCAAGCAGGGTATGTATGTGCGTGCGTGCATGTGTGTGTATGTGTATGCGTGTCTGTCTCTCTCTCTCTGACACACAGACACACTTTTTTTTTACACTTTAGAGTCCATGTGGTTCCCAGGGAGGTGCCCTGACCTAGGAGCTGGGAGACCTGGGTCCTAGTCTTAGCTCTATCACTTCTAGTCTTGTGGCCTTCATCTGTCTGGGCCTTGGGTTTTTTGTTTGTTTTTATAAAATAAAAATACTGGACTGGGCCAGCATTTCTCCAAGTGTGAATCTATGGTACACTAGTCTCCAGGAAAAAGGGTTCTGGGTCCAACTAAGTTTGGAAACACCTCACACTACTAGCACAGGTGCACCCTCTGCCTGTTGTTGGCAATTCATGGCACAGCTACAGGAATCATATCCTTCATGTTTTCTGTATCACTAGACACATAATAAATGATCAACATACATTCTAAAAATTAATTGGAACCTGAAACCTTTGAAGCAAGCCCTAGAAATGCTCAAAATATCACTTGGAAGTTAAAGGTGGTAGATTACTCTTCTTCTCAGGAACGATTCAACTGTCAATAATTAAGAGTGGCCCTCCAGTTCCTGAGGCTCTCTGAATGGCATCAAGTAAGTGCCTCTGGAAAGTTCCCCAGAGAAGCTAACACACTGATTACATCTTGAGTGAGGCAGAAATTCAGTTTCCCGTGCTGCCAAGCACTTTTACTAAAAAGTCAAAGACTTACAGTATTTACGTTTTATTTGATTACCTATTTAATGTCTGTCATCTTCAAAGATGCTGGCACTTTACTGCTTCCTGTGCCCGATTTTCACCATCCTTGGGATTTTTACCGAATTGCTTGCACAGCACCATCTCACCACACTGTCTGTGTTGCTACATTCCTTCATACTGAGAAACAATTTTGTACCAGACACTGGCTTGGTTAGGTGCTAAGAATTCAAAGAAAAATAGATGGTCCTAGGCCTAAGGAGGTGCACCTTGTACCTAGGAAAGCAGACAGGTAAATAAGTATTTATAATGAAAAGAGATAAGAGCTCTGACAGCCGTGATAGAGACACTTACAAACACTAAGGGAGTCCAGAGAAGGAATAAATTTGTCCTGTCTGGAGATTTGGGGCTCGCTGCTCCAATGGCCAGGTATGGGCTGGGTTGTGAGGTAGGAGCAGATTTTTCAGGTAGATAAGAGCATTCCAGGCACAGGAAATGTACTGCAAAGTCCCTGAGACCTCAAGCATCTTCATAGTTAGAATGTATGTTTAGGAGTTGCAAGGGGGTGAAAGATGAGATTGGAAAGAGTTTAGGGTCAAATTAGGAGTGGTTGGGTGTCCTAAGTTAAGGATTTGGTCCCTTCCCCCTGGCAGGAATCACAGGTAGAGAAACTTCTTTCTGTTCTCTCCAAAGAGCTGAGCTGCCCCGTCCACAGGTGTCTAATGCCAGGTGAGCTGAAACGAGTGAACAAGGTCAGGGTGATTCTATGCGTGAGAAGAAAGTCCTTCTAACAACCTCAAGTCATGTTTAAAACCTGTACCGTATCCTTATTATTCACAGATTCGGTATTGGCGAATGTTCCCACTCGTTAAAATTTATTTGTAACCCCGAATCAATACTCCTGGCACTTTTGCAGACATGGATAGAGAGAGAAAAATTTTGAGTCTTCTGATGTACACTTTCCCAAAGTAGGTTTCCAGCTCTCATGCTGTAAATAAATGTCCTTTTTGCAGCCCATTTAGTGCCACATTTTTCACATGTTCATGCTTTTTGTTGGTGATTCTGCTGTTCAAAATGGCCCCAAGCTTAGTCCTGAAGTGCTTGCCTAGCGTCCCTAAGCCCACAAAGGCTGTGATGTACCTTATGGAGAAAATGCATGTGTTAGATGAGCCTCGTTCAGGCATGAGGTATAGTGCTGTTGGTCACGAGTTCAGTGTTAATGAATCAACAATATATATTAAATAAGGCGTCTTTGGGTGGAATGAACAGTTAACACGCTTGGCTGCTAACAGAAAGACTGGAGGTTTGAGTCCACCCAGAGGCATCTCAGAAGAAAAGCCTGGGGATCCACTTCTGAATAGATACAAGCCATTGAAAACTCTGTTGAATACAGTTCTAGTCTGACACATATGGGGTCATCCTCAGAACTGACTCAACAGCAACTGTTTTCTTTTTTTTTTTTTTTTTTGGTAAGGTGTTTTTAAACAGAAATACACATAAAACAAGGTTATATATTGATCGGTTGATAAAAATGTGAACAGAGGCTTGAAAGACTCTAACTCTGACTTTGCCCTCGGAGCAATGGTTCAGTGTTCATTCCAGAACATTACTACGAGTGAGGAGAATCGACTGTATCTTTGAAGACTGAATTGATACGCCCATGTGGGAAGCCATGTCACACCACACAGCTGTCAGGTCACAGACTCACATGAGATTTAGAGTATCAGAGGATGTGCTTTTTGTCATTCCACGTGGATTTAGATAAGAGACAGGAAGAAATGAATGAAACAAAATGTGTCATAAAACAGCAGTTTGCTCACATTATTTACAGGACGTGGAATGCTTGTGGGTCCACTCCACAAAATACCGATAAAGTGCTTCAAGATCTCTAAGCAAACTGCCTGTGTGGTTAAGTAAATTGAAGAGAAATGTTTTCAATATTGGACTTTTTGGTTGCTAAAAGAGAAACTACGCAATTCCACCAAATCAGCATCTGCTACGCAAAAAGAGCTTGGTGTTTCCCTGGAACCTGAGCACACGTTCAATGGTGATCTGCTCTCCGTTCTGTTATAAAACAAAATGTGAGTGGCTTATGGAGTGGGGATTCTTCCTAGGTTTCCCTTCCCAATATAAAACATTAACTTTAAAGTTAAAATGGGTTCGTTATTTTGGTTGTTTCTGAAGTCACTCCTTGAGGAGAGCTCAAAGGAAAGACTTAATCAGAATTGGGGGAAGAAGCTACACATTTTCCCACTTAAAGGGAGGTGGGTTGGAATCAAATCTACTTTGGTGAGTGTTCCTCCTCCTTTTTTTCTTCTGGAGGAGCCCTGGTGGTGCAGTGGTTAAGAGCTTGGCTGCTAACCAAAAGGTCACCAGTTCAAATCCACCAGCTGCTCCTTGGAAACTCTACGGGGCAGTTCTGCTCTGTCCTACTGGGTCACTATGAGTTGGAATCGACTCGACAGCAGTGGGTTTTGGTTTTGGGTTTTCTGTACTTCTAGACTGAGTATTTTTATAAACTTTTATTGTTCTTTTTTTTAACAAAATAAGGCCACTTGGCAATAACAGCCTTTTTTTTTTTTTTTTTTTGTCTTAATGTGTACATTCAAGAATCCTCTAGTTGATAATATGAGATTTATATAATTTTGGCATTCTTCTTATCTCCAGTGGCTGACACTGAGGAAGCTCCAAGCCCAGACACCAAAAGTACCTGATGTCCCTCTGGAAACTGTCAATACTTATGGGCAGGAATGCTAGGTCGTAAATGCCAAGTGTTCACAAGTTCTCATAAAAACACTTAAACAAAAAAAAAAAAACCCTTTGCTTCGAGTCAATTTCAACTCACAGCAATCCTATTAGCATCTCTTAACTGGGGAAACAAAGGCCAAAGTGGTAGGGTTGCTACTATCTCTCCTAATTTTGTTCACGCTCCAGCCTTTATCAGCTAAGAGACTTGTCATGAACGAGACTCACTAGGGAGGGAACTCTGAAACACAGCAGTGCAAACAAAGCTTGAGTCTTTTCTTCTTACTCTGCATATGCCTTGGTCAAAATAACCTTTCCTTTGGAGTACTGTGTTGCCTACTCCCATGATGCCAGTTAGACACAGTGAAGTTCTGCAATCTCCCAGGGCCCAGTAGGTCAGACTTGTGTGTCTTCTCTATATACCTGTACCACCCCCTCCAGGCTCCAAGAGACCTCAGTTATTGAATGAGCACCTGAAGGCAGCAGCACCTTGCCCCCCTGAATTGACTGACTCTCCCAGTCACCTCTCATAACAAAGGTGATGGGGAGAACACTTCTATTTCCAATACCCTAACCCAAGACCTGGACCATAATTTTACAACTCAAGACCACCAAGTGACCAGTCTGAGTAATCCAAAAAGAGACAGTAAGTCACCATGATTGCTCAATAAATACTGATGATGAACATTTATTATCAGCCATAGGACCACGTGGACCCAGACAATCCCCAGAAACGTTTATTTCCTTTCCTAATTTATGGGGAGATTGTATCCCCATTTTCAATTCTATTACTCTTTGATTATTCTTTTGAATTGTTAAACACTAATGGTGTACATTTTTGCTAAATACAAAGTAGCTGTCTTCTCTACCTTTCCTTACTCAACTCCTACCCCAAATGCAGAGATTACATCACATCACACATATTGAGATATTTTGGTCTTTGTAGATCTAATAAAAATAGATTTGTTATATCCAGGCATTGCATATAAAGCAGATAGCATGTCATTTAAAAGCTACTCATTAAAGGTTAATCTGTCCCAGTTTAATTTTGCTCCCACCCAGGCTGGGGCACTCAGTATCTAGACTGCAGATGCTCAATCCACAAACTAAAAGTAAAGAAAGTTTCAGGAACTCATCAGTACAGATCCTTCTTCTGTCTTCATACCTTCTGTCTTGCCTTCATCCCTACAGCCCAGATGGTATTACAAAGATCGTGTGCTTTGCTCCATGACAAGCATTTTGTCAGACTTCAGCAAATTCAAAAAGAGCACCGAGGGATTTAATTTCTCAGTGCTGTGTTCTGAATCTGCAGGAAGTAGACTATGGCCCAAAATACATTCCATTTTCTTTTGAAAACAAGTTGGCTCCCTGAGGTATGTAAAAGGGTGCCTGGCACATAGTAAACAAACAAAAAAGTTGCCAATTCTGACTCATGGTGACCCCATGTGTTTCAGAGTAGAACCGTGCATAGGGTTTTCAATGTCTGTGGCCTTTCAGAAGTCAATCGCCAGTCCTTTCTTCTGAGGCACCTCTGGGTGGATTCAAATCACCAACCTTTCTGTTGGTGGCCGAGTGCTCAACGATTTGTGCCGCCCAGGCAGGGACTCTGGTACACAACAGGTACTCAACAAATATTAGTTGAAAACAACACTGGATCTCTAGGCCCTTTGTTTTGTTTGCACCCCACTTTGCCAGTAGCACTTTGTAGGCAGAACAGTTGCATCAGTCAAATGTTATCATGCTGAGGAATAGTTGTAGGGAATGAAACAATCGCAGGCTGAAGGGGGAGCCCACACGTAACCACATGCTTTGAGCAGATGCTCTGCTACCATGTTCTACCGCTAATACACATGAATAATGAAAAAGCAAGAGAATATCCTGAAGTATTTTCATTTTCACAGCAGGGACCCAGGTTCAGCTATTGCTTTCATGTGGTGACACTGAAAATCAAGGCATGAGTGAGGCCTTTCTGAAGCTAATAAGTGATTATCCCTCACCAAAGAAATGTGACTACAGTGCTTACATATGATGACTTTCTATAGCTTGCACAGCTTCCCCAGTTTCACAGTGTTGCGTATCTGAATGTAAGCTCTTAAACGGCAGGACTGTGTGAAGGTTTCTCCTCTGTAACATCTAACCAGACCAAACCTGTTGCCGTTGAGTCGATTCCAACTCATAACAACCCTACAGGACACAGCAGAACTGCCTCATAGAGTTTCCAAGGAGTGGCTGGTGGATACAAACTGCTGACCTTTTGGTTAGCAGCCATAGCTCTTAACCACAGCACAGTAATACATGCACTTGGTGTTCACAGCACAGTAATATATGCACTTGGTGTTAACAAATGTTTGTTAGTTTTGACAATGATGCCAGCACTGGCATTATATCCAGGTAACTGTCCAAGGTGTCTCGATAGCAGCGTATATTTCACAGCCACCCAGCTTACATCAGTGAATATCAAGCTTCCTCCATCTCTGGATGGAGACAGGACAACTCATGGCAGATAGTGAGCACAGTCCCACAGTTGGCCCAGGAGAACTGGCCAAGGATCTGAATGAAGCAAGAACCTAAAGTCGAAACAACTGCAATTTGTAGGAAGGACCTGGCTCTCTCCACACACCATCGATTAGACAACTCCTGGGCCACAGAAGCACCACTCTGCCAGAAGAAACGCACCTGTCTCTGCTTAAAACCAGTTGCCGTCACGTTGATTCCTACTCATGCCAACCCTACGTGTCAGAGTAGATCTATGCTGCATAGGGTATTCATGGCTGTAATCTTTCAGAAGTAGGTCACAAGGCCTCTCTTCTGAGGCGTCGCTGGATAAACTTGAACCTCCAACTTTTCGGTTAGCAGCTGAGCGCTTTACCATTTGCACCACGCAGGGACTCCCGCCTCTGTTTAGGATTGAGATTATAGCCTTCTCCTTCCAAGGCGGCCACCCCCTGAAGAGCCTCCCAGGAAGTGAAATCCTTTTTCCAGCAGATGGTAAATGCATCTGTGCAGTCAGTGAGGAGACTCAATCCAGCCCGCAGGCCAAAGACTGAGGATGACAAAGCTATGAGCTACAAGACCCTGCCTGGAGAACACCATGGTCTCAATTCCTGGGGAGTGAAAGTGAAGAAGCTGGGGCTGCAGTGGTGCAGCTGAGTTCAGTTCTCAGGAAGGTGACAGATGTTTCACCAGTAATTAGGCAACCACTGAGGGCATACAGATTCAGCTCAACACCCTGCATTCAGGAAATTAAAGAACAGCCACCACAGGGCACAAGTACGGCTTTCAGAAGCGTGTTTTGTTTTTCCAAACAGACACTGTTCCTCCAACTGCCTGAACCTAGTGAGGGGAGAAGTGCTAAGCCTCCCTACTAGGCTGCAAATTCCTACAAGGCAGGAGCTATGCATTTATAATTTAGGATGCTTGCTGATAGGTGTATTGTAGGGGGTTAATAAATGTTGAGTGAATTCGACCCTGAAATCCACGTAAGACTTAGTAGTCTCATTTCAGCATTTATTGTAAATATCCTGTGTGGTTCAGCGGAGCCGTGGTTAACAACTACGGCTGCTAACCAAAAGGTCGGCAGTTCGAATCCACCAGCTGCTCCTTGGAAACCCTATGGGGCAGTTCTACTGTGTCCTATAGGGTCGCTAGGAGTCAGAATCGACTCAACGGCAATGGGTTTGGTTTGGGTTTGGGTTTATGTGGTTCAGCGGTTGAATTCTTACCTTCCATGTGGGAGATCTGGGTTCAATTCCTAGCCAATGTACCTCATGCACAACCACCACTCATCTGTCAGTGGAGGCTCACGTGTTGTTATGATGTTGAACGGGTTTCAGCGGAGCTTCCAGACTAAGACAGACTAGGAAGAAAGAAAGGCCTAGAGACCTACTTCAAAAATTCAGCCAATGAAAACCCTATGGATCACAATGGTCTGATCCACAACCCATCACGGGGATGCCAAGGACCAGGCAGCATTTTGTTCCATTGTGCAGGGGGTCACCATGAGTCAGGGGTCAACTCAAAGGTAGTTAACAACAACAGCAATGCAAAATAAAAATGCAAGCCCCCTTGTTCAAAAAGCAAGGGGGAGAAAGCTTGCTCCTTTCTTCCTCAGTGTCTCTTTCCCAACCTGTCATAGTGTTTTTTATTTGCTATTTAATGTCTTTCTCTTGGGCACAAGGTACTCAAAAGGCAAGCGGAGACTCTCACAGGCACCTGGGGCCCCACCTGTGACTCAGCACTCAAAGCATGTGCACCAGGCCTCTGCCTCCTCATGTTCACTCAGGCCCTCATAGGCAGAAGGCGGCAGTGGTAGCTAGGCGGGGGCAGAGGCATGGATAGACTCCACCTGGGAAGGCACGGAGGCCGCAGGAAGCAGAACTTCACGTTGTGCCCAGGCTCCAAGCCCCCAGCACATGCTCCATCACGTTTCACTTACAAAATACAAATTCAAAGACAAAATTATTAAGAATTTTAAGATGGCGACCACAGAGCATTAAACCCCAAGTACAGGGCCCCTGTCTAAGCCCGAGGCCCTATGTGACTGCACTGGTTGCATGCTCCCCAAGCTAGTCCTGGATCTCTCAACCACCACCGAGGGCTGCAGATGTGCCAGTGAGCAGCCCAGCTCATGAGTATAGTCAGTGGGAGGGCTTATTCCATAGCCAGCAGCATCTCAGAGAATCCCCAGATTCTGATAATTTCTCACTTTACTGATCCTTCCCCAGCCTCCTGACTGTAGCAAAAGGGGCATCTCCCCGGAATAGCTTTGAGAACCATTCCTGGAAGCTCAACAGAGAACCTGCTTCTCTAGCCCTTCCAATGACTGTGCAGGCACCTGACTCCCCGTATTCATCACTTTGTGCTTGAATGAGTAAGAGTGGTGTCTGCTTTCTGCAACTGAACGCTAACCACTGTACTCTATTCTTCTCCCACAGCCCTCATTCCCAGGCCATGGGGCAAGGCTACAAATCAGCTGCCCTGCCCAGTTCAATCACTTCCTGGGGCCTCCTGAACACTGCGCTGGCCAGAGTCAACCAGAACCACAGGTTCAACCTCTTGAAACTGTTCTTCACCAAGAAGAAGAGTGTCTGACAACTATATTTCCAAGCAGACAAACTGCTTATAACCTAAACCAGTCTTTAGCTTCCTGTTCTTGGGAAACATTTCTACATCAGAGGCATTGAGAAATGCCCGAGTTCACTGACTCCCCGAAAACTTACAGCAAGAAATGGAAAGAACGTGTGGAGCACGTCATGATTGGATCAGTTGGTGATGACTGCACATTCTCTGTAAGTCCTGGGTCTGTGGAGGCTGAGGAGAGCTGACAGTCCCAAAAGCAAGGCATTCATGAAGCAGGAAAAATACAATTAGGATCAGCACATCTCATATGTCACTTCAAAATTAGTTGCCTATAAAAATAACAATCACACCTATCAACTTAAGCATGGTTGAGCAAAACAGACTTGGTTAACAGGAAAGAAATGACTACATCTTTGAATGCTGGAGGTAGGGTTGCTAGGTGGTGGCTGTTTTTTTGTTTTGTTTTCTTTCTCCCAGGCCACATTAATACCAATTTGACATGTCCAAATGTTCTCCTCTGTAATATGAATTATGAATATCATCACACTCTGAAGATGAGCTAATCTCTATAATGACACGCACGTAACTTCATTCCCATGTTTCAATTAAAGGAGAAGGCAATGCAAATTCTTATCTGGCACAAAAACTGCCTGACCAAGGGCAGATATTACCAATCAAGTGGGACAAGCTTGGGCAGAGAAATAAGTCCAGATGGAGCTAGATTTGGTGGGGAGGAGGGGCAGGGAAAAAAAAGGCCAAAGACCACTGAGGAGGATTTTTATTTTAAAAACATATTCAGAACTAAAAGATAAAGAAAAGGTTTAGCAAAAACACTGAGAACAGTGGTGTATTGTTAACAGATAAAAAACAGACGGCAGACCTCAATGCCTACTCAGTTTCCACCTTACTCATTCAATACATACTATTAAGCACCTAGGCAATGTCACTGTTCAGAGGGAATTAACATACAAGAAGGTATCTAAAACAAGATCATTTCACCACTTTCATTGAAGTTAGTTTTCAACTTTCAAAAGAAAAATAAATTATGATAAATTTATGAACTGGCTGATACCATATCTATAATATAATATAATATCTATAATATATAGATATATCTATATCTATATCTATAATATATCTATATTATATATAGATAATAATATATATATAATTATATATATATAATAATATCT
>NW_004444003.1:4691146-4718912 GCF_000243295.1 Trichechus manatus latirostris
ATAATATCTATATATATATATCTATATATATATCTATATCTATAATATAATAACTGACTGAACCATATCTATAATTTCAGACCTTAAATCAATATTGAAAAATACTGGAGAATAAGATTTTTCAAAAGAAGAGCAGAAGATGGATTCCAGAAAGGAAAAGAATAAAAGATGCCTGACATCATCCTCTTCGCGAAATTCTAGAGAGATTATTAAATGAAAGTTTTATGAGCATTTAGAACTCACAGAAGTTCTAGATGAGGTGATAACTGAGCCAGCACCAACCTCCTTTGCTGTCTTGGCCAGGTTACCAGGTTGGTAAGTCAGAGGAATGCCACAGATAGAGTGTGTGTTGATTTCAGCAAAGTAATTGACCAAGACTTCATATATTCTTTTGAAAAAGGAGGAGTCCCTGGCTGGTACAAGCAGTTAATGTTCTCAGCTACTAACTGAAAGGCTGGTGGTTCAAATCCACCCAAAGGTGCCTACTACTTTTGGCAATCTACTTTTGAAAAGTCAGCCACTGCAAGACCTATGGAGTGTGGTTCTACTCTGGCACACCTGAGGTCACCATAAGTCAGGAGCAACACCATGGCAACTGGTTTATTTTGGTTTTGAAAAAAGGAAGAGACAAATGGGTTTTAAAAAACCCTATTATGCTGCTGTTTCCGGCTGCATAATCATAATCAGAGATAGTACTGGAGTAGACAGGGCCAGATCTTCTTTCTGGGTCTCTCCCACCACCCCTCTGTGGGCTTAGGTTCCCCATGTTACACATGGCAAGAACGAACAGACAGCTCAGGTCAGTTCCCTTGAAAGTAGCAGGCAGGAGTTTTAAAAAGTAGACAGAATAAAAAATTAAATAAGCCCAAAGACTAGTAACCTCAAATTCAGAAAAGATACAAGTAAAAAACAGATTAAATATCTTCCCCAAAGAAAAGAAAACCCCCCATGGGTATAGAGATGAAACGAATTTTAAATACACTACTACAGGTTGCTTAAACAGTCACTGAGAATGCTAGTTTATATGTGGCTATCACTTGAAGAATGAACAAATCAGTCTTAAGTACCACCAGAATGCTCCTTAGAAGCGAGGATGGCAAGACTTCAGTTCACTTACTTTGGGTGTGTCATCAGGAAAGACCACTTGCTAGAAAAGGATATCAAGTTTGGTAAAGCAGAGGTTCAGCAAAAATGAAGGAAACTTGCAATGAGATGTACCGACGAAACCAATTATCATGAAGATGGCACAGGACCAGGCAATGTTCCGTTCTGTTATATATAAGGTCGTCATGAGTCGGAGCTAACTGAAAAGCAACTAACGACAATCAGTGTACGAGTAAAGTGGACGGCTGATTCATCTGCCACTAGCTCTGTAACCTTGGGCTAGTCACTTGATCTCTGTAAGCCGTAATTGCTCATCTGTAAAATAAATAAGTTGGATTAAAAAATCTTTCTGGTCCTCTGTGATTCTCAAATTTTATGGTTCTAGGATTCTGGTCATTTGCTGGGCTCTTTTATTCTACGCTCATCAGCCCAGCTGTAGTTGTTGTTAGCTGCTGTTGAGTTGATTCTGGCTCATGGCGACCCCAAGTGTACAGACTAGAACTGAACCCCATAGGGTTTTCTTGGCTGTAATCTTTACGGAAGCAGATCACTAGGGCTTTTCCTCTGAGGTACCGCTGGGTCGGTTCGAATCTCCAACCTTTAGGTTAGTAGTTGAGCGCAAACTGTTTGCACCACGCAGGGACCTCGTGTACATAATTCATTAGAAGGTGAATTTATAAAACAAAACAAATCACATCCACTTTTTAAATTCAACAATAATTATGAAACAGTAACTGCATAAGGCACTCTTCTAGGTGCCCTGAAAGAAACAAGGGAAAAGACTGAGACCCAGCACTAAAGGACTATAGAAGTAAAGACATGCGCATAATTAACTCTAAAGCAAGAAATAAAGTATCGGATGCCCTAAAATTATACAAAAAGTGCTACAGAAAATAACAAATGGTTTGTACATGCTGGATGGCTTCCCTAAAGGTTCTAGAAAGAATGATCAGTCTGTGATTGCATTTTTTAGCATATTATAATGACAAAGAATTTTAGTTTGCTCCAGGTTTAATTTACACCTATTCCTTTTCCCCTTGGCTTTGGTGTTTGGCATATCACAGTCATACTTGCTGTTCTCCACTGCAAAGGGCATTAAAGAGGAAGGTTTATGCTAGAATATTGACAACTCTACATTTTACAGAATGTTCTGGCCAGAGAAAACCCAATCTCAGAAATTACTAAAAAACTGCAACAAATGTTTCCATGAAGCTGATTTTCGTTAACATCTCTCTTCCTGGGAAGTGGTAAATGCCAAAAATTGCAATTTCCTGCTGCCCCCGTGCCATCGCCATGGGAAGCTACTCATAATGTTGGAGGAGCTTGTTCTAAAGCCTACACATTCACCCGATTTTTTTTTTTTAAAAAGATGTAGTTTCTGAATACTAGCCAAACCAAACCCATTGCCGTTGAGTCGACTCCAACTCATTGCAACTCCATATGTTACAGAGTATGACCGTTCCATAGGGTTTTCTTGGCAGTAATCTTTACAAAAGCAGATTGCCAGGACTTGCTTCCGAGGCACTGCTGGGTAGGTTCAAACAGCCAACCTTTACATTTGTAATCAAGCACAAACCAGAATGGCTTACATTTTCCGTAGCAAGAAAAGGCCAGGGAAGATTCTTCACTTGCCCCTTCCTGGTGGGAAGTTGTCCTTTAACGTTTGCAGCTCTGTTGCTACCATCCAAAAATGCTTTAATTTTCTCCAATTTAAGAGAAATGCATGCGAATCACAAAGAGCAAAGTGCCTTCACCAGCAAAGCACAGCCACTGCCTGCAGGCACGCTTTTCCAACTGCTTCTAACCACGGTGGACAGACAGGTCAGCCTCTCAAGGACCAAACATTTCTGGATTACATTTTGCACAGTCTGTTCCTATGAAAAATTTATACAAAAAAAAAAGGCCCTTTAAATTGACTCAAATGCTCTTAAGTGTGATGCAGGGCATAAGTTACTTCTTGAACAGTAATTGAGAACGGCAAATTGGACGTCTTTTTTTAGATGGCCAGTTCAATGGAAAGGCTTTTTTTTCTCTATTATTTCTTCCCCAGAACAAACACAAACGCTGATTTTTAGAGTTACCTTAAGTCATATGGGTGACTGTTAGTTGAACAGATAAATGTTGGGTGGTAAAAACTTGAACATACATTAGAATCACACGGTGTTTATAAAAACACAGATTGCTAGGCCCCACCCCCGGAGTTTCTGATTCTGTTGGTCTGGAGTGGGGCTTTGTCTTAGTTATCTAGGGCTCCTACAACAGAAATACCACAAGCGGGTAGCTTTAACAAACAGAAATTTATTTTCTCACTGTTGAGGAGGCTAGAAGTCCGAATTCAGGGTGGTGGCTCAAGGGGAACGCTTTGTCTGTCAGCTCTGGAGGAAGGTCCTTGTCTCTTTTGAGCTTGGGCTCCTGGGTGACCTTCGTGTGGTTTGCCATCTCTCTTCCCCCATCTCTGCTTGCTCACTTGCTTGTTCAATCTCTTATATCTCAAAAGAGATTGATTTAAGACATACTCTACACTAATACTGTCTCATTAATGTAACAAAGAAGACCAATTCCCAGATGGGATTATAACCACAAGTATGTCGCTGTTGTTAGTGGAGTGAGTTCCGACTCTTAGTGACCCTATGTACAACAGAAAAAAACACTGCCCAGTCCTGCGCCATCCTCACAATCGTTGCTATGTTTGAGCCCACTGTTGCAGCCACTATGTCAAACCATCTCATTGAGGGTCTTCCTCTTTTTCGCTGACCCTCTACTTTACCAAGCATGATGTCCTTCTCCAGGGACTGATCCCTCTTGAAAACATGTCCAAAGTAAGTGAGACAAGTCTTGCCATCCTCACTTCTAAGGAGCGTTCTGGCTGTACTTCTTCCAAGACAGATTTGTTCCTTCTTCTGGCAGTCCGTGGTATATTCAATATTCTTCGCCAGTGCGTAATTCAAATGCATCAATTCTTCTTTGCTTTTCCTTATTCATTGTCCAGCTTTCACATGGGGGTTAGGATTTACAACACATATTTTTGGGAGGACACAATTCAATCCATAATAGGCTTGCATGATGAAGTTCCCAGGTGATGCTGATGCTGTTGGTCTAGGGGACCACACTCTGAGAAACGCTGTGTTAGGGAAAACCCTATCTGCCTATCCTCAGGTCTCCCAAGGGATCTTCATCTTTCAAGAGAGAATTGTATGGATGTGCCCTGGGCGTTGCAAACAGTTAATGTGCTCAACTGCTAACCAAAAGGTTGGAAGTTTGAGTCCGCCCAGAGGTACCTTGGAAGAAGGCCTGGCAATCCACTTTTGAAAAGTCAGCCAAACCATATGGAGCACAGTTCTACTCTGACACACATGGGGTCACCATGAGTTAGAACTGGATGGTGTTATGGATTGAATTGCGGCCCTCAAAAATGTGTCAACTTGGCTAGACCATGATTCACAGTATTGTGTGATTGTCCACAATTTTGTCATCTGATGTGATTTTCCTATGTGTTGTAAATCCTACCTCTATGATGTTCGTGAGGCAGGATTAGAGGCAGTTACGTTAATGAGTCAGAACTCAATCTACAAGATTAGGTTGTATCTTGAGTCAATCTCTTTTGAAATATAAGAGAAGCAAGCAGAGAGACGGGGACCTCATGCCACCAAGAAAGAGGAAATAGGCGGAAGTGTGTCCTTTGGACCCAAGGTCCCTGCACTGAGAAGCTCCTAGACCAGGGGAAGAGTGAAGACACGGACCTTTCCCCAGAGCCAACAGAGAAAGGCTTCACCTAGAGCTGGCACCCTGGATTCCGATTTCTAGCCTCCTCATCTGTGAGAAAATAAACTTCTGTTTGTTAAAGTCATCCACTTGTGGTATTTCTGTTATAGCAGCACTAGATGACTACGACAGATAGTGACTGGTTAAAATGGTTAACCATTTAGACCTCTCTTCAGTCCTCCCATAGTCTACCCTACAGAAAACAGAATGACTTATCTCACTGGTGATCTAGGAAAAGTGTGTGTGCAGAAATGGCTCGCTGAGGAGTCTACTTCATCTCTCATTAGGGCCAATGTGCAAACGGGGTGCTCTTTCTCCTGCCTCAGGGAATAAACAAATCCCAGAGCCTACTTTCTGGACCAGTAGTTCTCAAACTTTAATGTGCATGCAAATCATCAGGGATCCTGTTAAAATTAAGATCCAGATTCAGTAGGTCTGGGGTGGGATGTGAGATTCTGCATTACTAACTAGGCCCAGGAGACTCTGATACTGCTGGTCCCCTGACCACACTTTAAGTAGCAGTGCCTTAGAGCAGAGATTCTCAGCCTTAGATGTAATCACCTGGGAAGCACTAAAAAAAATCCAGGAGCCAGTCCATACACCAAACCAATAAAATTAGAATATCTCGGGGTGGGACACAGGCAATAATGTTTAGTTTCCCACATGATTACTATGTGCAGACAAGGTTGAGACCAGGCTTCAAATCGGTTTGTTCTGGTTTGACCCCCTGCTGGTAACTTGCATTTCTACCCCAGATATATATTGAATCAGAATCTACATTTTAACAAGATCCCCAGGTGAAGTCCAGCACAACTAGGTAGCGCCCGGCTACCGCCAGCAACTGCTCTGACAGGGATCACAATAGAAGGTCCTGGACAGAGCTGGAGAAAAACGTAGAACAGAATTCTAACTCACAAAAAAAGACCAGACTTACTAGTCTGACAGAGACCAGAGAAACACCGAGAGTATGGCCCCCAGACACCCTTTTAACTCAGTACTTAACTCACTCCTGAGGTTCACCCTTCAGCCAAAGATTAGACAGATCCATAAAACAAACAGTAACACATGTAGCTCAACCACGTATATGAGACTAAATGGGCACACCAGCCCGGGGCAAGGATGAGAAGGCACGACGGGACAGGAAAGCTGGACGAATCGCAAGGAACCCAAGATCGAGAAGGGGAGAGTACTGACACATCGCGGAGTTGGCAACCAATGTCACAAAACAACATGTGTATTAATTGTTTAATGAGAAACTAATTTGCTCTGTAAACCTTCATCTAAAGCACAATAAAAAAAAATGGGGAAAAAAAAGATCCCCAGGTGACTCTTACATAAGAATTTAGGGAGCACATTTCCTAAAGAGGCAGCTAGAAAGAGCAGGTTTCAGCCACACACTGGTGCTACTAGCTCACCGGTTCTATTCTTATATAAGAATCACCTAGGGGTCTTGTTAAAATGTAGATTCTGATTCAGTATATCTGGGCTGGAAATGCAAATTCTCAGCAAGGGGTGGAACCAGAATGAATGGGTTTAAAGCCCTGAAATTTTTTTTTAAATTTTTTTATCGTTGTAGTTTAAATGAAGCTTACATTTCAAGTTAGTCTCCCATATAAAAATTTATATATACATTGTTATGTGACCCTCATTGCTCTCCCCATACTGTGACAGCACACTCCCTCCTTTCCACCCCTGATTCCCCATGTCCATTCAACCAGCTCCTAACCCTCTCTGCCTTCCCGTCTCACCTCTGGACAGAGCTGCCCGTTTAGTCTCTTGTATCTACTTGAGCTAAGAGACACACTCCTCACGAGTATCACTTTATGTCCCACAGTCCAGTCCAATCCCTGTCTGAAGAGTTGGCCTGGGAAATTGCTTTTATTTCTGGCGAAGCCCTGAAATTTTGAGAACCACTGCTCTACCAGTGGTTCTCAGAATTGGTCCCAAACCAGCAGTATTAGCATCGCCTGTGAGGTTGTGGGAAATGCAAATTCTCAGCAGGTGTTCGAACCAGAATGAACCTGTTCAAAGTCCTGGTTGAGAGCCACTATAAATCTAGAGCAGTGATTCTCCAAGTACAGTACCTGAATCAGCAGCTTCAGTACCACCTGGGAAGTCACAGAAATGCAAATTTTCAGGCCCCACCTCAGACCTACTGAGAGAAAAGGAGGGGGAAAAGCAGCAATAAGTCCTGCTTGCCATGAGTCAGAATCAACTAGACTCAAACTGGCAATGGGCTTGGGTTTGGTCCACATGGTTCTAATGCACCGAAGTTTAAGAACCACTGGTCTTATAGGCCGATTTGGAAGCCTGTGTCTCCCTCTGACTGACGTCACTGTTGGGGCTAGAATAGCAGAATTCTCCTTGCATCTGGCCAGACAGGCGTCTGTTTTATAGGCACTCCCTCTTCTGGGGAGTACCATAGTCAAGGCCTAGGAATCGGGTATTCCAACCAAACCCATTGCTGTCCAGTCCCTTTCAACTCATAGCAACCCTATAGGGCAGAGTAGAACTGCCCTACAGGGTTTCCAATGAGTGGCTGGTAGGTTCGAACTGCCGACCTTTTGGTTGGCAACTGAGCTCTTAACCACTGTGCTACCAGGGCTCCTGGAAGAGGCCAGGCCCTCGAGTGGACTCAAACCTTCAACCTTTTGCTTAGCAGGCGAGTGCATTAACTATTTGCACTACCCAGGGACTCCCCTGGGATAATATAAAACAAAAAAACCATTGCTGTCAAGTCAATTCCAACTCAGAGGGACCCTATAGGACAGAGTAGAACTGCCTCAGCTGACAGCCACATCTTTCTCCTGCAGTGCTGCTGATAGGTTTGAACCACTGACCTTTTGGTTAGCAGCCAAGTGCTCAACCACTGTGCCACCATGGCTCCTTCCTGGGACCATAAGGTTTTTCAAATACCATGTAAGTTCACCACTATATCAAAGCAGCAAGCATAAAACCACGGGGTGAGGCAGAGAAGGGACTAGGAAGCCCTAGAGAGGCCCCACAACTTTCACCATGAAAGGGAGCACATTGCCTGAAGAGGCAGCTAGAAAGAGCAGGTTGCGGCCATACACTGGTGCTACTTGCTCTGCAGGTCAGGGAGAAGAGGATTGGAATGGTTCCTTACTGACACAGAGACTCAGCAGACAGAAATGAAAATGTTCCTCCTCACTTTGGGTGGGGGTTACGGAAAAACCATCCCTGGCCCCTTCAGAATTGAACCCTGCTGGTTTCCATTGTCCCAGCTCTCCCCACTCTCTTAAGAGACAGTTGAGTAGATGTGTGGTCGTGGAGGAAATCCTTGGGTGGTGCAAACGAGTAACGCACTCAGCTGCTAAACGAAAGGTTGGTGGTTCAAGCCCACTACTCTTACTCGGACATGCAGGGGTTCAGCATGAGTTGGGATCAACTCGACAGCAACGTTGTTTTTTTTTTGTTTTCTGTGGTGGGGAGAGTGGCTGCGATGTGAAAAACAAGAAGTTCTCGAAGATAATGCCGAGTTGGTTTGACAATTACAAAATGCACCCAAATACCGACTCAATATTTACTCAGTCTGATGAGGGACTTGGAGGTCCCATCTGATATTTACTCTATTTATCGCAAACCCAAAAACAATTAGCAGGCACTTTTTGAGAGTAGAATTTCCTTTTGTTTTCCTTGAACACTCTCATGGGTGTGCTTGCTATTTAAATGATGTGACTAAAAGCCTCAGGGATGAGACTACTTTTAAACTAGGCTAAGTATACAGTCAGCAAATATGCAGGATGCCTAATCATTATTCTTAACAAGTTCACCATCTTCATGTGGCCAAACCAGCTATGGAATCCTCCCCACCCAGTCACTATCACACACATCAAGCAGAGAACTCTGTGCCTCGCTAGCTGTCACCCATATATGGGATACAAATTAAAAAAGCAGCTGGAGTCCCTAAATGCCCTGTCAGTTTCAGTAAGCACTGAACTATTGAAGTTCTTTTGGGCCCCCTTTGGAATATTCAGCATCCCTGGGTGGTACAAATGGTTAACAAGCTTGGCTGCTAACAGAAAGGTTAAGTTTGAATCCACCCAGAGACACCTCAGAAGAAAGGCCTGGTGGTCTACTTCCAAAAGATTACAGCCATTGAAAACCCTATGGAGCACAGTTCTACTCTGACATACTCTATGACTCTACAGCAACTGGTTTTTTTTTTTTTTTTTTGGTGGAATATTCAAATTCACTTACTTTATTTTGATTGCCTGTGTCTCTCTCTTTCGGCTCTGGGGGAAGGTCCTTGTCATCAATCTTCCTCTGGTCAAGGAGCTTTTCAGCACAGGGACCCCAGGTCCAACAGATGTGCTCTACTCCCAGCACTTTTTTCTTGGTGGTATGAGGTCCCTCTCCTCTCTGCTTACTTCTCTCTTTTATATCTCAAAAGAGATTGACTCAAAATACATCTTAATCCCATAGATTGACTCCTGCCTCATTAACATAACTGCCTCTAGTCCTGCCTCATTAACATCAAAGGGTTTAGGATTGACAACACATAGGAGAACCACATCAGATCACAAAATGGTGGACAGCCACACAATACTGGGAATCATGGCCTAGACAAGTTGACACACATTTTGGGGAACACAATTCAATCCATAACAGCCTGTAAACTAGATAATTTCAACACTATATAGATAATATTCATGTTCTGCAAAGCTGCATGTAAATATACCCTTTAAAAAAATCAAATCACTAAGAAAGCCACTGTTTAAAAGAGCTTGAAGGCAAAATCTTTAATAAATCTTTTACACAACACAGCCATTCCCTAATTTATCTCTTTGGTTGACTGAAGACAGGGTTGTACATCTACAAAAAACCTACAGAGACGATAAGACAAACCCAAATATTCTCTCTTGAGCATCAGATGAGAAAATAAGTGTGACAATATTTTCTAAAGGGATATATGAATATGAATTGTTTTACTGCAAGAAGGAAAAGAATTCCAGTGCAGCCTGCACAAGTCATGCTACCTGTGTGTTCCTAGAGGATCCCTCACTGCCCTTGTCAGTTCGGCCCAGTGATTCTCAATCCTGGCTCCATATTACAGCCACCTGGGGAGATTTTTAAAAAATACTAACATCCAAACGGGTGTTGGCGAGGATGTGGAAAAACTGGAACCCTCACCCACTGCTGGTAGAATTATAAAATGGTAAAAACGCTGTGGAAAACAGTTTGGCAATCTTGAAAAAGTTAAAGACACAATTATCATATGATCCAGCAATTCCACTCCTCGATATATACCCAAAAAAAATGAAAGCAGGAACACAAACAGGTACTTGTACACCAGTGTTCACGGCAGCACTATTCACAATAGCCAAAAGGTAGAAACAACCTAAATGTCCATCAACAAATGAATGGATAAACAAAAATGGGTATATACATACAGTGGAATATACTCAGCCATAAAGAGAAATGCAGTCCTGATACATGCTACAACATGGATGAACCCTGAAAACAGTATGCTCAGTGAAATAACTCAGTCACAAAAAGGGCAAATCATGTGTGATCCCACTTACATGAAATACCTAGAATAAACAAATGTATAGAGACCAAAGTTTATCAGTGGTTACCAGGGGTGCGACGGAGGAGAAAGGGAGAGAGGGATTCATTGATTTCGGACACTGAGCTTCTGTGAAGGGTGATGGAAAATTTGGAAAGACATAGTATGATGGTTGCACAACATGAGGAACGTAATTAATGTCATTGAATTTTACATGGAAAAAATATTGAAATGGAAAAAAAAAAAAAACTTATGTCCAGACTCCAGTAACAGAGATTCTGATTTAATTGATCTGGAATGGGCCTGAGAATTGGCATTTTTGTTGCCCAGGAGGTTTTAATACACAGACACCAGAATCACCAACTGTAATTAAAGCCAATAAGTCACTCCGGATCTATCATAAATGCTGAATACAACCAGACAATCAGAGAATCAATGTGTTCCTAGTCCCAAATCTCCCTGAATTTTGTGTACAGGATATTATTAGAGGGGCTCTAAACTGTTGTTTGTGCCTGCTTATTTTAGGAGTCAGAGTGTATTTTAGGAAATTGGTTGTGGGCTGGCTACTCACCAGTTGTTGCTTATTAATTTTAGGTTACTTACCATCACAAACCCTCTCAACGTTGCAGAGAATTTTGTTTTCCTTTAAAAGGCAAGGAAACCATAAAATCAGAGCATGCTAGAGCCGGGTTGGTAATTCGAGATCATTTCCAACTACACAATTTAGAGAGGAGGAACCTGAGGCCCAGAGTGAATAAAATTAAAACCACTAATAGAACGTTAAGAAGCCCTGGGGGCACAATGGTTAAGCACTAGGCTGCTAACTGAGAGGTTGGCAGTTCAAATCCACCCAGCTGCTCTGAGGGAGAAAAGACCTGGCAATCTGCTCCCATAAAGATTACAGCCTAGAAAACCTTATGGGGCAGTTCCACTCCATCATATAGGGTTGCTATGAGTCGAAAACTGACTTAACAGCACCTAGTAACTACAATGGAAAGATGCCCTGAGTGAGAAGTAACCAAGAAAGCAAAACCATAGTCCAAACTTTCCTGTAGGAGATATGGCTTAAGAACAGTCTCTGCTACTAGCTAGCTAGCTGGCTGCCTCCCTGTGACTCACATTCCTCCTGTGTAAAATAAGAGAAGTGACCTAGAACAGCAGTTCTCAAAAGCTGCTCGAGGGACCAGTGCCAGACAAGTTCTCGCCTGTCAGTAATGAAATCAGAAAAATAAGTATAGGAGAGTGAGGTTTGTTCTTTTTCCCCCCTTTTATTTAAAGGTTATTCTTTATTCTGAGATTATATCTTTCTTGAATTTTGTATGATGTTATTATGTGTTTTCTTTTGTGAAATGGTGTTAACAATAGACTTAGCTGGTGTGGAGAGAGAGAGAGAGTAGCTGCTCAATAAATGTTTCCTGGACAACCGAATCAACAGCTCTTGTACTGTATGAGGTATGTATTACATTTCTAAACCAATAAGTGCATACATAATACCCTTTGGCAACCAGCAATTGATTAATACCTCAAAGAAGAGAAATCTCTTTGCTTTATCCACAATATATTTAAATGGTTAGATTGGATCAATGAGTCAACCTTATTCAAAGAGGCAGGAAGATGAATAAGGGGGAAAACACTCTTACTACTATATGTTTACATGCCTTGTTGTACAAAAGCTATTGATAGCCTTTTGTGTTCTGATATGGATATATCTACTAAAGACTGTGAGGAAACAGGCAGAGGTTAAGAGCAAAGTCTTGCCTGAAAAGTGGGGTTATTTTTTGGTGTCAGTCACCTGGGATGTGGGATGGACCCTCCTTAGACAGGAAAATGAGGTTGTGATGGTGAATCCAGGGGTGGTGGAGACAACCTACAAATAGGGAGAAAGACACCCACAGGACTAGACAGAACCCCTGAGCCACAGATAGCAAAATATATCCCTCGAAGGACTGAAGTATCTTGATTCATGGAGCTCTCTGAGTTTATTTTTTTCTTTGTAATCCCCTAGGATTTAATACTCTCAGAAGTGTCACAATGAACCAAAGGAAGACAGACCAAAGAAAACTTGTTGGCTGGTGTCTGGGTCCCCATGTTAAAGGGACAGCACACAGTGGTTGTGCTCCTCAGCAGGAGACACTGAGGAGAAGAGAGGTGGCAGGTGAGGCTGTAGTTCAGGCACTCCCTCTTTAGTAGGGTTTTGTCTTGGTACTAGCTTTAAGAGTGGGTGCTGTTTTTAATAAGTCAGACTTCCTAACAATGTGAAGTTTACCTTTAGGGCACCTGTCTCTCTTCTTTAATAGACCCCACTCACTTTTTTCATAAACATTCTGATTTTTTAAATCTACATTTAATCTTATTTTAATAGTCTTAAGCTCTTTAGAGTCTGAGAGGATGATGCCCATCAGGGGCATTCCCAGCTTCTCCTGCCCCTATCTAGGCATTTCCGTCCCATGGAATATAAGGTTCTGGAGAGCAGCTTTCTTGAGCAGAGACCAGCCTCTAGCCTAGAGGAGGGCTTTGAGACTATCTCACAGGAAATTTGGAGCCAGGTGCAGTGAGTGCTCTATGAGAGGAGGGCAGAAAGGGAGACACCTGGAATCCTGGGATCTTGCTACAGCCCCTTCAAAGCACAGCACCAGACAGCTATGGCAGAAACAGGCTTCAGGGGGCGTGCCAATGCAGAGGGTGTTTAGGTCATGAGATTGTCACCTGTTTACATGAGGGTTTTTAACTCCATTGGATTAAAAACTATCTGAACATTTCACAAAGGCCTAAAACCAGTTACAAAGGAAAGTAAATCTTTCTAAAAGTTAGTCATCAGGATGCTATGCATCTCTCTGGGGACTGAGTCCTTCCTTACAAGGCATCCTGTGAAGAGAACAGTGAATACATCATTTAAACTGCAAGCCAGACAAGTTCGTACACCTCTGCTGCGGTAACAGAAAGGTTCCTCTTCAGAGGGATAAAACCACATATTTTAAATTTCCTGATTCTCTTTAAATGGGAGCACGCCTTTGAGAACTAGATGTGGCAGACAACTCTTGGTGGTGTCCCTTTTTCTGGGCACATCTCCTGATACACTAAGGTGGGTCCCTAAGGCCACATTTATGCCATGTAGACTGATAATATCTGCCTGATCCAAGGACAGACTCCAAGTCAGCTCTATCTTAGGCATCTAAAATTTGGAAAGGTAGAGACAGAGATGAGGCGCCTGGGGCTTGGATTTAGTTATGCTAATAGTTACAGAAAGAAGATCATAAATTCTGAAGATGACATCCCAGGAACAGACTTGGTTGCTTCTCCAGGCAAATTTTTGTTGTTCAATTTTTCCTTCTATTAGCTAAGATAAGCCAATATTCTTCCACTAAACTTCTTTAGCTTAAGCTACCTTGCAGTTGGTTTTCTTCAACTAATACAGAAAGGCTATAGGTGTGTGTTAGGCTGTAATTACTGAAAAAAGAACAGAACAATTTAAAAGATATTTACAATATTTTTTAAAATGTTGTGACTTTATATAGGTTTGGTGGGAGTAATGCATGATTAATCCACAGAAGGCTTTCCATAAACTTTTGAGTCTATGAATACTCATGACTACTCATACTATGAAATCCTATAACCAACTAATTACTCATCATAGCAGTGGATCTGGCAATCCCCCTCTTTTGGAAAGCCATGAAAGAAGTTGACGGGAATTGGTGGTTTATCTGCCACAGTTGTCCCTCAGTTGAAAAGTACGCCAAACATGCTTCAGAGCACTCGTTCATTGAAGAGGAAATGCCCATTTGAGTAAATCACATGCTGCTATCTTGCACCTTTCACTGGTCCTAAGAATGACCAAGAAGGTAGGTCATTAAGGTCTGGCCATAGTGGTCCAGGCTGACCTTCAGAGTCCTCACAGGCTCTGTACTTGGTCATCACTGTTACGGATTGAATCGCATCTCCCAAAAAAGGTATATTGAAGTCCTAACCCACAGGACCTGTGAATGTGACCTTATTTGGAAATAGGGTCTTTGAAGATGTTAACAGTGAAGTTAACATGAGATTATACTGGAGTAGGAAGTACCCTAATCCAATATGACTGGTGTACTAAAAAAGAGGAGAAGAGACACAGATACACTCTCAAAGGGAAGACGGCCACGTAATGATGGAGGCAGAGATGGGAGTGATCTACAAGCCAAGGAACACCAAGGATCCTTGGCCATAACCAGAAGCTAGGAGAGAGGCATGGAACAGATTCTCCCTCAGAGCCCTCATAAGTAATCAACACCGTCCATTCCCTGATTTCAAACTCCTAGCCTCCAGAACTGTGAGACATTAAATTTCTGTTCTTAGAAGCTACCCAATTTGTGATATGTGGTTCTGACAGCCCTAAGAAACTAATACAATCACATCTGAGAAAGAACTGCAGGGTCAGAGTGGAGACCCTGGGACTGAGGTAGCTTAAATCAGCACTTTGCTACCTGTGGTCTCTGGACCAGCAACATCAGCGGTACTGGGTGTCAGGAAGGCAGACTCTCAGGCCGCAGCAATCTGTGTTTTAACAAGCCCCATAGATGACGCTGATGCCCCTTAAAAGTTTGGAAACTACAGGTATAAATCTCTAATTAAAAGACTGGCATAGTTGTAAGTGAATCTCTCAGCAAAGGTTGATCCTCAATTTTCTTCTTTGAAGGGGAGTCAGCAAATTTGGTCTGAATATGAGCTCCCAGCCTAATGACTAATACGACCAGGACAAAACATAGTTGCCCACTGGTAGTCTTTTCAAGCTTTGTGTGATTTCCCTTATTTCAGTTGGTTAGCTTTGTTTGATGAAGGAATTGTAAGACATGTTTCTATCAGGAGGCAATATAATACACATACTAAGAAAAAAAATATATAGATTCAAGAGAGATGAAGATTTTAATCTCAATTCAGTTACTGAACCTTTCTGAGTCTCAGTTTCCTCATCAGTAAAATGAGGAGTCAATACCTGCCTTACTGTGCTGCTATGAAGTCTAGAGATAAATACGTATAGCAATAGGAATATGTCCTCAATAAATAGTATATGCTATCACTACATCATGATCACCACCATCATCATTATCATTGTTATTATGTCCCCTCTGCCAAGTCATTTTCTATTTATACCCTACGTCTTAGACAATGGCCTCTACGACTTTGGTGAAGGAAGTCCAATTTTTTCTTACCAGGGAATCACATTTTACTTGTTCTTATTATTCTCACTTAAAAGTTATTGCTACTTTTCCAAATAAAATCAATATATCTAGGACAAGTCTTTTACATTTGTTAGCTTTTTATTTTCTAAGAAGAAATAAAACCGAAATGCTCCATAGTGGTGAGGATGGTGAAACTTCATCTTGCTTACTTTGGGTACATCATTAGGCCCAAGACCAATCTCTAGAAAAGGACATCATGTTTAGCAGACTGTCAGCGAAAATGAGGGAAACCACTCAATAAGATGGGTTGACACAATACCACAACAATAGGATCAAACATATCAAAGATCACGAACACGGTGTAGGACTTGGCAACGTTATACATAAGGTCTCTGTGAGAGGGAGCCAACTTGATGGCAACTAACAACAAAAATAGTTTTTTATTTACTTACTTACATAATCTTTGGGGTTCAGGCCCTACTTTAAGAATCCATGTTCATAAGATATTAACCAAAACCAGAGACATTCAAGCTCAGGTTCCTGCTCCCCAGGCACGCAAAGACAAAAAGATAAAAAGGTGTTTCCAGAGTGAAGAGACTTTTTTATACTGAAAACATATGAAAATTGTGTCCCAGGATAGTGGTGATGGTTGCTCAATATAATGAACATAACCGATGTCACTGAGTTATACATGTACAAAATACTGAATTGGCAAATGTTTTGTTATTTATATTTTTACCACAACAAAACAATTGGGGAAAAAAAAAAAAACTGTGCCCAGGGCTGTCACTTTTCCATAATTATCTTCAAATTACAGTAAATCTGTTCATACAATAACACTTGTGCAGTCCTCAAAAAGATAAAAACTCAAAGTAAAAGCACTACCTGAATGAGAAAGCCCAAAATACAGAGTATATCAGGAACATGGAGGTACTCAAACCAATTCGGTTGTTGATAATGCCAGATAAAATTCAGCGGTCATATCAGGAAAGCAGCATCATCTTTGCTGTTTATCTTGGAGCACTTCTGACTGGAAACAGGATAGTCTATTTTAACAATGGGAAGTATCAAACTATATGTTCACCAGAGCAATTCCTCTTGTATCACATGCCAAGTTAAAACTAACCCCTATGACTGGAGCCGTCATACTGGAAGAATCATTGAGAAATCCGCTCATCAATCTCCTGCCTCTAGGTAGGGCTGTAACTGTCCCAGTACAGATTGTATTTTCCAAGTTCTCCAGACAAGATGTTATAGTCACTCATTCTAATATTAGATTACCCTCCTCTATCAAGAAATGGTTTTTATCTAACCTAAATTTCATTTCTGACCTCTGTATCCTTGGGCTTCATGATCTGATCCCAGCTAAGCTGCAACTGTTTAATCTCTGTAGGACTCATTATCCTTGCTGTAAGATAAAGGGGATGGATTATGATCTCTATATGTCATGATTCTAATTCCTCAAGGACTTGGAAAAAAAGCACAGTGGCCCCAACAGAATGTTTGCCACTCAAATACAATAACAAATATATGTTAACTGATGCCAGTTGCCGAATTTTTCCAGAAATATACTACCAATTACTTTCAGCTCTCCTCCCAGAACCTTATTTCCTACCTCTGGCCATTCTATTGGCTCCCCATGGCACCATCTCCAAGCACTCCCGTATTCCTCTCAGGCTAGTGCTCCCAACAGGATACCATACTCCATGACTCTGCTTTTCTCTCTCTTTCTAAAACCTGTTGCTGTCAAGTTGATTCTGACTCGTAGTGACCCCATAGGACAGAGGGTTTCCAAGGCTGTAATCTTTACGGAAGCAGATTGTCACATCTTTCTCCTGCAGAGCAGGTGATGGGTTCAAACCACCAATCTTTCGGTTAGCAGCCTAGGGCTTAATCACTGTGCCACCAGAGCTCTTTTCTCTTTTTCTAAACCAGTTGGTGTCAAGTCAATTCCAACTCATAGCCACCCTACAGGACAAAGTAGAACGACCCCATAGGATCTCCAAGGAGCGCCTGGTGGACTTGAACTGCCAACCTTTTGGTTAGCAGC
The DNA here is from genome assembly GCF_000243295.1 of Trichechus manatus latirostris. Lineage (NCBI taxonomy): Eukaryota > Metazoa > Chordata > Mammalia > Sirenia > Trichechidae > Trichechus > Trichechus manatus. The sequence goes on from NW_004444003.1 coordinate 4,708,746, forward strand.
CAAGCTCTTACCACTGCACCACCAGGGCTCCTCTCTTTTTCTAGTGGGGCTTAAATGATACATCCATTTAGTTAAGATTTAAATTATATTTTTCAAGTACAAAGTGAAATTTGATCTGGCTAGCAATCCCTGTTTGAACAGTAAGGCTTCTGTGTGCAAAGTATGTTTATTTCCCTCTGCCATCTGAAACAAAGTTCTCAGAGGAGCTAAACTGTAGCTTGCAGTGTCACTAGCTTTGTACACCAAATCCTGTGACCTGGGAGACCAGCTGCCAACCACCAGCAGGTTACAGTCTTTTACTGAAGCTGTTTTTTTTTTTTTAAATGCATATTTTAGTCTGACTGCATTCGTACAGCCTAGAAAGACATCTGTTAGTTAAATTACTTACAGATCATTCTGACAAGTAAATTGTAACCTCAAGAATTACCCAGAAAGAGAAGAGATCTAGCTCATGTGGCCAGGTTTGGATGAGTAAATTATCAGGAAACCCCTCACTGGGAGATTCAGGCTCTATCTAAAGGGTCTATAAAATTTCACCACAGTAATCTTTTCCTTCACTCAGGAGATAAGACGATCGGATTTTCTGCTCAAGGAACAATGTCCAAGCAAGGCACAACAGAAAAATCTTACAGAGGACACATTTTACTTTTTAAACATTTTATTGTGTTTTAGGTGAAAGTTTACATGGCAGATTAGTTTGCCATTCAACAATTCACACATAAATTGTTCCATGACATTGGCTGCTATCAGCACTCTCCCCATTTCCACCCTGCCTTCCTATTTCCATCCCTCCAGTTTCCCTGCCCCTCTTTGCCTTTTCACCTTTGCTTTGGAGCAAATGTTGTCCATTTGGTCTCTTATTGTTGATTGTTCTAAGAAGCACATTCCTCACAGGTGTTACTGTTTATTTGATAGGCCAATCTATTATTTGACTGAAAGGTGACCTCCGGAGTGGCTTCAGTTCTAGGCTAAAAGGGCAAGTCTCGGGGGTTCCTCCAGTCTCTATCAGTCCAGTAAGTCTGGTCTCTTTTATGAATTTTAGTTTTGTTCTACATTTTTCTCTGATTCTAACTGGAAGCTTCTTTTGTATCCCCGGTTAGAGCAGTAGGTAGTGGTAGCCAGACACCATCTAGTTCTTCCGGGCTCAGGCTAGAGAAGGCTGTGGTTCCTGTGAGCCGTTAGTCCTGTGGACTAATCGCTTCCTTGAGTTTTTGGTTTCCTTCACTCTCCTTTGCTCCAGATGGGAAAAGACCAAGAGTTGTATCTCTGATGGTCACCTGTAAGCTTTTAAGACCGCAGATGTGCGACTTACCAAACTAGGATATAGAACATTATCTTTATAAACTATGTTATGCCAATTGACCTAGATGTCCCCCAAGACTATGGTCCTTAGCCTTCAAGCCCAGTAACTCTGTCCCACGAGGTGTTTGGATATGTCTAAGAAGTTTCCATAACTGTCCCCCTTATGTGCTCATAAAAATATGTATATACAAATGCCCACAACTATACCTGTATATGCACACGCATATACTCCCACACGCTGTCCCACAGCTACAGAGCATACATATCTATGTAAACAATCACCAATTTTTGGTTGTTACTGCTGTTGTTGCAGAATTGTACATGTTATAGCATTTACCGCAGTAGCCCTTAATTCCTATGTACCTCTCAGTGTTTCCATTTACCTTGGTCACGTTGTACTGACTACCCCCATACTGTGTATTACCTTTCCCTTCACCAGAATTAACATGTGTCTACTATCTAGTAAGTGATTCTCCCTCCCTCACACTCCCATCCCTAGTAATCCTCAAAGAACGTTGCTTTCTGTGTGTAAAACCTATTCTTGACTTTTTAGAAAAGTGGTATCATACAGTATTTGTCCTTCTGTGATTGACTTATTTCATTCAGCATAATGTCCTCCGGATTCATCCATGTTATAAGATGTTACACGGACTCATCATTATTCTTTATCTTTGTGTAGTATTCCATTTTATGCATGTACCACAATTTCTCTATTCATCCACCGATGGACACTCAGGTTGTTTCCATTTTTTGCTATTGTGAATAATGCTGCAATGAACATCAGTGTGCACATGTCTATTCATGTCACTGCTCTTATTTCTGTAGGATATATACGTAGGAATGGGATTGTTGGATCATATGGTGTTTTTATTTCTAGCCTTTTAGGAAGCGCCATACTGTTTTTCATAGTGGTTGTACCATTTTACAATCCCACTAGCAGTATCTAAGTGTTTCAGTCTCCCCACAACCTCACCATTATTTGTTGTTTTCTGTTTTTTTGATCAGTGCCATTTATGCAGCAGTGAGATGGTATCTCATTGTAGTTTGGATCTGCATCCCTCTAATGGCTAATGCTGGAAAATGAATAAGGAAGACCAAAGAAGAATTGATGCCTTTGAATTATGGTGTTAGCAAGGAATATTGACTATACCATGGACTATGAGAAGAACAAACAAGTCTGTGTTGGAAGAAATACAGCAAGAGTACTCCCTGGAAGCAAAGACAGCGAGACTTTGTCTCATGTACTTTGGACGTGTTATCAGGAGAGACCAGTCCCTGGAGAAGGACATCATGCTTGGTAAAGTAGAGGGTCAGCAAAAAAAAGGAAGACCCTCAACAAGATGGATTGACACAGTGGCTGCAATAATGGGCTCCAACATAACAACAACTGTGAGTATGGCACAGGAACAGGCAGTGTTTCATTCTGTTATACAAAGGGTCATTATGAGTTGGAACTGACCTGATGGCGCCTAACAGCAACAACAACAAATGGCTAATGATCATGAGCATCTTATTCATGTTTGTTAGCCACCTGAATGTCTTCTTTGGTGAAGTGTCTGTTCATGTTCTTTGCCCATTTTTTGATTGGATTGTTTGTCTGTTTGTTGTTGAGGTGTTGAAGTTTTCTATTTATTTTAGAGATTAGATCCTTGCCAGATATGTCATTGCCAAAAAACTTTTCCCAGTTTGTAGACTCTTTTTTGAAATTTTTGTAAAGTCTTTTGATGAGCATAAGTATTTAATTTTTAGGAGGTCCCAGTTATCTTATTTATTTTCTGTTGTTTGTGCATTTTTAGTTATATTTGTTAGTGTATTTATGCCATAAATTAGGACCTCTAGCTTTGTCCCTATGTTAGCTTCCAGAACCTCACAATTTTAGGTTTAACATTTAGGTCTTTGATCCATTTTGAGTTAGTTTTGTGTATGGTGTAAGGTATGGATCCCGTTTCATTTTTCTGCAAATGGATAGCTAGTTTTGCCAGCACTATTTGTTAAGGAGACTATCTCTTCCCTGTTGTATGGACTTCAACCCTTTGTCAAAGATCAGCTGTCCATAGCTGGATGGATTTACTTCTGGGTTCTCAATTCGGTTCCATTGGTCTATGTGTCTGTTGTTCTATCAGTGCCAGGCTGTTTTCACTATCGTGGCTAAGCTCTGAAATCAGCAAGTGTGAGGCCTCCTACTTTGTTCTTCTTTTTCAATAATGCTTTAGCTATTCTGGGCCTCTTTCCTTTCCATATAAAGTTGGAGATTAGTTTTTCCATTTCATTAAAGAATGTTGTTGGGATTTGGATCAGGATTGCATTATATCTATAAATTGCTTTGAGTAGTACTGACATTTTCATAATGTTAAGTTTTCTAATCCGTGAGCATGGGATGTTTTTCCATTTATATGGGACTTTTTTGATTTCTTGCAGTAGTGTTTCGTAGTTGTCTTTGTATAAGTCTTTTATGTCCCTGGTTAGATTTAGTCCTAGGAATTTTATCCTTTTTGGGGCTATTGTAAATGGTATTATTTTCTTGATATCCTTTTCAGAGTCTTCCTCATTAGTGCAGAGGAATCCAACTGATTTTTGTATGTTGATTTTGTACCCTGCTACTTTGCTGAACAGTTCTATTAGCTCCAGTACCTTTCTTGTGGAATCTCTGGGATTCTCTATGTATAGGATCATGTCATCTGCAAATAGGGATAGTGTTACTTCTTCCTTACCAATTTGGATGCCCTTTACTTCTCTTTCTTGGCTTATTGCTCTGGCCAGGACTTCCAGTACAATATTGAATAAGAGTGATGATAATGGCATCCTTGTCTTGTTCCCATACTCAAGGGGAATGCTTTCAATCTCTCTCTGTTAAGAATACTGTTGGCTGTTGGTTTTGTATATATGCCCTTAATCATGTTAAGGAATTTCCTTCTATTCCTAGTTTGCTAAGAGTTTTTATCAGGAAAGGGTGTTGGATTTTATCAAATGCCTTTTCTGCATCAATGGAGATGATCATGTGATTCTTTTCTTTTGTTTTATTTATGTGGTAAATTATATTGATTGATTTTCTAATGTTGAACCATCCTTGCATGCCTGGTGTGAATCCCACCTGATTGTGATGTACTATTTTTTTGATATGCTGTTGTATTCTGTTGGCTACAATTTTGTTGAGAATTTTTGCGTCTATATTCATGAGGGATATTGGTCTGTAATTTTTTTTTGGGGGGGGGGCAGTATCTTTGCCTGGCTTTGGTATCAGGGTGATGCTAGCTTCATAGAATGAATTAGAAAAGTATTCCTTCCTTTTCTATCTTCTGGAATAGTTTGAGTAAAATTGTTGTCAACTCTTCTCTGAATGTTTGGTAGAGCTCTCCAGTGAAACCATCTGGGCCAGGGCATTGTTTTTGTTGGGAATTTTTTTTATAACACCTTCAATTTCTTCTTTTGTTATTGGTCTATTTTGCTTCTCTACTTCTGTTTGTGTTAGTTTAGGCAGATGGCGTGTTTCTAGAAATCCATCCATTTCTTCTAGGTTTTCAAATTTGTTAGAGTACAATTTTTCATAATATTCTGTTATAATCCTCTTTATTTTGGTTGGTTCTGTTGTAATATCACCCATTTCAAATCTTATTTTGGTTATTCACATGTCGTTTTTTTCCCTTTTTCCTCTATTTCATTGATTCTTTCTACTGATTCAATTCTACTTCTCTGTCCTTCCATTGAGTTTCCATTTCTGATATTTTATTGTTAGTCTTTTGAATTTCTAGTTGTTTTTGTATGGTTTCTAATTGTCTGTTGAGTCTGTCATTTTATTCTTGTATTGTTTTCCTGAATTCTTCTAGAGTTTTTTTCTGTGTTTTCCTTGATCTCTTTGAGGATCCTATACGTAAATCGTTTGAATTCCTTCTCAGGTAGTTCTATTATTGTGTCTTCCTCTGGAAGGTTCTCTTTTCCTTTATTTTGCTCACTTGTTTGAGCCACCTTATCCTGTTTTGTCATATAATTTGTCATTATCTGCTGTCTCCGAGACATTAAGGTGTTATTTTATTTATTTATGTATTGTATGTTCATTTGTCCTGATTTTTTGTTTTGTTTTGTTTGCAATATCAGGGTGGGCAGGCAGGTGGGCGTGCTCTGCTGATCACTCATCTGGCAGCACAGGAGTACTCACCACCTGTCACTGGGTGAGTGAGGCAGCAGTGGGAAGGGCAAGTGCACATTGCTGTTCACCAGGCATGCAGAAAAGCTATGGACAGGTTGGGTGGGTGCGAGCTACCACATGTCATCAATTCAGTGGCTCAGAAGCATGCAATGGCACTCCCTGGCTGGGAATGGTGGCGGGTGAGATGGGTGTGGCGGGTGGGGTGGGTGTGGTGGGTGACCAGTGACACAGGCATGCTCACTGCCCCTCACCAGGTGAGTGGGGCAGCAGGCAAGGGGATGTTGTAGGCGACAAGCAGGGCAGGCGCACTCACTGCCACTCACCGGGCTGGTGGGCGGGGGTGTGCGGTTAGGCAACCTGGGGCACCAGAGTGCTCAGTACTGCTCGCCAGGTGGGGAGGGTAGCAGACGGGAGGGTCTGGCAGGCGACTAGGGGCACAGGAGCACTCTCTGCTGCTCGCCGAGTGGACAGGGCACAATGGATACCTTTTCAAACTGAGGATTCCTCCTGAGCAAGGGAAATAGGTTTTTTTAGGTCCCTTTGAAACTCAAAGTCACTTACTAAACCTCTGGCTTATCTTGGTGGGAACTATGAGGATGGATACAGAGACTAGGACCTAGTTTCTGCCCTTAAGAGAGCGGGAAGAATAACAAAAGGTGATGCAGGGCCAGGTCCCCTGTGAGGCTATAGCATTTTAGAGAATGGAGAGATGATTCTGACCAGCTTAATTAGGAAAGGTTTCATAGTTTGAGTAACATTGGAGATGGCCTTGAAGTATGGATAAGATGTTGATAGACAGAGAGAAATAAGGGTGAGAGAATTATGGAACTACCAACAACAACAACAAAAAGGGGTCAAGATGGGGAAATACAGTATATTGAGAGAACAGAAAAGAGTTCTTTTGTTTGCCCCAGTGGGAAGAGATAGGTATATCATGAAAGATAAAACAGGAACATAGGCTGATACCCAAACACAAAGGGTCTTGAGTGCCAGGCTAAACAGTTGACCTTATTTGATATGCAGTAGAGAGCCATTCTTTAATCAAGAGAGCAACATGATCATAGAGTGATATAAGATTAGCTGGCTTCAGTAATATATGATAGATTAGAAGAGGTAGAGAGTAGGGGCTGTTGTAATTGTCCAGGTATAAGGAGAAGAGGATCCAGCACCAGAATTCAGAAGAAGAAATGCAAAGGAAGAGGCAGACACAAGAGAAACTCTGTAGGGCTTTGTAACCAGTTGAACCCAGGAGTGAAGCCAGGAGAGGTGTGCTCTCTCTCATCTTGTTTCAGTTCAGGGAATGATATAGTTCCCTGAAAATGCCATGTTCTCTGACCTCCTAGCCTAACTTAGGCTGTTCCCTCCATCCTCTGAGGACTCCCTACACTACCACATCCACCTGACCAGCTCCTACTTGGCCTTTCGGTTAGCAGCTGAGTACACTAACCATTTGCACCACCCAGGGACTCCTTGTGAAGGTGAGTTTAGGCAAAACAAGATATTGTAATCCACAAATCCACTTAAATGGACATATGCAGACTTCCTTATGTCTTCTTGGGTGGAAGACAAGAGGGAGCAAGGGCCCCTCTGTGGGCCTGTGACTGTCTGCCTCACAAACCAGCTGGCTGAAGTCACCACTGTCAATCCTGAAAAGTAGTTGTGATTCTTAACTTTCTTCTTATTTTTAAAGATAAAATTATCAATATAAGTTCTACCATTTTCTTTCTGCATCTCAATGGATCGTGTTGTATACCCCACTTTGGAGCCCACTACTTTAAACAGACATCAGGGCTGGAGATACAGCCTTGGAAGTTCTCCAAATTAAAGAGACAAAACCAGGACATTCTCACAGATGAGCATATGGAGAGCAAAGCAGATTGAGTGTTAAATTTTGAAAATATCTCCATCTAGGCAACAGGAAGAAGAAGAGAAGAAATGTAGGGAGGCAAACATACCCCAGCAACATACTAATTACAGAATCTGAGCATTTTAAGAAGAGAGTGTCAGTCAAGTTTTGATCAACAGTGCCTAAAGTTTTGGAAAAATCAAGGGGAATCTACATTGTGAAAAAGCTTCTATGTTTGACAATTCAGAATTAATTGGCAATCTCTGAGAAAACAGTTTCAGTACTGCAGTTGGGCATCAGCCCTATTGTAAAGGGGTTGGTGAATGAGTTGGTGAGGAAGTAGTAAGTTGGTAAGCGAGGAAGTACAGTAGTAGATGTAGAAACACTGTTTAAAGAAGTTCAGTGGTGAAAGAAGGCAAGAGGAAGGAAAGAAGGGAGGAAAAAAAGGGAGGAAGGAAGAAAAAGGGGAAAATTAGGACATTCTGAAATCATCAAAATCTATAGTGTGAAAACCATGGTTCCGGAAGTCGGAACCTCAGAGCATGAATCCCCCACTACATACGGCCAATAATGTTAAGCATTTCCTTCATTTGGTTCATCTGAAAAACCCAGACTATAATTCTGACCCATCTCATGGGCATGAATTTTTGTACTAAAGCCTGTAATGCATCTCAACAGTGCTAACCATAACACACCATCATAATACTCGGTGTCTTCTTGTGACTATGTCAATCGGCCCTGCATAATGATACAATCTGTTTACAACACGCCCACTCTCCTGCCCTGCTCAGTGACCCCCCACTGCACATCTGACCCCTGCGGCATCACTCAGGGAAACAAGTTCAAAGTCAGGGCGGCACACCTCCCTTACTATTATGATTACAGTGTTAACAGGCCTGGGCCTGATGGCTTTCAGGACTGGCCTCCTTTCTCTCAGGCCAGTGGGGTCGTATTAATTAATTCTGTCATTAGATATCCCAGCAGGAGGAAAGAGAAATGTCTGCATGAACAGCACCATGTTCTGTCCTTTTCCTTACTTCTCTGTGGCTGTTAGCAGTCCCTGCATACTCTCAATTACTCAGACTTAAAGACTGACTCCCCTCTTATTACCTCCCACTAATTGCTGAGTTCCATTGACTCCTTTTCCTCAAGGTCTCAAGCAAGGTCACAATGGCTGTTTATGGCCCCTCACCTCTAGCCAGGACTGTTCCAGTCGTACACCAGGGGGCCTCCTGGTCTCTATTCTATTCCATCCTCACCCTGCACAGCACAGCAGGAATCATTCTTAATCTCTCCAATGTTCCTTCCCAATCCTCCTCTATGCAAAAATCTTCAATGGTTATCTCACTGGCTAGAAAATGAAGTACAAACCGTTAGCCTCACAGGTAAGCACCTCTATGCTCTGACCCATCTTCTCCCTCCTTCTCACTTGCATCTTCTCAACCACTCCAGCCAATCCTCCAAACACAGCCTTCACTTTCCATTTCTTCACCTCTATAACTGTTCTATGTAGTCCATCCACCAAGATGTTTCCAATTTTCCTCTACCTCCAACCAGAAAAGGTCTACCAATCCTTCAAGGCAATTCCATTGCCACCTTCTTCTGGATTTGCCAGCTGGTTACGATTTGTCCCTCCTGTGAACCCCTCTGCAGTGTCTGTGCCTCTCACACGGTATTCTCAGGCAGCTTTCCTGAGCAGTCGTGGGTGTTCCTGGAAGCCTTCCTATCTCAACTATCAGCCCCTTGAGTTGTAAATTACCTTTCATTCATTTTTGAAGTGTGTGTACAATGATCAACAAGGTTCAGGAAATGAAAGTTCTGTTAATTCAGCTTAAAACAGTGCCAGCTTCTTTCCAGAAGGTAGTTTACTCGTTGAAACTTTTGAGCCATTGAGGTTTCAGCAGATCTTTCAGACTAAGAGAAACTAGGAAGAAAGGCCTGGTGACCTACTTCTGAAAATCAGCCAATGAAAACCCTATGGATCACTGAATGTATGTTCCTGGTGGTGGGATAATTTGGGAAAAGATAGTGAGAATAGCTGCACAACTTGAAGAATGCAATCAATGTCATTGAATTGTATGTGCAGAAATTGTTGAATTGCTATATGTTTTGTTGTGTGTATTTTCACCACAATTAAAAAAAAAAAAAAAAAAAAGCCTATGGATCACAATGGTCTGATCTACCACTGATCATGGGGCAGCATTCCATCCCATCGTGCATGGGGTCACCAAGCGTGGGAGGCTGACTGGACAGCAGCTAACAACAAGAGAAATATCAATAATATTGGAAGTGTGATGTGGTATTCTTAAATGGATTTAAGGGCTCTCCAATTCAGAGTAATTGGAAGACAAATCTAAATTATTGAAAAGTCTGAGCTAAAAAATATCTTTAAAGAGAGTTTAGTGATTTTAAGTACTTGTAGACACAAACCTACAGCTACCCAGGGTGACTGCAACATCTACTTAGGTGAAGAGATAATGACTAACATTTAGCACACTGGTTTTAAGAATTTGAAAATATTCATATTTTTAGGTGAGTTTTATAATACCTTCAAAAATATTTTTTACTCTACCCTATGCTCACCACGCAATTTTTTAGGGTAGTAGAAAAGATAAACTTCAACTTGATCTGTATCCTGAGTAAACAGGGTTCAAAATAACAAGATTTTACATAATAAATATCTCAAAAGAGATAATATGAGAAAATTTTAGATGATATAATGATGGCAAAACAAAACCAAACCTGTTGCTGACTCATAGTATGATGTAATTTAAAATAATTAAGGTTTATTTCAAGGAAGTGTTTCTCTAGGTACGACGTTCTCATACTGGCCTCAGAATCACAGGAGGGTACTTATTTTTTTTTTTTTTTTAAT
>NW_004444003.1:4719719-4738031 GCF_000243295.1 Trichechus manatus latirostris
CTCACCAAGGTAGAATGTAGAGCATTATCTTTATAAGTAGTGTCATGCCAATTGAGCTAGATGTTCCCCGAGACCATGGTCCCCAGAGCACAGGAGGGTACTTATGAAATGCTAATTCCAGGGCCCTCTTGAATAAAAAGGGGAAAAAAATAATTAAAATTTATATAAGTGAGTGACTGCAGCTTGCTATTGAAAAAAGGAAATGAAATCTAACACTGGTTCAACCCCTGAATACAGAGACAACAGGAATCTGAAATACATACTCTGAAAAATTTCATTGCCATGCAGACTCCGTCTGTTCATCTGACTATGCAATAATATGAAAATATTCAGCAATATTTCTTGAGTAAGTAGTTTCTTCAGAACAAAGTTTTCTTGAAGGAGTTTATATTATACTGCTTGACTCTGTGACTTTATAAAGAAAAAAGGCACTTACTCTAAATTATTTTTAAAAGAGGAAATTATTTTTTTAAGTTATATCAACTGAATTATAATAAAAACGGATGTACTAATAATTTAATGATGATTGTCCCCAAAACAAATTGCCTAAATGAGTTAAAGCACCCAAGTCTGAGTAATGAAACACTGTGTCACTTAAACGACTTTGTTTAGAAAAGTAAAAGCAACTTGCCACATCCCTCCAGGGAATTATTTCAATAAGCAACTTACTCATGGATACAGTTGATGAGTCAAACTCAGCTAGCCAACCTGTTCCAATAATCTTCTACAGGTTTTAAGAAATGAAGCACTCCGAAAAAGACAAAAATACTAAAAAAACTCACGGGTCCAGGAATAAGTCAATCAAAGTTTCAACAACTCTATTGACATCGTTAAAGAAAAAAAAAAATCAGTAAAAATAGAATATAGAAGCTTCCAGTACCCACTTCGAATGTGCCATGTTCTGAATCCAACAGAAAATGGGACCTTCATCTAGTTGGACAGATAGACGAGCCCACAAACCAATCTGCCTCCCAAGTTTTAATGTTATATACAAAATATATCTAACACTCTAATTCAACCCCAAGATGTGCTACACTACATTAAATGTGCATTTTGCCATCCTTTAGGGCCACCCTAAGTAGCCCTGGTGGCGCAATGGTTAACCACTTGGCTGCTAACCACAAGGTGGGCGGTTCGAACACACCAACCACTCTATAGGAGAAAGAACTGGCAATCTGCTCCCATAAATATTACAGCCGAGGAAACCCTGTCGGGCAGTTCTACTCTGTCCTGTAGGGTTGCTGTGAGTTGGAATTGACTTAATGGCACACAACAACAACGGGACCACTTCTTCTGTTGTTATATCAAATGGCTTTGTCCCAGAGGAGGTCCTACCAGGATTAAAACAAACACAAGCATGCACAGCCAGGAAATAAGGTTTGGATTTGTAGAAACACAGTTCAAACAAACCAACTTAACTTGATCCAGGGAAACATTCATTTTAAAGAAATAGCTGCATTTTCCCTTTGCTCTAAAATCAGCAAAAAGACTCACTAGAAATAATATCCAATCCTTGAGTAAAAATTGTTTAATACTGTAAATTTAGTTTTATGCCTTGAAAAATTTACATACTAATATAAAATCTGTCACTGTGAAAAATTCCATAGCTTCTTGAACAGGTTGGCTTCATCATACAAATGAATAATCTCAGATGGTTAAGTCAGTGGGTACTCATGGGCTCTCCCCTTCCCTAATTTACCTACTCTGTGCTTCCCTCAGCCAGATGCTGCTAAATCGATTCTGACTCATGGCAACCCCATATGTGTCAGAGTAGAACTGCACTCCATAGGGTTTCCAGTGGCTGATTTTTCAGAATTTGTTTGCCAGGCCTTTCTTCTGAGGCACCTCTGGGCAGACTGGAATCACCAACCTTCCAGTTAGTAGCTGACCTTGTTAATTGTTTGTACCACCCAGGGACTCCGTGCCTTCTTCAGGATGACCCCTGCTAGGGTAAGTTCTTCAGTCCTTGCCAAATATACTAACGGGCTTTTAAAAACAAGGAAGACTTTTTATTTTTGCATTCTCCTGAAAGATGTGCTAAAAGAGGGGCAGTGGTGACATGAAAAGAGCTCCCTGAAGCCCACTCTGTTGTAAGTGATGGTACATGAGACAGGCAGCCCTTCCTTTGTTTCTAGAGCATCCTGGAAAGGCACAGAGAGGGCAAAGAAGGAATATGAACAGCTCTCGGGGGTATTCAGCATGCCTCCCTGGCCTGCAACCAGAAGGAGAGAATGGAAAAGGTCTTCCTGGATTATGACCTCATACCAGAATAACACTTGCCTTATTTTCCAAATTATTCTACAGTCTGTAGCTGGTTTCTTCCTGCTGCACTTCCAAGAACTATTAGCTTCATTCCATTGACAAGAAACTGGCCCAAAGGGCCAAACTCATCAAATACACCTGAAATGGGAATAAAGCATTTCCAATGTTTAATCTTTAACACAGACTCCTTTGAGGCTGCCTCTGAGCTTCTTCCCAGTAAATACCGGAGAGCTGGAGGCAGCATGGAGCAGAGCATGAAAGTAATCAAAGCAGCCTGCAGCAACACTGCATCTCTGAGAAGGGGCGGGGGGAGTCAGAAAGAACAGCACATGTAATTGAGATCGCTGGGAGAATTTCTGAAACCAGATTCAATATTCCACACTGGAATCTGGCCAAGCTAGCGGGGGAGGTTCTTTAGTCCTTGCCAAACATACTGAGGGGCTTCTAAAGATGAGGAAGAGCTGTTTTCTTGCGTTCTCCTTCAGAATGCTCTACAGAGAGGCAGTGTAGTGATATGGAAAGAGTTCTGAACTAGGAGGCCAGCAACCATTGCTCTGGCTCCATGTCTGCCTGCGTTAGCTCTGTAAACTTGGGCCAGTCACTTAATCCCTCTGGACCTGTTCCTTCATCTGGACATCAAGAGAGCTGGGCCTTACAGCTACCAAGACCTTCACCGGACTGAGTCCAGTACAGCTAGATGGTGCCCGGCTACCACCGCTGACTGCTCTGACCAGGATCACAACAGAGGGTTCTGGACAGAGCTGGAGAAGGATGTAGAGCATAATTCTAACTCACAAAAAAAAAAAAAAAGACCAGATTTACTGGCCTAAAGGAGACTGGAGAAACCCCGAGAGTACGGCCCCCAGACACCCTTTTAGCTCAGTGGTAAAGTTACCTTCGATGTTCACTGATCAGCCTGCGAGTGGACAGCCCCGTAAAACCAAATGAGACTAACGAGGTACAGGAGTCCAGTGACAAGGCCCAGAAGGCAGAAGGGGAGTAGGAAGCTGATGATAGGGAACACAAAATAGAGTAAGGATATTGTTGATGTGTTGTGAGATTGTTAACCATTGTCATAGGGCAACATTTGTATTAACTGTCAAATGGGAGACTATTATGTCCTGTAAGCCTTCATCTTAAGTGAGAATAACAGCATAATTAGAAGAGCGTAGTCAATGTCACTTAAATGTGTATGTAAAAAAAATTTTTGAAATGGCGTATCTTTGGCTATGTGTATTTTCACCAAAAAAAAAAAAAAAAAAAAGTTGAGTATTTAGAGGGTTAAAATGTTGTGGGGTTGTTAACCAATGTCATAAAACAGCATGTGTGTTACTGTTAAAAAAAAAAAAAAAAAAGAGAGCTGGGCCGAGATCTCCAAGCTCCTTTTCCAGCTCCAATGCTCTGCTGCTGTTAACATGAGGGGAAGCAGACAGTAAGGGAGACAAGGAGAAAAGCAGCTTTCATAGAGGTCTTCTCAGCAAGAAAAATAGTAAAACTGACATATTCTTGACAACTCTGCAACTACACTGGATATCAGCCCTGCAGTACCCTCTCATACGGAGGGGCCGGCCACCTCATCGCTGCTGGCACTGTTTCCTATGACATCAGGGCTTCCCTGGGCTCCAACAGGGAGCCTTATGGAGAAGCAATACTGGTTTGATACGACTTCTGGGAAGTTACCTTCTCCCTAGTCCCCTGTCTAACATGCTATCCCCTCTACATATAATAACATAAACAGCAAACCTTTTGTAAGCTCATACTCTGTGCCAGACACTGCTCTAACTGCTTTGCACGCACTGACTCTTTAATCACTACAACAAATAATTGAGTCAAGTACTAATTATTATCTAACCACATTCTACTGAAAATGGAGGCACAGAGCTGAAATAACGTGCCTGAAGTCACATAGCTTCTAAGTGCTGGAGCCAGGATGCAAACTTAGGCAGCCTGGCTCTCAGGTCTTCTAATATTTTATACTGCCTCTCTAATGGCAGAAAAAGGACTCCTAGTAGTGCAAAGGTTAAGTGTTCGGCTGCTAAACTAAAGGTTTGCAGTTCAAACCCACCCAGCAGCTCCATGGGAAAAAGACCTGGCAGCCTGCTCCCGTAAAGATTACAGCCAAGAAAATCATATGGGGCAGCTCTATTCTATCACATGAGGTCACTATGAGTCGAAATTGAATTGACAGCACCTAATAGCGAGAAGTACAACAATGGCAGAAAAGTCACAATTAGAGATTTATTCTCTCACCATCAGTGACCATCTTCTACATGTAGTGGGACGTTACCTCTATCAAGAACACCTGGCCCCTCTGTCCTACAGGGTCACTATGAGTCGGAATCAACTCAGCGGCAAAAGGTTTTTTTGGTTTTAAGGAGAGAACCTGCAGGAACAAGATGCATCAAATCATAATGGAAAGAGACAGACCTGGGTTTGCTTCCTGATCTACCAATTACAGACTGTGTGGCCTCCAGGAACTCCCTATGTTCCTCATCTATCAGATGATATACTAATATCCACTTCATACGTTTATTGTGAGGAGTAAATGAAACAATGTTTGCAGAATCCCCCGCTAGTTTTTAAATTATGACAACATAAGACTATTTGGATTTAAAATCTCAAAGGATGGATATAAATTGTTCTGGGTTTCAGTGGACTTGGCTGGGACAAAACGTTGATTTCTAATTTTAAGGTTATCAGTCTATTAAGTTAATTAATTGACATCTACTTATTATTAGTTGAGAAGGATAAAATTAGTTGAGAATGATTAAGAGTGATAACAATGTTTCCTAGAGTGTCCAAAGTTCCAATGGCAATTTTCTAACAGAAGGAAGGCTGGGTGCTCTAATGGACGAAGAACAGCCCCCCAACTGAACACCTCTCTGCTCTCACCCCAGCTCCATCACTCAGCCAAATTATCTCAGTTTCTCTTGCCATAAAATGGACAAAACAGTTTGTTTTTACATCTCTTACAGAAGTATTCTGAGCTCTCAAAATAGGATAATGAGAGTGCTAATATCTAACATTTGTATGGTCCTTTAAAGCTCAAAAAAAAGTCTTTCACATTCATTATCTTATTTAGCGGGCAGGTTTTTGGCAATCTTGGGAGTTCATGAACTAAATTAAGCAAAAGCATTTTTTTGCTCTTCAGTACCAAAAAACCAGTTGCCATGGAGTCAATTCTGACCTATGGTGACCGCATGTACATCAGAGTAGAACCGTGCTCCATAGGGTTTTCAATGGCTGACTTTTCAGAAGTAGATCACCAGCCTTTTCTTCCGAGGCGTTGCTGGGTAAACTCAACCTTCAACCTTACGATTAGCAACCAAGTGCGTTAAACATTTGCACTACCGAGGGACTTATTTAAAATGTGTAAGTGTGCGTGTACGTGTGTGTGTGGGTGTGTGTGCATGCTTTGTATCTTCAACAAAAACCAAAACACCACATCTATCACAGAACTATATTTGTTAAAAATATCCTTGTATGTGTTTGGAGTCTGAAGTGATACACATCACACGTCCACATCATAAAGTCACGACTATTTTCTAAAACCTCATAAAAGAAAAATGCAAATGGCTAAAAAATGGGTATTAGATTAATCAAATTCCATGCAACTATGCACTTTTTTAGAAACAATTCATTCAACTGTAGATTTTCCAAAACCTAGCTCCAGGCCAAACCTAAGACTTTGACTTGAATTTTAAGCTGACTTTGAAATAAGGCTGACATTGGAGAGAAAAGTCAGTTACATAGCTTTAAAACGGTAAACCACTCAAATGACAGCCCTGGACATCAATTACGTGAAATAAAATCTATTCATCAAATTATATATAGTTAATGAATCATAAATAAAACATTAAAATCATTTATCTACCCATAATAAATAATGCCAAAACCACATAGACCACAGAATTGATACAATCTTAAGTTTAACAGAAAAGAAAAAGGAAAACTTTTGGCGTATATTTATTTCTTTTTCTGTATTTGCCATCCTAGTCCATTTCGAGAGATCTTGCATTTAATCCTTCAAGTAGTGTGATCCTCCAATGTAAACTATTCTGACTTTTTAGGAATGTTAGGCTACAAGATATACAGACACTCCTGCTGGAATCATTTAAGTGAAATTTCTCTAAATCATTAGCTAAATAGGTTTACAGAAGAAATAGAAAAATATTTGCCAAGATATATTATTAGAGGGATTTGAATCACTAACTAGTCTACACAAGAGCTGAACTTCCCAAGTAAATACCTACGTTAGATGACAAGGAGAAAGCGCAAGGAAATAAGCACGCAAATAACTCACACTGTTTCTAAAACTGTGATAAAACACACTTTTTCTTCAACTACTCTAAATATCTACAGAGTAATATATATAGGATAAAAGGTGGTAGCAACAGCCAGACTAGTTTTAAGTACTCTCTGTTGCCATAGGAGAATCATCTTCCCCTGAAACCTGTCTCCTCTTCTAGAATGCCCCATATTGGTTGATGGACCTGCCATCCACTCGGTCACCAAAGCCAGAGAGTCTTGGAAGTTAGCAGACATCTCTCCTTTATCCTAATTCCCCTTCACCTAAATCAGTACCCAAGCCCCAGTGTTTCTAACATCCTTAATATCCCTTGGCTCGTCTGCTGACCAAATGGTTGGAGGTTCAAGTCCACCCAGAAGCTTCTTGGGAGAAAGGCCTAGTGATCTACTACTGGAAAATCAGCCACTGAAAACCCTATGGAGCATAGTACTACTCTGACACACATGGAGAACTGACTCAACAGCAACTGGTTTTACTATCACTTGAGTCCTCTACCTCCATTCTCCATTCTTACCATTACCACTGGATTCAGGAAACCCACGGTCTCACCCAGGCAGAGCCAGGAGTGATAGAGGTAAACCTTGGTGCGATGGAATCTCAGATGGAAGGGCCAGCCCAGACTGAAAAACCAAGGAGGGGAGTCCTGAAGGAGATGAGTCTCACACTGAGACTTAGCCCACTGGTGTAGGAAAGGAGGGAGGGAAAGGAGAGGCAGAGGCAATCATTTGTTCCCTTCTGGGGAAACAGACTGAAATGTGGGGCATGGAGTTGGGGAAGTGAAAACTAGAGAAAGAGAGATGACCGGGGGCGGTGGTGGGGGCTGTCTTTACACAGGAAATTGGGTTTTATCAAGCAGGTGGCTTTTTGTAATTAAGATAAACCAGTCACTGCCAAGTTAATTCCAACTTATGGAGATCCCATGTGTGTCACAGTAGAATTACACTCTGCAGGATTTTCAATGGCTAATTTTTTTGGAAGTAGATAACTAGGCCTTTCTTCTGAGGTGCTTCTGGGTGGACTCAAACTTCCAACCTTTCAGTTAGCAGCCGAATGTGCTAACCTTTCACAACACCAAGGGCCTCCTTAATTAAGATGTTGTTAGGTACTGGCAAGTCCATTCCAAATCACAGACTCCACATGACAGAGTAGAACTGCCCCATAGGGTTTTCTAGGCTGTAATCTTTACAGAAGCAGATTGCCAGGTCTTTCTCTTGAAGAGTTGCTGGATGGGTTCGAACCGCTAACCTTTCCATTAGCATTTACAGGGCTCCGTCCATAATTAAGATAACTCATTGCTGTCGAGTCAGTTCTGACTCATAGTGACCCTATATGACAGAGTAAAACTGCCCCCATAGGGTTTCCAAGGCTGCAATCTTTATGGAAGCAGACTGCCACATCTTTCTCCCACAGAGCAGCCGGTAGGTTCAAACAGCCAACCTTACAGTTAGCAGACGAATGCTTTAACTACTGAGCCACCAGAGCTCCTTGTAGTTAAGATAGAAAGGGTCAATATCAGATGTGCATTTAAATATCTCATTTGCAGAGTGCTGAGGGAGAAAGGACTGAAGGAAAGGGGACTAACCGTTCCATGACAGCCACACTTAATGCAATATTTGGGAAGGAGAGGCCCCAGAGATACATGGTCATTGGAGGGATAAAGCAACATGCCTGCTCAAACTAATATGAATATCCTTGTTTTGTAGTAAGAGACAAAACTAATTCGATTTTCCTTCGATACATGGATTTCTGTGAACAACGCTCAGGAAATTGACAGAAGTCACAAAAATGCATTGTTTATGGATTTCAAAACAACGAATGTTCACTGATGATCTGCTGTGGACAAAGCACCATGCAAAGGCTGCCTGGAAGCACCAAATGTATCTTCTCTTGGCTGTAAACTTGCACTGGCCTCAGGCGATTAATTTTACTTCTTCTTACATACGTGTACACTCTTAGAAAGAAATAAACAACGACCACCAAAGAGTGCTCGGATACAAAGCACTGTCTGCCTGGAAGGGACAGCCTCACTGCTCAGGAGTAAGTTCGGCAGGGCTAAACTTAGAAAGGCTGATTATAGAGCAAAAAAGGAGAAAGTATATGAAATAAGGAGTTCCTTGGTGGTGCAAATGGTTAACTCATTAGGCTGCTAACTGAAAGGCTGGAGATTCAAGTTCACCCAGAGGCACCTTGGAAGAAAAACCTGGCTAGCTACTAACAAAAAATCAGCCACTGAAAACCCTATGGATCACAGTTTTACTCTGACACACATAGGGTCACCATGAGTCAGAATCAATTCAACAACAATGGTATGTGAAATAAGGCAAAATTCTGGGTCCAGGTCTCTGGTAGGGCCATAAGGAAGACACTCAACTCTTCTTTGTGATTAGACACTTTCATAGAGCTTGGTTTCAACAGGTCCAGAATGAGATGCATTAAGATTTCAGCAGGCCTAGGATCATTCAGCAGACAGGTCCACATGTGCACGCTACAAGCTTGGCAAGATTTTTACTTTAACCATACATACAACACAACAACAGTATACCAGAGTCAATTCTGACTCATGGTGACCCCATGTGTGTCAGAGTAGAACTATGGCTTTCAGTGTTTGATTTTGCAGAAGTAGATCACCAGGCCTTTCTTCTGAGGCACCTCTGTATGGACTTGAACCCCCAGCCTTTTGGTTAGCAGCCAAGCACATTAACTGTTTGCACCAAATAACCACCACCAAATAATTTAGCACATCCCTTAACCACTGTATTACTTGAATTACATGGTGTTTTCAAACTCAAAGGAACTTATTCAATAAGGGTTTTCCAGATAGCCAAGGGCTCTAGAATCGTAAAAGATATACCTGTCTCCCTACTAGTTATCATATGGTTTTTAGCTTTTACTTTCCACATTCCCTGCCTGTGCCCATAGTTCTAAAGCTACCTTTTTGGAGAAAAAACTCTCTCCATTTTAGAATATCACTTTCCAGGCAGATCAGACGGATCCTTAAAAAGCTGAATTGGTTCCTGAGAAACTCAAGTATCCGCTTTACCAGCTCGGCCACTTTCAGTCATTGGAAAAGTGGTTTTGTTCACTCTGAATCAATGAATTTCTACCGAAGTGCATGTCTCCTTGACACACACAATCAACTAGCACTTGGCAATGATTTAAACAAGTGAGTAGGCCAGCCTGCCATCAGAACAAAGCGGAGGGCGGAGAAGCAAGCCAGATTAAAATTAGTTATTCTATATAGAAGCCTTTCTCTGAAGGCTATTACTTTATACAAAACCAGCTGTCTTTTCCTTTGGGTGCTGAAGCTGCCGTTCTTATCCTTACTCTATCCTGGGAAAAGCATGTTTGGTCCAAGATAACCAGAATACGAAGCTATTGCAAGGGGCAGGCCCAGCCCTCCTGGCCCAGGCCCTGGAACTCCCCTCTCCTCATGGTTAAGGTGCCGAATCTCTCTCCCTCCAGAAGGCCTAGACCCACCACAGTTCCTGCATCCATCCTGACCTTGGGCCACAGGAATCTGGGGGCTCCAGGCCAGGATCCCTGGCTTTGGCATCTGGTCCCTTTAGTAGCTGACATCTCCTTTCTGATGACGTGCTTGGCGCCAAGTGGTGCTGACTTGACCAATCCCTACCCCAGCCTGCCCAGGCCAGGCCCCTGCCATTGCTGCCCCTCTCCTTCAGCCACCCCCAAAGAACGAGGCTCTCGTTGAGCCCAGCCAGTGTCTGGTGCCTGCTCCCCACTGATGCGTTGATGGACTCCACTCAATTTACCTCTCTGGTAATCCTGTTTTAATAAGTGACCACATTTGAGTTTGTTCCTCTAAATGAAACCTCTAACCTAAAGGAAGCATTGTCTGGTGTATGTACACACGTATCTGCCCATACTCCTGGACACAAGAAAAGCATCTCCACCCCCTGGAAGGTGAGACCAGAAGGGTTGGCCCTAGGGCAGCTGTTCTCAGTGCTGAGGTTGGCTGAGTGTTAGAATCACAGGGGTAGGGGTGTTTAAAATTTCTGATGCCCACCATAACCTCCAATTCTAACTCAATTTGTCTTGCAGGGGGCCTGGGCATCAGTATGTTCTTAAAAGCTCCTCCAGGTGATTGTAATGTGCAGCCAGGGTTGAGAGCCATGGCATTAGAGAGAAAGAGGCAAACATCACTCAAGTGAGACTTCCCAGTGTACCCAGATAGATGAAAACATGCAATTTAAAAGCCGTTCCTGCTTAGGCCCCTTCCCCAGGGCAAGACAACCTCGATAACCTACAAAGCAAGCATCAAAAAAGCATGTTGAATTTTGGCGCCATGCTTCATTCAGACCAAACCAGTTGCTGTAATTCAGACTTGTGGTGACCCCATGTGTATAAGAGTAGAACTGTGTGCCACAGGGTTTTTACTGGCTGATATTTCAGACACAGATCTCCAGGTCTTTCTTCCGAGGTGCCTCTGGGTGGACTCAAACCTCCAACGTTTCAGTTAGCAACCAAGCACGTTAGCCATTTGCACAATAAGGGACTCTTAAGAGGTACCGTCGTTCAGACAGTACCTCTTTAACCAATCTGAACCTCAGGTTACACAACCATTAATGGAAGGACTCTTCTAGATACATTACTCTCCTTTTCCAGCTTTATGCACTTCCTTCCCTCTTCATTCCTCATTTAAATGCAGACTGTTTATATATTTGCCTTTCCACCTCTCCAAAAGTGCTTTATGTGTTCCCTTGAAATTAGATTTGAGCAGTGCCTTCTCTCCAAGTAAATAATATCACAGAACCTATAAGCTCTATATAATCCAACCCAAGGTGTGTAACACTGATATTGTTATATTCCACAATGCATAAAAGTCTCTGCTCATGGGACCACAGCTAACATTTCACCTGGAAAAGCTTGTGCTGAATCAGAGATTGAGCTCAATGAACGCCAAAGTCAGAATAGCAGCTCTCTCTGCTGCATAGCAACAGCCTACCATGATGCGTGTCACTTTTCTTCGCTCTGAGCTTGGCTTAATATCTACTTATCAAGTAGAAAATTCATTTTGGAACTATTTTCAGAGCAAGTACAAAGACATCCTCAAGGATATATTAGCTACATTGCTTTAATCCAATGAAATAAATAAATCTCTCACTCTGCAATAAAATCTGTACGTAGGAGAGACAGCAGTCTCTCAAACGGGCCTACTTCGGTAAAAAACAGAGTGCGAATGTACAAAGGACCAGGGACTATGTGGCAGAATTCACAGTAAAGCAGGTCCATTTGGGACCACATCTACAATGACTTAGTTATTGAAAGTACCAAAAGATCATTTTTTATGTTGTCTCAGAAAACTTTAACACCCAGCAAGCCCCGATCACAGTTGACCTGGATAGTCAACTGTCCACTGGTCATCTTCACCTGGGTCCTCAAACTGAGCATGTCCAAAACTGAACTCATCACCTGTTCTCCTGCTCTTATATTTCTGATCTCAATTAATGAGGTCATTATCTACACAGACATCTGGTAGTTATCCTAGAATCCTACCTCTCCTTCAACCCTCTCCCCACTCCCACCAAATCCCTAAGTCCTAGAGATTCCATTTTGTTCATACTCTAATATCTGTCTCCTCCTTCCCAGCCCCATAACCAGTCGCTATCGAGCTGATTCCAATCCATGGCTACCAGATGTGTGTCAAAGTAGAACTACGCTCCATAGGGTTTTCAATGGCTGATTTTTCAGAAGTAGATCACCAGGCATTTCTTCCAAGGCCACTTCTGGGAGGACTCAAACCTCCAAACTTTTGGTTAGCAGCCAAGCTCATTAACCATTTGCACCACCCAGGGACTCCTTCCAACCCCATTGCTGCTGCTGCTCTAATTTGTTGTTTCTTTCTTTCTCAGCTGGACTCCTCCAGTGAACTCCTAACTGTTCTCCCTTCATTGAGTCCTACTCCTTCCAATCTATCCTTCCAAGTTGGGCCACAATAATGATTATGAAACAAACCTGATCACATTGCTTTTTCATTAAAACACTTTAATGACTCCCCACTGTCTACAGCATTGTTCAAAATTCAAACTATTGTGTGCAAGGCTCTCCACAATCCTATCTCTCCAACCTTAGTTAGGTCTCCTCATACCTCACCTTGAACACTCTGAGTTCCCCAACACACTAGCCTGTCTCCCATCACCCTTCTTTCTGCTGCTTCTGCTGGGTGGAACATCCCTCTGCCTCTCTGACCCCACCAAAACATTCTCATTGTCTGGACCCACCGCCTCCCTGAAAATTTTCCTCACTAAACCAAAAACCAAATCTGTTGCCATCAAGTTGATTCCAACTCACAGCAACCCTATAGGGCAGGGCAGAACTGCCCCATAGGCTTTCCAAGGCTGCAATCTTGACAGAAGCAGATTATCACATCTTTCTCCCATGGAGTGGATGGTGGGTTCAAAACACTGTCCTTTCGGTTAGCAGCCCTTAACCATTGAGCTACCAGGGATCCTTCCTTTCCTCATATCCCCCCTAAAGGAAGAACTGGGCACTTTTACCCTTCAATTCCTCTTCATACTCCTATCACAGTCTATAACTTTACTGCATTCATTTAGTAACAAAACTGTGAGCTCCCTGAGGGCAAGAATTAGATCTTAGCTTTCACTCCCCAGTGCCTACCAGTGGCCCTTGCTGCACAGCAGGAATTTGATAGATATTTGTTAAATAAATGAATGCCTCAGTGACAGCATTCTAACAGAGGCTCAGAGCTATTTTCTTTACAGCTCATATACTTTGCTTTCCGTTGCTTATCATGTACAGCTGCCTCTTATTCCACTTGTAAATCATCTGCAGAGGGCCGAAAAATAAATCAGTAGAAGAGATATATCACCTTTTTATCCCCCTAAAAAATCATTTCTTTGTTTTTT
Organism: Trichechus manatus latirostris; assembly: GCF_000243295.1. Taxonomy (NCBI): domain Eukaryota; kingdom Metazoa; phylum Chordata; class Mammalia; order Sirenia; family Trichechidae; genus Trichechus; species Trichechus manatus. Next base: position 4,733,175 of record NW_004444003.1, read on the forward strand.
TAATTCCTGAAAGAAGGGTCACACTTCAAGGCACTCAAACAGCTAACAGGGAGGAACTATCAAAATGAGTTATTACAAATCCCTGGCCCTCCTTGGTTTTAAAAGCCCTCTCCCTGGAAGTGGTTATTATTTGAGTGAGGCATAGCATGGAGACACTAATTAAAGCAGAATGTCCGTGTACAAACCAAGACTGACTTATAAAGTCTACATACATGTCCTACTCACATACATAAAAAATAACACCAAGAATAGAAACTTACTTCCTGAGCGTTTTTACTTCTAAGCCCATAAGGGAGTCACATAAAATTTTAAGGCACTCCCCCCTCCCAATTCAACGGAGGCCAAGCAGCCCCTGTACCCAAAATAGAACCTTTGGAAGGCTCTGGGCCCCCTCAGAATTCCATCTAAAATGTCAAATACCTGCAATAAGCCTGCAATGTCACCAGTGGATACCCCCTTCTCCAAGCACTGATTTCATATTGGAAAACGAGCAATTTAAATAAATAGTTCATTAACGTAGTGTTTTCCTGCTTGATGATAAGGTACTTAGAGTAATTTGTTTTCCTAAATTCTCTTTGATATACTTATTTCTTGCAGTCCTCCACAAGACAATCTGAAACTCTTTGGGTCCCTAATAAACTATCTAGAGAACCTAGGAACCAACCAAACAAATAAGCCAAAACACTTGCACTGAAAAGCTGTCAAGACATTTGTCCAGGAACACACTCCACAAATGCTGCAGGTCTTCTCTTTGACTCATACAGAGGTCAGAACAGAAGACACTGTCCTGATCCCCCAGTGGTGCTGGCTTTGTACTTATGGTAGCAAAGCACTATTCAGAGGGCACTGTTGTTCCCATAGAGACAGAAAAGTGGGAGAGATGGGTTACTCAGAAAGAATGCGGGGAGTGTGACATATTCTCTTGAGGCCCGGGAAGGTTTGTTCCCCCTCTGCTTTGCATACTGGTACAGAGATTCTTGTTGTGTGCTGATTCCAAACCTCAAGAATTTCAACACCTTTTATTCATGGTAACTCTTAAAATTTCCACAGCACATAATTCAGATACACTCCAAACATGCCAAAAACAGGTACCATATAAGGGTTTCTTCCCTTAAATGTTCTGAGATATGGTGGAATGGCTGAATAATGATGATAGGAGGAGGCGGGGCCAAGATGGCAGAGTAATCAGACGCTTCCGGTGGGCCCTCTTAAAACAAAGACCCGAAAAAGCAAGTGAATCAATTATATATGACAATCTAGGAGTCCTGAACAGATAAGGTAAAGTTGAGGAACCAGACTGAGCGGCAGGCAGAGGAAGAGATGGTTCGGAAGCAGCGAGGAGTTGCCAGACCTGACCCAGCGACAGCCTGAGCCCTTAAGGCCTGATCAGCTCATGGGTGAGTGGTGAGCAGGCAAGCAATGGTGCTCGAGAGGCGTATCTGACACCGGAAGAGACCCAGCTGCAGAGGGTCTACTCGGCCACCCAGAACCAGTGAGAAGCAGCCTTAGATCTGCGAAAGGTAAGTACCTGCGGATGGCCTGCTGCACAGATAAAAACACCCCCTTTAGGGAAAAACCTTTCTTACATTTACCTCCCTGCTCTGCAATGGGTTGCGGACAGGCTTCAGCAATCGCACAGTTCCCTGGGCTGGAAGTAGGATCCGTCACACACCCTGAGCCATTCTCCCGGCCTTGGAGAGTGAACAAATTAACAAAAAGGGGAAAAAATAAACTGCCGGCTCCCCTAAGCCAGGAACCCAGGGTAGGCACAGCTCTTTGCCTAGGCACAGGCATAAGGGATCCACGGACTTTGAGTGCCTTTCCCTCTGCAGAGACTTCTGTGGGCCCACTTCAACAGCGTAGGCCCTCATTACCCCAGTACAACAGGATATATACCTGAAACCTAACTTCAACTGTTTCAGCTGTGAAGCGGCTGTTTCGTGACATTTAACACTACTCTGCCCATTAAGCAGAGTCTTCACCTACCCAACACAGGGGCCTGGGGACTAGTGGCTCCACCCATGCCACCTAGTCACCTGCAACAGGGGCCCAAGAATAAGAGGTGCAGCCCAGTCCTTACAGCCAACAGCACTGGGTGCTCACAGTCTGCCTTCAAAACCCACCCATCTACCACTCTAGGGAACAGGGACACGCCTTCCTCCTGGACACTCGGGGGTGGCCGTCAGCCCCCTGCCTTACTCAGAGTGTGTCCCCCTGCTGTAGCCAGATGCCTGTGCCTACACCAATCACCCATGCCTGTCTAGGACTGTGGGAGCCTACACCACACACTTGGTGGCTATCTACCTGGGCACCTGAGCTGAATCCATACAGGAGGCGTGGGCAGACTCCTGAGCTCACATACCTAGTAACAGATCTAACCACCTGGTGACAGGACATTAGAGCTTCAAAGGTGCCAATAATCAAAGTAGCTCATACAAGCAGCCTATCTGGGCATATCAAAACAAAACAAGAAGCTAGGACACAGTAAGCTAACATAAAATAAATAAACATAATAACTTATTGATAGCTCGGAAACAACAGTCAATATCAAATCACATGAACAGGCAATCCATGATGGCTTCAGCAGGCTCCCCAAACAAAGAATCTAGAAATTTTCCAGAGGATGAAAATTTCTTGGAATTACCAGAGGCAGAATACAAAAGATTAACATATAGAACTCTTCAAGAAATTAGGAAGGAAATTAAGCAAAATGCAGAACACCCCATAGAGGAAATTAAAAAGATTAGAGAAGAGCATAATGGCAAACTTCACAGGGTGCAAAAATCCACAGAGAGAAAGAAATCAGAAACCCAGAAGATTAACAATAAAATCTCAGAATTAGACAACTCAATAGAAACTCATAGGGGTAGAACTGAGGAAACAGAAGTCAGAATTAGTAAGATTGAAGATAAAGCACTTGACACGAACTTATCTGAGGAAAAATCAGATAAAACGATTGAAAAAAAAATGAAGAAACCCTAGGAATTTTGTGGGACTCTATCAAGAGGAATAACCTACGAGTGATTGGAGTACCAGAACAGGGGGATAACAGAAAATACAGAGAATTGTTGAAGATTTGCTGGCAGAAAACTTACCTGATATCGCGAAAGATGACAAGATATCTATCCAAGATGCTCATCAAACCCCACATAAGGTAAATTCCAAGAGAAAGTCACCAAGACATATTATAATCAAACTTGCCAAAACCAAAAATAAAGAGAGAATTTTAAGAGCGACTAGCGATAAACGAAAAGTCTTCTACAAAGGAGAGTCAGTAAGAATAGGCTTGGACTACTCACCAAAAACCATGCAGGCAAGAAGGCAATGGGATGACATATATGAAGCCTTGAAGGAAAAAAACTGACAGCCAAGAATTATATATCCAGAAAAACTGTCTCTCAAATAATGATGATGAAATGAAGGCATTTCCAGATAAACAGAAGTTTAAGGAAATTGCAAAAACCAAACCAAAATTACAAGAAATACTAAAGGGAGCCCTCCAGTTAGAAAATCAGTAACATCAGATAACAACACAAGACTAGAACACAGGACAGAGCAACCAGATATCAACCCAGACAGGGAAGTCACAAAAATAAATCAAAGCTAAAACACTGAAAATACGGAAACAGAGATATCAATATGTAAAAGATGACAACATTAAAACAAAAAAGAGGGACTTAAAAAATGTAGACACAGACTTTACATATGGAGAGGAAGCCAAGACGATATAAGGAAATAAAAGACTGGTATAAACTTAGAAACTTAGGGGTAAATATTAAGGTAAGCACAAAGGAAACTAACAATCCTACAAGTCAATATAAAAAACTAGAAAAATATAAAGACTCAGAAAACACAAAATCAACAACAATGAAAAAGATCAAAAGAAAATACATAAAGAAAAACAACTCAGCACAGAAAATTAAGTGGAACAAAGAAACCGTGAACAACAAACAAAAAAAGACATCAAAATGACAACACTAAACTCATACCTATCAATAATTACACTGAACGTAAGTGGACTAAACGCACCAATAAAGAGACAGAGAGTGGTGGAAAGGATACAAAAACACAATCCGTCTATATGCTGCCTACAAGAGATACAACTTAGACTGAAAGACACAAACAAAAACTCAAAGGATAGAAAAAATATATCAAGCAAACAACACCCAAAAGATAGCCGCAGTGGCAATATTAACTTCTGACAAAACAGACTTTAAAGTAAAATCCACCACAAAGGATAAGGCAGGACACTATATAATGAATAAAGGGTCAATACCCCAGGAGGGCATAATTATAATAAATATTTACGCACCCAATGACAGGGCTCCAAAATACATAAAACAAACTCTAACAGGACTGAAAAGAGAGACAGACAGCTCCACAATAGTAGTAGGAGACTTCAACACACCACTTTCCGGGAAGGACAGAACACCCAGAAAGAAGCTCAACAAAGATATGAAAGATCTAAATGCTACAATCAACCAACCTGATCTCATAGACAAATACTGAACACTGCACCCAACAGCAGCCAAGTATACTTTCTTTTCCAACGCACATGAAATATTCTGCATAACAGACCACATATTAGGCCATAAAGCAAGCCATCACAAAATCCAAAGCATCGAAATATTACAAAGCATCTTTTCTGACCATAAAGCCATAAACGTAGAAATCAACAACAGAAAAAGCAAGGAAAAAAAATCAAACACATGGAAACGGAATGACACCTTACTCAAAAACTACTGGGTTATAGAAGAAATTGAGGATGGAATAACGAAATTCTCAAATGAGAATGAAAACACATCCTACCAGAACCTATGGGACACAGCAAAAGCAGTGCTCAAAGGTCAGTTTATA
>NW_004444003.1:4739984-4741493 GCF_000243295.1 Trichechus manatus latirostris
TTAATTGGGGAAAAGACAGTCTCTTTAACAAATGGTGCTGGCATAACTGGATATCCATCTGCAAAAAAGTGAAACAAGATCCATACCTCACCCCATGCACAAAAACTAACTCAAAATGGATCAAAGACTTAAATGGAAAATCAAAAATGGTATAGATCATGGAAGAAAAAATAGTGACAATGCTAGGAGCCCTAATACATGACATAAACACAATACGAACCATAAATAACAATGCAAAAGTACCAGAAGAGAGACTAGATAACTGGGAGCTCCTAAAAATCAAACACTTATGCTCATCAAAAGACTTCACCAAAAGAGTAAAAAGACAAGCTACAGACTGGGAAAAAATTTCTGGCTACAACAAATTCGATCAGTGTCTAATCTCTAAAATCTACAAAATATTGCAAAACCGCAACAACAAAAAGACAAATAACCCAATTAAAAAATGGGCAAAGGATATGAACAGGCACTTGCCAAAGAAGGTATTCAGGTGGCTAACAGACACTTGGAGAATTGCTCATGGTCATTAGCCATTACAGAAATGCAAATCAAAACTACAACAAGATATCATCTCACTCCAACGAGGCTAGCATTAATCCAAAAAACACAAAATAATAAACACTGGAGAGGTTGTGGAGAGACTGGAACACTTATACACTGTTGGTAGCAATGTAAAATGGTACAACCACTTTGAAAATCAATTTGGCATTTCCTTAAAAAGCTAGAAATAGAAATACCATACAATCCAGCTATCCCGCTCCTTGGAATATATCCTAGAGAAATAAGAGCCGTCACACAAATAGATATATGCACACCCATGTTCGCTGAAGCACTGACAGAAACAACAATAGCAAAAAGACAGAAACAACCTAGGTGCCCATCAGAGGATAAATGGATAAACAAATTATAGTATATCCACACAATGGAATAATACCCAACAATAAAGAACAATGACGAAGCTGTGAAACATCTTATAACATGGAGGAATCTGGAGGGCACTACGCTGAGTGAATTTATTCAGTCACCGAAGGACAAATATTGTATAAGACCACTATTATAAGAACTCAAGAAAAGGTTTAAACACAGAAGTCAACATTCTTTGATGGTTACGAGGGTGGGGAGGGAGGAGTACGGTTATCCACTAACTAGGTAGTAGACAAGTTTTATCTTAGATGAAGGGAAGGACAGCACACACTACGGGGGAAGTCAGCACAACTGGACTAAACCAAAGCCAAGAAGTTTCCTGAATACAATCAAACACTTTGAGGGACAGAGTAGCAGGGGTAAGGAGCTGGGGACCAGGCTTTTAGAGGCTTTTAGGGGACTTCTAGGTCAACTGGTGCAACAAAGCTTATTAAGAAAATGTGCTTCCTACTTCGGTGAGTGGCATCTGGGTTCTTAAAAGCTTGCAAGTGGCCATCTAAGATGCATCAATTGGTCCCAACCACCTGGAGTAAAGGAGAAGGAAGAACACCAAAGACACAAGGAATATATTAGCCCAAGAGACAG
>NW_004444003.1:4742681-4770542 GCF_000243295.1 Trichechus manatus latirostris
GGAGGAACCCTGAAAGCATGGCCCCTGGATTCTCTATCAGCCCAGAACTAAAACAATTTCCGAGGCCAACTCTTCAGACAGGGATTGGACTGGACACTGTGGAATAAAGTGATACTCATGAGGAGTGTGCCTCTTAGCTCAAGTAGATACAAGACACTAAATGGGCAGCTTCTGTCAGGGGGTGAGATGGGAAGGCAGAGAGGGTCAGGAGCTGGTTGAATGGACATGTGGAAACGGGTGGAAAGGGGAGGAGTGTGCTGTCACAGCAAGGGAGAGCAATTATGGTCACATAACAATGAATGTATAAATTTTTGTATGGGAGAGTAACTTGAAATGTAAACTTCATTTAAACTTCAACAATAAAAATAAATAAAAAATAAAATAATGACGATGGGAGAGAAGGGCTGGACGCCACACTAATGACAGATCATCTTTTGGGTGAATTCAGCAAGATGAAAATGGTTCTTCATGTGTCATTATACTGCAGGGGGAAAGATTCTTATTTGTCCTATTACATATGAGGAACAAAAATAAAATTCATCTAACAACATATGAATGGATAAACAAAATGTCCTGTATCCATACAATGGAATATTATTCAGCCACAAAAAGGAATGAAGTTCTGATACATGTTACAAAATGGATGAACCTAGAAAACACGGTAAGTGAAAGAAGTCAGACACAAAAAGGAAAATATTATATGATTCCACTTATAGAAGATACCTAGAAGAAGCAAATTCCAAGAGACAGAAAGTAGATGAGAGGTTGCCAGGGGCTGGGGGGAATGGAGAATTGAGGAATTATTGCTATTTGATAACCCAATATAGAACCCATGGAGTATCTGTTTGAGGTGATGAAAATGTTGTGGAAATAGAGGGTGGTGATGGTTGTACAACATTGTGAATGTAATTAATGTCACTGAATTGTACACTTAAAAACGGTCAAAAACAGCAAAATTTTACATTCTTTATATTTTACTACAATAAATTTTTTTTTAAAGTCTGCCTGATTTTTGTGCTCTTTTTGAAGTAATAACTAACTCAAATAACTGCCACAAATGTTATATGAGGTAATATATATGAAAAGTGCTGTAAAAATCCCATGTAAATGTCAGCCAGGTTAGTAGTGCCCACCCCCTAGCTCCAGGCCAGCATTCTTGTCCCATTTTGACCTCTGTGAAGCCGGCCTCCAGGCAGGCCACTCATTCCACTGGGTAAGGGACCAGACAATCAGTGCACAAGTGGTCAGAGCAGGGGGCCCATCCAGCCCGGCACTTACTTTCTCAGCACGGCGATCTCATTCTCTATGCTGCTTTCTTTGCCCTTCAGCGCCTTCTTAGGGATGCACTTGACGGCAAAGAGTTTCCCAGTTGCCTTCTCTTCCGCTAAAACCACCTCAGAAAATGCCCCACTGTGAACAAAGAGGGAAAAAGAAAAGCAGCTTAAGAGTTCGGAGTTTTTTGGTTTCATGGCAGCACCTCCCAAGTTTCAGTAATAATAATGGGGGGCATAATAGCAAACATTGCAGCTACTTTTCATCCAGCATCACGCCTACCAAACTTCTTTATGCAAAGATATTACATGCATGCAAATATGCCCTTGTGCAAAGGGACACGTGGGTGTCTACACGAGTTTGACCACCTCCCTGGGCCACCCACCACCCCTGCTGGACAGCTTGGTAACAGTCACTTGGGAGCAAACCAAACACTCCTAGAAAATTTTCGCGCAGAGAAAGACTTATCCATCTGAAGGTGTTAGTGCCTCCACTGCTCCCCAGGTAGACTAGAAAGTAATACCAACATTTCAAGATTCCACACAGGCCCTTTCATTCAAAGAAATTTCAGTGCACTTTACAAACATTTAATTAATTCTCACAATAGGTAAGAATGTAATTACAGTGTGAGTTGGTGTAACACATGGTATTGACACAGGGTAATTAATTGGCAGGGGTATGCAAGTCTTCAATAAGCAGTATGTTTCTTTTTAAACCAACCAAACAAAAAACCCACACAGCACTGATGCCTGAGTGGGGAGACGTGCCAGCTTGAGAATATGGGTTTAACTCAGCAAGGGCAGAGCAGCAAACTGAACACTTAACCAGGGCACATGGGACTAGAGTCCTTTTCTCTGGCCTGAGAGGCGCCCTATGGTCAGCAAGCCCAGAGCCAGCTCTTCAGTGCTTGCCTCCTGACCGCACCTTGTCACCTCCTACTGGCCGGCAGGCACCTGGGTCCTGTGCTTTGGCTGGGAGCACAGCATCCCTGTTGTTATGGTGGTGGTGGTGATTAAGTGCCATCAAGTTGATTTTGACTCACAGCGACCCCATATGACACGAGCAGAACTGCCCCATAGGGTTTTCTAGGCTGTAATCTTTACGGGAGTAGATTGCCAGGTCTTTGTCCCACACAGCCACTGGGAGGGTTCAAACCACTCAGTGTGTTTGAACCACCAACCTTTCGGTTAGCAGCCAAGCGCTTAACTGTTGTGCCACCAGGGCTCCTTAGAATGTCCCTGAGGACTCTGCAACAAAACCCAGCTCCTCAATGGCCCACTCCAGACCCTCAGCAACTTGGGTTCTGTGCATATGGGCCAAGGGAAGCACCATGACCCACTGAATCATTGCCTGTCGCTAGACTTCTTGGAGTGCCTCTGATTTCCTCAGAGAGACCAAAAACATAGAGAAACTCAGTTTACAGGTGGTGATGTATGCTTATAATGTAGTGATCTCAAATCACATATGTGTGAAACATGTAATGATAATGTTAAGCTGTAAACAACCTAAGACAAAACAACTTCTCTGTCATAAACAATTTCTAATACTGTAATAAGCTACCTTGCTGTAGACAACTGCTTGGCTGTGATATGGTGTGGCATAGCCCTTAGCTGATCTAAATTAAGACACCCCTGATCATGAATCTATGGTGCAAGTTACCCTGATACAATGTAAGCTAGACAACCCCTAATAGACCCTCACCATACAAGACCAGAGAGACTAAACCACACAAAGATCCTAGGCTTTTGCTTTCCCAATGAGAGCAAGGCAGAACAACACTATCAGTCAAGTCTCTGACCGTCTCCAAAGACTCAGGCTTTTGCTGGTGGCTCTATAGGAGGTTCTGTCCTGCCGCCACCAATCTCGGACTCCAGCTACAAGGGACCTCCCCAGAGGACAAGCCATCGGCCAAGCCTTCCTCCCAAGATGACTCGTTAATGGTAAACACCTGAAGGCTAAAAATTTGGACTTTAATTATCAGACTAACTCTACCCTACCCTGATACTCTAGGTCTTGGGGCTTCACCTCTACGCTCTGCCCTGATTACCTTGCGATAAACTAAATGAGTTTATACATAACAAATCTGAGTGTTTCTCTGTTTATTTTAAAATAAAATCCCACAAGGCACAGGTGGCACACTAAACATGGCCTCTATAAAGAGCAGTGGAGTCCTGACATATGCTACAACATGGATGAATCTTGAAAACATTAGGCTGTGTGAAATAAGTCAGTCAAAAAAGGACAAATACAGTATGAGCTCACTTATATAAAATAGGCAAATATATACAAACCAAAGCTTATTAATGGTTACTAGGGGTGGGAGGGAGGGAGAAAGAGGAAATTATTGTTTAGGGGGCACTGAGGTTATATCAATGGTGGTGGAATAAATTGGAAAAGGACAGGGACAATGGTAGCAGAACATGAAGACTGTAATCAATGTCACTGAATTATACATGCAAAACTTGTTGAGTTGGCAAATGTTCTGTTATGTACATTTTTACCACAATTTAAAAATAACAGACTGCTACACAATTAGGGATTAGAGATGAACTCTTCCTGTGTCAAAAGCAAAGCACTGAGGTGCCAATGTCATTCCAATACCAGAGCCTGAGGGCTCATTTTCTTCAGTCAATATCAAAGAGATGCCTAAGAAAGGAGAGTATAATTTTCCCTCCCTTTCCTTCCCCGACAGTGACACACAATCTGTCACAGATCAAAGGAAGAAAAATATATATTTTTAAAATCCTTTCCAGAGAGAAGAATTCATTCCCACTTAGGACAATTAACTGTGAATCTTCAGGAGAATGTTCCTACTGGAACATTAACTCTTATGAGAGAAGCTCATCTCTCTTCAAGGTCTGTAACTAATTATACAAACCTGAGGGGCAAAAGATGGCAATTCTACAAACTAACTGAATGGAAAATGTCAGAATAAAGATTTTCTGCCCAAATCCACAAAATTATTGGTTGAGTAGGATTCTCCCCTCAGAATACCACATGCTTTCACAAAGAGTCTAAACCCAGAACTAGTATTTTACAATAGCAATGATGAAATATAAATAAATAATGCTCACAACAGAGCTATCACAGAGAGATATGTGGAATCAGACATTCCCGATGACACTTGACGTTAGGGATTGAATTGTGTCCCTCAAATCATATGTGTTCAAATCCTAATCCCTGTACTTGTAAATATGATCCTATTTGGAAATGGGAGTTTTCTTTTGTTATGTTAATGAGGCCATACCAGCGTAAGGCAGGTCCTAAACCTAACCACTTCCGAGTTATAAAAAGAGCAGAATAGACACAGAGACACACACAGTGGGGAGACAGACACCAAGGAATGCCAAGGAACATCAGCAGTCACCAGAAACTAGGAGAGAGGCTCAGAGAAGGAACTGACAAAGCCAAAACCTTGATTTGGACGTTTAACCTCCAGAACTGTGAGAAAATAAATTTCTGTTCTTTAAAACCACCCACTTGAGGTGTTTTTGTTACAGCAGCCCTAAGTAACTAAGACACTTGGATACTGCCAACTGCTTTCACCAAAGAAAACCACAATTTGCAACAACTTCAAAGAACAATCCTGAGCCTATGAACTTCCCTCTATCTCAGGGATAGACCAAGGTGGATTCCCCTCATGATGAGAGTTCTGAGATGGAAGAAGACCCTGAACAAGTAGATATGTGCTCCAAGGAGGGGAACAAGGATTATACTAGACAAAAATACATTAGAGGAAAGACCAGGTTTCTAGTGCCATGGGTGACTGTATACCAGATATTATACTCCTTCATTTGCAGTTTCACTATTTGTCACTTTGGTCCCTGATGTTGAGGACACTATGGTGTTTTCACGCTTCAGTCTGTTGGATTTATTAAGTCCTTTTTTCAGAAGGAGTAGAAGCCCTTTAACAGCAGTGGCCAAGCCACCAGGGCTTGGTCCTAGAACGGCTCTCAGACCTCTCCCTCTCTCACTCCACTTTGCATCCAACCAGGCTCCTCCCTCCTCAGAATCTGCATGGGTGATAACAGACTCTTGCCAACACAGAGGAGATGCTTTGATTAAAAGAGGCCTCAATAAAAACAAAAAGAAACTATAAGAACCCTTTAAGAACTATCTTGATATGGGATCAAATTGACAACAGCAACTTGAAAGACTGGATGGGAACCTTATGGGACAGTGACTTTATTTATATTAATGAGTTTATGTTAACAACTCAGAATGGAGGGTGAGAATGATTGCACAACTTGAAGACTGTAATCAATGTCACTAAATGGTGCATGTGGGGGAAAAAAAAAAAAAGAAGATGAAGAAGAACCTATAAGAAAAAAGAGCTTCCCTGGCTCCATGGATAATTCCCTCTGTGGAAAACAAGTTGTTTTCCGCATGAAATGACCCTTTGCCCGGTGAGAGAACAGTAAGTGGACCGAGAGGTCTCAATCACAGCCATTTCTGCTAGGCTGCTGCAGGAAGTTAACACCAATGTGAGACCAAGGGATTCTCTGCCTTTGTCCCTGACCGTGGAAGGGAGGGACTATGTGTGACCCCAGGTGAGAGCAGCAAAGTGGAGCACAGGCTTGCACCAGGCTTCCTGAGCTAAGCAGTCAGGGCCTTGACAAAACGAGCAAGACCACAAGGCACCTATGAAAGGGCCCAGGGCAGGCCCCAGATGGCCAAGGCCGCCCATGATTCCAGAGAACTCCATCAACAAACAGTTCCTGAGTACAGCCTCAAAGTCAAAGCTACAGTCGCATTCTCTCAGACTGGAAGTCCACTCGGTTCTACTCAATCAGTGGCTCTGTCTGGGGATGGATACACTGAAAATATTTGATAAATCTTTTTACTTATTACCTCTCTAAAGGAGAGAGAAATCACATGAATATTGTAGGGTACCAATTGATGTGTACCACCTGATATTTAAAAAGCAGTTTGACATATATTGGAGTCACTGGGTGGTGCAAATGTGTAATGACTTGGCGCTAACCAAAAGGCTGGAGATTCGAGTCCACCCGGAGGCACTTGGTGATCTACTTCCAATAAATCAGCCGTTGAAAACTCTAGGGAATACAGTTCTACTCTGACACACATGTGGTCGACATTGAGTCTGGGTCAACTCAATGGCAATCGGTTTGGCGTATATCAACTAATCCACTTCTTACAGCAACCCCAAGAAGAATGCAGAGAGGTGACTGTTTGTGTAATCACACTGAAAGTGCCCAGACTGTTCATTCTTGAAGTTCATGAGGTTCACTGTTCATACAGATGAGAAAACTGAGGCTCAGCTGCATAGGTGATATGGGTCAGAAAATAAAGCCTAGGTTTCCTAACCCCTCCAAGGCTGTTTTCAATGCTGGTCTGATATATACAGTGCTACCCACACAGCCTTGAACGTGAAGGCAATGGGGGTCAGACCCTGTGTGTGGGTGAGCTGCCATCACACCCTGAGTGTGCAAATCGACCTCACTTTATCATTAGCCTAGCAATGTGCGGTTACCTCCTCTCAGCTTTCCAAACGCAAAGGGCTCTCTCTGGTCTTCTTAGAAAGTTAAGATTAGCATAAATTGTTACTGCTCTTCCAATAAACAGAAATCATGTGAAGACGTTCCCCCATTCAAGAAAGCTAATTTAAAAAAAAAAAAAAAACCCTCATGAATGAATAGTTTGGGCACTTTCAATGTAATTACACAACAAAGTGATTTGTATATCTGTGTGTATGTGAGAGAGAGAGAAAGGGAAAGAAGGAGGTAGACAGGGCGGGAGGGGGGCCACCTGGCAGGAAGGAAGACAGCACGGAAAATTATCTGAGCACGTAAAACCTTCAGACAACTCAAGAAAATAAATTCCTAGGAGCAAAAGCAGGGACAAAGAGTAACAACAAAGTTTTTAAAAATACAAGGAGGTCAAAGCAGGTCACACTAAATCGACTGTGAAATACGAACATTGTACTGGAAGTCAAAAATGGATGGTAGCACGCTCCAGCCAGACAGAATTACACTTGGATCTTGAGAGAGGAGTCTGAATGGTGGCCGGCACTAGCCTGGCACCCACGCCCTGTTCTGCTCTCTGCCATCTGACCTCCCCCCAATCCCCACCTGCACCACGTGACTGGAACCAGGCTGGCTGGGCCCAGTGGTTTCTCAATGCTCATCCTATTGATATTCTGTGTAACCCTGACGTCCTTGACCTCCTCTCTCCTAAAATTCTCCTCATCTTGGTTTCCTCACACAGTTCACTTCTTCCACCTTTATGCCCATTTTCTCTCAGTCTCCACCTGCTCCTCCTCCCTTCAAATGTCAATGACCCCCAAGCTTACATTCCCAGCCCTCTCGTCTTCCTAGTCTATGTCCTCCCTCTGGGAAATCTCAGTTGTTCACCTATACCCTCATGGCTTCAACCTTCACGTATATCCTTATGGCCCCCTAACATTTCTCTATGTTAGTCTCTCTCATGTGTAAATCTCATCTTCCCAACCACCAATAGGCCTCTCTAGATGGACCCCCCGGCCAGCCTCTCATGCGTATCATAACCAAAGTAAAACACATTATCTTCATCCCAAAACTTCTCTCTTATATTCTTTCTCATTTCCTCCGATCCAGTAACCCAGCCTAGAAACCTGTCTATTTTACTCTTCTCTCTCTCTCTCTCATTTCCATCACTAAGTACATTCAAGTTTTCCACTGATAAAACTCAAATGCCCTTCTGTTCTTCCGTCCCTACACTGCTGCCGTGGTTCAAGTTCTCGCTATTTCTCCTCTGGACTATTTCTGTGACTCCCTCACCAGTCTAAAGGAGCTCTGCTGGCACCAACAGTTAAGTGCTTGGCTGCTAATTGAAAGGTTGGTGGTTCAAACCCACCCACCAGCTCCATGGGAGAAAGACCTGGTGATCTGCTTCCACAAAGATGTAACAATTACAGCCAAAACAATCTTATGAAACAGTTCTACTCTGTTACACGGGGTCATTATAAGTAGGAAACGACTTGCCTCCGCTGCCAGCAAGCTACCTGCTACTGGAATTAGTTTTCTGAAACAAAGAGGTGATTATGTTGTTACCCTACTTCAATCTTTGAGGTTTCATGTCTATAGGATAAAGTTTAAACTCCTTTGCGAATTATCAAAGGCATTCAAAGCCCGGCCCAACCTAGCCCCAACACTGCAGGTTCATCTCCCTCTACAGCCGTCTTTCCCCACCACACACACTTCACCTCAGCCCAATTGACATCAGTCAACTGGCAGTTTCCCAAAATGCCTATGCCTTTTCACGCCACTGGCCTTTGTCCAAGCTCTCCCCTTTCCTTGAATGTCATTCCTTTCTCTTTCATTTTGGCAAAATTCTACTCATTTTTTAAGGTCCCAGAGGTTGTGTGTTTCCCCCTCTGAAGACTTTCTCAATTGCCTACCACTCAGCCTGCGTAATTGGCTTAGACCTACCTTACCACACTGATACATTCATTGTGTTCCTTTATGTGCTTGCCTGTGTGAGAGGGGTTGAATGCCATTCTTCTTTGTGCCTCCACACCTAACAGTGTGTAATGGATTGAACTGTGTCTCCAAAAAAGATATGCTGAAATCCTGTCCCCTGGTACCTGTGAACATGACCTTGTTTGGGAAGAGTGTCTTTGAAGATGTCATCAGTTACGTTAACATGAGGTCTTATTGGAGTAGCGTGGACCCTAATCAAATCTGAGTGGTGTCCTTATAAAAGAGGAGAAGACACATAGAGAGACAGACACAGGAAGGGTGGCCATATGAAGGTGCATCTATAAGCAAGGAATCCTGATATAAGAAGCTGGGAGAGTCAAGAAAAAATCTTCTCTTAGAGACTTCAGAGCGAGCATGGCCCTGACTATAGGTTGATTAGGAATCTTAGCTTCAGAACTGTGAGACAATAATTTCTATTGTTATAAGCCACCCAGTTTGTGATATTTTGTTATGGCAGCTCTGGGAAACTAATAGTGCTTAGTACCAACTTGTGCCCAAGGCAGTTTTGATGATCAGCATTATTTGGGGCTCTTCTGATCCCCTAGCAAGCTTTCCATATTTCTCCTATGCTGTAGGTCTGCACTCAGAAGAAAGGCCTGGTGATCTATTTCCAAAAAATCAGCCATTGAAAACCCTATGGAGCACAGTTCTACTCTGACAACCTGGGGTCATCACGAGTCAGAGTCAATTCAATGGTAACTGGTTTAGTTTTTTTGAGATCTGCCAAAAAAGTGACATACTCTAATATCCTTCCATTCAATGTTGAGGAAAAATAGTACTGTCACTTTCTGCCTTCATGACGTATTCCTCTAAATTTCTATGCAAGCCCATGCAAAAACAACCTCAAAGATTTCTCTTGAAGCATAAAAATTCTTTGAGTCTTTCCTGATATATTTTATACCATGCACTTATGTCCCTGAATTCTTAAATAATATTCTACAGTTGAATAATCCTGAGATCACTGTTTGTCTTGACTGGCAAGAATATTAAATTTGTTAATTTATGATATATTTGTCCCCATAAATCTTCATACTGGTTAAATAAGTATATACCCCACGTAGGAAAGAGAGGAGGGCAGATTTTTATAGAGATGAAAGAACATCAGAAAATACATAATCATGGGAGAAATAAAAATTCCAGTGTTTTGAAAATTGCATTTCTTCAGGTTGTGACAAGATGTTTATCTGAATTATAAAGAAAACCACTGTCTTCTTAAAAGAACACAATGGGTTTCCAACTAAATCAAATCTCTGTGACAAATTACAGGAAAGGTCAAACAAAAAGTTATTCTTGAAATGCTAAATATTTTCTGTACCTGAAGATACGCTATAAAAATTACAGAAGTTGAATCCCTCCCCCTTTTCTTCCACATTTCAAAGAAAATCAAACCATCAGCTGGTGGCAGCTTACTCTAATTGTAAACCAGGCACCCAGGAGGAAATAATCTTTTGAGAACTGAATTTCCAAAACTAAAGAGAAATGTCACATTTTCTATACAAACTGAAGAATTTGGAACAACTACTTATGCCTCTGACTTCATAAATGATGGCTCTAAAAGAAGGCTGTTTTGTTTTGCTTTATCTAGTCAGTTTTAAGAAATAATTTCTGGGGTTATTATGGTCCACTAACCAGTTGCCACTGAGTTGATTCCGACTCATGGCAACTTCATGTGTGTCAAAGTACAATTGTGTTCCATAGGGTTTCCAATGGCTTTTTTTTTTTTTTTTTAAGTAAATCACCAGGTCTTCTGAGACACTTCTGCATGGACTTGAACTGCCAACCTTTCAGTTAGCAGCCAAGCATATTATCTGTTTGTATGCCTATGATTGACTTAACAGCTGCCCTGGAGTCAATTACAACTCATGCCAACCTCATGGCAACCCCATGTGTGTCAAAGTTGAACTGTGCTCCATAGGGTTTTCAATGGCTGACTTTTCAAAAGTAGATCACTAGGCCTTTCTTCTGAGGAGCTTCTGGGGGGACTTGAACTGCTAACCTTTCTGTCAGCAGCCAAGCACTTGAAGCGTTTGCACCAACCAGGTATGGTAGACATGTTATAAAGCCCATCCCAGAAGGTATACACCCAGCCCTCTATGAGTGAAATGATCAGAACTCCAACCGACCAATGGGAGGGCAAAGAAAAGAAGTGGGACTGAGTTCTAGTAATTCCTTTCCTTCCTGAGTTGCTGAAAAAGCAGAACAAAATCCACGTGCCTGAGGATACACTGGCTGAAAGCAGACATTTAAGTGCTTTGCAAATTTCAGATAGACATTTACCTTCCAGTTGTCAAAAAATTCATAGAGCCATTTAGGGCACGGTTAACTCCAGATCTGCAGCTGTATATTGGGATCAGAACTCAGAGCTAAGCCAAGCCCAGACATGTGCTGACTAACCTACCTACCCACTACCAATTACTGCTAAAAAAGCAAAACCAAGAATCTATGGATTCTGTTTTCCCAATTTCTAATAATCCCCATCCTAACACTGTCAAGAACAAATACCAGATAAGCCAGTTGCTGTCGAGTTGACTCTGACTCATGGCAACCCTAGGTGTGTCAGAGTAGAACTGTGTTCTATAGGGTTTTCAATGGCTAATTTTTCTGAAGTAGATGGCCAGGTCTTTCTTCTGAGGTACCTCTGGGTGGACTCCAACCTCCAACCTTTTGTTTGGTTAGAAGCTGAGTCTATTAGCCATTTGCACTACCCACTGGCTGAGAATCAAACCCAGGTCTCCCCCATGGAAGGCAAGAATTCTATTGCCGAACCACCGCTGCCGCCACTAAATATCATATCTTCTAAAAAGAGTAGGACACACGTTGACTGTTGAAAGTGCCCATAATTTAAAAATAAATTCTTTTTGCTTGCAAGAACTATTTAATCACAAAATGGACAAAAATTTAGCCTCCAAACAACATACTGTGACTTGCAAATTTTAGGTGTTTCATAAATGTTAGTGAAATTGAATTGGTGGAACCTCAAAAAGACTCTTCTGATTTTCAACAAGAATCAGGAATTCAAGGGCTGCCTTTTTGACTCATGACAGCGCATGAAACCAACCACTCAGTAAAATTATATCCATCCCAAATTAGACCAAGAAATAATCAGATAGTGCTAAAATGATCTGCCCTATTAACTTAGAGTCAGCTATTACTGGATCATTGCCTTCTCCTGCTTTTCAGTCATTCTGCATACAAATCAGACTGATTGTGTTATTAACTTTATTAACAGTATAGCCTCCAGCCTACTGCCTTACTGTACAGTGGAACTGGGCTAGCAGACATTACCCCCAGGCTTCATACAATAAATTAAAAAGTTCTTTCCTATTAAGCATACTATTTTCCCCAGTGTCAGGCCAGTACGATGTTAAGAGCTAGTGAAGAAAATGGCAAAAACCTAGACAGAAAAAAATGAAGTTGGTGATATTTGGCTTTAGAAAATCCCCAAAAAAAGACAAATGCCTTTTAGATCTATTGTTCCAGAGTGGAATCGATTCTTAAAATGGAAAAACCACCTGCAAACCCTAACAATAGTCGTACTGACCCCAGAGAATCCAACTGGATAATGACAGTAGTGCAATCAGATTCTCTCAATGGCTAAGCAAGAATCCAGGGACAAATAATGGCACTTTTTAAAGTTACATTAACTCTTTCTGGTAGCATCTTTAGTTAGAAATCTTCACAAATTCACACAGGTGTCCCTGGGTGGCACAAACAGTTAAGCACCTGACTACTAACAGAAAGGTTGGCAGTTTGAACTCACCCAAAGGCGCTCGAAAGAAAGTCCTGGCGATCTACTTCTGAAAGATCATAGCCATTGAAAACCTTATGGAGCACAGTTCTACTCTGCACACATGGGGTCACTATTGGTTGGAATCGACCCAACAGCAACTGGTTACTGGTTCTGGTTAATTCACACACCACATTTTGTAGTGTTAATTCAGCTTACTGACTGAAGGAAAACCATGCCCAATCTGAAACAATAACGCTCTGCCAAGCAAATGTAGCAAAAAGAGAAGTCTTGCTTTCACACACTTGAAGAACAAATACACATGCATGAAAACTGGTATCCAATTTAGATATAACATCTATTCATTAAACCGTGTCTTCTAAAACTCTCTACTTGGCAATTACATAGTAAGCCATATGTTAGTTTGTGTTGATGCTTGGGCTTAAAGTATTAAAATTCCATTTCTTAAAAAAATATCTATAACTGAAGCTCTTATTAATTTGGACCAGTGCCTCACCAACCCATTCAAATTAGAGACATATCCTTAACTTTAGTAAACTGATGATTAGGAACAGGGAGACTTACTCAAAATAGCAATTGTGTTCCACTGAAAAATTCCCATGTTCCTCTTTAACCAGTGAATTCCACAATGACAAACAACCTTCCATAATAGCTTAAGAACTATGATGAGACGTTCTTAAATATTCATACGATTTTTGCCCGGATCAATCCTCATTCTGAGTACATTCCTGCATCTAAAACCACTGGAGCAGGTTTGGGTTATAACAATGGGAAGGTTATCAGAACACTGGCACAGTCATTGCTTGTGACATCTTTGGTTCCTTAAGGATTTTCTGTGGCTCTCAATCTTTACTGTTAACAGCTTCACTGATCCAAATGCAGAGGACAAATAAACTCTAGATGAATGCATGCTGCCATAATTTAAAGAATATGCTTCATTTACATTTACATTTATTCATACTACAATTTTTTCCGCTTCCCTTTCCTGACAGGATCCCATACTTTATACCTGCACTTCTCGAGTTATCTGCTAAAGGTTGATATATGGAACCCAAGTGAGTCAGCCATTTTTTCTTAGCGCAACAACAGACAGCATTAATGGAAGCCTGTTTTTTTGAGGTGGTGACAGAATAGAAGATTCAGTTCTTTGGGAATTACAAAGTCTCATTGTAGCCACAGTTTAAAAGGCTAGTAACACTAAAAGACACATCATGTGTCCGTGTGGACCATATACACATTTGTTGCAAGGGTATATTTTACTCAGATGATAAAGGTAATGACTTGGATCATACTGGAGCTCCCAGCATCATATTTTTTTTGCAAATAATGCGCCCACACATATAATGCTCATAGGGGGCCTAGGAAAACAATGTGCAATGAGGTTGCAAAATTCGCAAAAAAATAAAAATAAGAAATACCGCTCGCATGTTATTTGCATAAAAATATGGTATATTCTACCTATTTCACCTTTCTTCATCAGTTATGCAGACCCCCTAGGTGGTACATCTCATTGCCGTCTTCACAGATCTCCTGTTTGACGAAGATCTGTCCCTACAGAGCTGGGCTCTTCTGAGAAGCCCTCCCCTCTCTCACTCATAACCCGCATGGTAGAGACGCTCATGTCCCCCTTCTGTGGCTGCTGTGAAGATCCAATGTCCTGCTAATGCTGAACCTAGCCTGCCTAGGCACTGGCAGACATCATCATCAAATGGTGGGCAAAATCATAATCCCGAAGCTGAGATGGGCCAGGATATTTACGATTAATCACAGCTGACTATCCATCAGATGGCCAATCTCACTCACTGGGATCCTCTGGAGGGCACCTGTTTTAATCACTCCTTTAAGCTTATTTAACTTTTGTTCAGAGAAGATGTAGCAACAGGTAATTTGAAAGTAAATTCCTCTAAGCTCCATGCCAGCCAAACTCACACATAAATATACTCTAATTAGTTTTTCAAGCTCCTTCATAAAAAAATATATATATACCAACATAGTCTTTATGAGTATAATAATTACTACATTAAAGGGACATTTTGCTGTCCCTCTGAATACAGAAAATAAGAGGCCTATCAATAAGCTGGTATAAAAAAAATCAATAAAAGTTTGAAATAATAAAACACTGGAAATATCTTAAATATGCATCCATAGGGGACAGGTTAAGTAAATTATGGTCTAAAAATACAATAGAGTACTATCCAGTCACTTAAAATAATTATGTAGATTTATATACTGATGTGGGATTATTCCCAAGATGTATTAAGTAAAAAAATAATAAAGGCACAGATCAATGTGTATATTATTCTCTCACTTGTATAAGACACACACACACACACACACACACACACACACACACGATCCCTGGAAAACTACATAACAAACAATTAACAGTGTTAGGGAGAGGGTCTGAGGGCATAAGAATGGGTTGTGGTTAAGGAGACTTACTTTTCACCTATTTGACTATGAACATATACTATTTTTTCCATTAAAAATCAATTAATAAAGTGGAGAAAATTTTGGAAAAAATGAGAACTATCAATGCAAAGTCTATCCAACAAACTAAAGTCTTGTACTAGATATTTTCCACCACCCATCTAACAGTTTGTCATACTGTGGTGGTTTGCATGTTGCTATGATGCTGGAAGCTATGCCACTGGTTCTTCAAATGGCAGCTGGGTCACCCATGGTGGACAGGTTTCAGTAGAGTTTCCAGACTAAAAAGACTAGGAAGAAAAGCCTATTGTTCTACTTCTGAAAATTAGCCAGTTAAGAACTTTAAAAATCAAAACAGAATATTGCCCAATATAGTGCTGGAAGATGAGATACCCAGGTTGGAAGGCATTCAACATACACAGTGGCTGCAACAATGGACTCAAGCATACCAATAATCATGAAGATGGCGCAGGATCAGGCAATGTTTTGTTCTGTTGTGCATGGGGTTCACCGTGAGTTGGAGTCAACTGAATGGCAGCTAACAATAGCACTAGATATTTTAGTTGGATTAACTGACTACCTATACCTCACTGATGAGCTGTCAATAACAATCCTATTATGTAGCCCAGTTTACCCTTTGGGTTGCATGGATAACTTATCTAAATAAGGTTGGTACGAACTGGTTATTCAGCCCTCTAAACTTGGTTCACAATTACCTCAGACATCTTCGCAGGTGAAGAAGTTCAAGAACTTTTTGAAGAAAAACTATTCTTCAAAGAGATCATTCATAAATAACACTAGGGAATTCATTCATGGAAAAGGGGGAATTTGAAATGGCCCCTGAAGGACAAGTATGTTTCAACAGACAAAAGTAAAAGGGAAGATAGAAGAAAGTTAAGAAAGGTAAGGCAACAAAAGTAGAACGTGTTCCCAGGCCAGTGGACCTGTCTGAATAAGGCAGATGGTATACATGTGAAGAGAGTGTAGGGAAGAGAGGAATGATTTACTGGGCAAAGCACAAGGCTAAAACTTTATATATAATATCTCGTTTGTACTCACAACAACACTATAGAATCCTGTAGTAGACAGAATGTTGTCATTAGGTGCCGTCTTAGTCATCTAGTGCCGCAATAACAGGAATACCACAAATGGATGGCTTTAACAAACAGAAGTTTATTCTCTCACAGCTTGAAGTATGTATTCAGGGCGCCAGCTCCAGGGGAAGGATTTCTCTCCCTGTCAGCTCTGGGAGAAGATCCCTGTCATCAATCTTCCCCTGGGTCTAGGAGTTTCTCAGCACAAGAATCCCCAGTCCAAAGGACACGCTCCACTCCCGGCTCTTCTTTCTTGGTGGTAGGAGGTCCCCTCTCCTTTCTGCTCTCTTCTCTCCTTCGTATCTCAAAAGAGATTGACTCAAAATACAACCTAACCCTGTAGATTGTGTCCTGCCCCATTAACATAAGTGTCTCTAATCCTGCCTCATTAACATCATAGAGGTTAGGATTTACAACACATAGGATAATTACATCAGATCACAAAATGGACAATCACAATGTTGAGAATCATGGCCTAGTCAATTTGACACACATTTTTGGGGGACACAATTCAATCCATTACAGATACTATCGAGTTGATTTCGACTCAAAGCAACCCCATGTGACAGAGTAAAACTGACCCATGGGGTTTTCTAGGCTGTAATCTTTACGGAAGCAGATCACCAGCTCTTTCTCCTGCAGAGACACTGGGTGGGTTAGAACCACCTAACCTTTCAGTTAACAGCTGAGTGCTTAACCATTGTGCCACCAGGACTCCTAGTAGGCAGAACAATAGCCCCCAAAGATGTCTATATCCTAATCCCCAGAAGAACCTGTAAATATGTTACCTTACTTGGCAAAAAGGATTCTGCAGATGTAATTAGCTTAAGGTCTTTGAAATGGGAGATTGTCCTGGATTATCCAGCTGGGTCCATTGTAATCACAAGGGTCCTATAAGGGGAAGTAGAACCCTTAACGAGATGGACTGACACAGTGGCTGCAACAATGGGCTCAAACATAGCAATGACTGTAAGGATCGCAAAGGACCGGGCAGTGGTTCGTTCTGTTGTACACTGGGTCGCTATTAGTGGGAACCAACTTGACAACACCTAACAACAACAACAACAGGAGGACTAGAGTCAGAGAAGGAGATGTGATGAAGAAGCAGAGGCCAGAATGATACCATTGCTGGAAGGGGGCCACGAGTCAAGGAATTCGGGCACCTCTTGAAATCTCACCAAGTCAAGGAACACAGTCTCCCCTAGAACCTCCAGAAGGAGCACAACCCTGCCAGCACCTTGATTTTAGGCCTATATGGCCCATTTTTGAACTTCTGACCAGAACCATAAGATAATAAGTGTGTTGCTTTAAGTAATTTGCTACAGCACCAATAGGAAACTAATACAAATCCTTATTATTATTATGTATCCCTAAATTACAGATGAAAAACTGTACTCATCAAGATTCAAGAACCTGTCAAAACTTCACAGCTGGAGATGCCAGGATTCAAGCCCAGGTTTGATGGGCTGATGGGATGCTTCTACTGGAAAGGTAGCTGGGGACCACACTGTGCACATTTTGACTATCAGATCGAAGAGTCCGCACTTAACACGCAGGCAGTAAGAAAGCATAAGGTTTTGAACAAACGAGTCAAATGAACAGAGCTGATGAACAACCTAGAATTCTCAGTCCAATCATATGCGTTTTAGGCAATTTTCTGTGTTCTTTTACATAATTTTGAACAGAAACAGGTACGTGTCCTCTATGTCAAACTGATACATCTTTGCCATGCACTAAATTCATTCATGGCAAACGTTTTCCCTGTTTATGCTACTGGCTGATATAAAAAAAATACCTTCTATATTTTCACCTTGAAAATGCTGTTCTCCTTCTTCATACTTTAGTAAGTGATTGCTTCGTAACTGGCTAAATCTCCCTACATGAACCAGATGAACTTTCCTGCACTCCTTTTGGTCACTGAACTTCACTTTGGATAGTTCCATAAACAAGGCTGTAGAAAGAACTTAATCAAAATGGAAGCTTCTATTCTGCACTTCCTTGTATATAGAGAGTTGGAGTACAGAAAACCAATTCCTTCCCACAGGAAGGCAACTTACTGTGCGAAGAATGAAGTTTTCCTAACCTAGATAATCATCATCACCATCATCAACATCGATACTATTGATTAAAAGCCTGCTATCAATTGATAAAACGAGCCCTGGTGGCGCAGTGGTTAAAGCAATCGACTACTAATCGGAAGGTCAGCAGTTCAAAACCACCACCAGCTCCGTGGGAGAAAGATGTGGCAGTCTGCTTCCATAGAGATTTACAGCATTGGAAACCCTATGGGGTAACTATGAATCAGAACTGACTCGACAGCAGTGGTTTGGATTAATTGATCACCATTTTCCAAGTCTACCAACAATCCTGTTGGTTAACATTATTATATCCACTTTACAGCGAAGAAAACTGAGGTTCAGAGAGGTTAAAAATTTGCTAATAAGGTAGTGAACTGAGATTCTAACCCTGATTTGATTCCAAAATCATGTTCTTTCAGTTTTAAACCATGCCACCTCTCTAGCAATAGTTAAGTAAGTAAGACAAGTTGGTGGAGTACAGAGGTCATTTTTTTTCCACTGTAATTTTTCAAAAAATACTGTCCAAATTCTCATCCATACTGTGTCAATGGCAGTCTGGGCTGTGATGGGTAAATTCACTGACATTTTCTTGAAGAGAGAACACTTAAATGGAGCCCTAACAACTTTAGCTTCCTTCTAAGTTTCTTACAGTATTTATCTACTTCAGTCCCAAGGTCTGAAGGTGGAAGGTTCTCTTCCCTCCTACTTCCATGAACCCATACCCTCTACTAATGAACAGTGTAGAAAAATCTTTAAGTTGGACCTTCTGTATGCATTCCAAAGCTACTCCTCAGTGTTTTAGAATTAGGCCCCCTCCTTATAGCCTTTATGTCTTAAAAGTCTACATGATACCTTTCATTCTTTTCAAAAGTATAAATACTCGGTAGACTCAAGAGTGGTCCTTTATGTTGCCCCTCCTGCTAATTCTGAACTGCCCACACATCTTATTATTTATTTCCTGATTCCTAGAGCCACTTTAATCTTCAAATGCAATTGACAGGTTCTCCCATTTCCTACAACATAATCAGATTAAGATTGTCCCAGCTGAAGGAAAAGTCCATTTCTCCATAGGCTTTATAGTCTTAGTGTAAAGCTTTATCCGCCATTCAATCATGCACATACAAACTATGAATCAATTTACTGTGAGGTGCTGATGACTGTATTATCTCTGGCCAAAGAAAAGAGTAAATCTGCCTTGTGGCTACCTACAGAAACAAGAGGTCATTCCCTGAGACCAGACCATTACATGCAAAATGAAGGCCAGAGCATGCAAGCATGGAAGTTCACTTGGCTTGTCTCACTTACTTGGCCATGGAAATTACTACCCATCACAGAGACAGTGGAAATGAACATAAGGGCTACTCCGCCCTCACCAAGGATAAGAACTGTGGCCTGAATGCTCTGAATCCCGAAAAGGCCTGCAGCCCCAGACCCAGGCCACACAGCTTCTCCCCAGCCAAGCACCCTTTCAATCAGAGCCTAGACACACAGTGTTAGCAGAGTAACACATCTGTTTTTCTCCCCATGCAAGGTTGTTGTTGTTAGCTGCTGTCGAGTCAGCCCCCAATTCACAGCAACCCCACGATCAAGAGAACAAAATGCTGCCTAGTCCTGTGCCATTGGACAACTGCAATCCACTGGGCTTCCATTACCTGATTTTCAGAAGTAGATCACAGGCCTTTCTTCCTAGTCCATCTTGGTCTGGAAATTCTGCCAAAACCCATTCAACATCATAGCAACACGTAAGCTTCCAATGACAGACAAGTGATGACTGCTCATGAGGTACTGGCCAGGAAGCAAACCCAGGTCTTCCACACGGAAGGCAAGAATTCTACCACTGAACCACCACTGCCCACACTGTGCAAGGCAAAATGAGCCAGGTTAGAAGCTCCGTGATTCTCTTTCCTTGACATTGCACTATTCACAGATGAGCTGCTCTGTGATTTATGAAAGCTAAAACAGGGCCTTCCCAGAGGCAATGAGATGCCTGGGCAGGGTAATTTACAGCATTCCAAAAGGTTTGCCTGACCAAAACATACTTCCCCAAACTGGCCTATTAAGGTACTTTATAGCCCCTCAAACCTGTTGCCGACAAGTCAATTCTGACTCATAGTGACCCTGTAGGACACTGCCCCATACAGTTTCTAAAGCTGTAATCTTTACGGGAGCAGACTGCCATATCTCTCTCCCACAGGGCAAGCAGCTGGTGGGATTAATCACCAACCTTTGCAGATTTGCAGCTGAGCACTTAACCACTATGCCACCAGGGCTCCTAGCCCATCAACAGAGCCACTTCTTTGGGTTAAGCTACATATCTACTGACATCCACACCAGAACCAAGTATATTTCCTGGAAGCGTGCCACCTGAAGCCATTAGCACCTGCTCAGCAGTAAGCCCTTAATGAAACTGGAAACTCTCATAGTTTAAAAATGAGTTAGCTCTGGCCTTGTGAAGATCAACTGAACTTTCAAAGAAACATGGCTACACACCGCTGTTGATTGCACCCGTAGCACTTCCACTTTGCATGGTTTCCTAGAGGTGCAGCAGGAGAGTGTCAAGATATCCCCTCGCCCTGCTGGTGCCTTGGTGAGCAGGTCACACATTATGAGACAGCAGGGGATAAACAGCTCAGGACATTACTCAACAAACGTGTACTGAGCACTATTATATTGAGCTATTGAGGTAAATGGAACAAGGTTTCTGCCCTATGGAGCTTACATGCCAGTGGGAAAAGAGGCTGATTAAACAAATATATGTCAGGTGCTGGTCAGAGCTATAAAGAAAAATAAACAAGGGTAAAAAATAATAATATGTACACATCCTCAAAAAGTTAAACATAGAATTACCATAACCAAAAAAAAAAAAACAAACTCACTGCCGTTCAGTAGATTCCAGCTCATAGTGACCTTATAGGGTAGAGCAGAACTACTCCATAGGGTTTTTAAGAAGCAGCTGGTGGATTCAAACTGCTGACCTTTTGATTAGTAGTCAAGCTCTTAACCACTGTGCCACTATATCCCAGCAATTCCACTCCTGGGTATATACACAGAAGAATTGAAAACAGGAACACAAGCAGATACTTGTACACCAATGTTCATAGCAGCATTATTCACAATAGCCAAAATGTGGAACCAATCCAAGTGTCTATCAACTGATGAACTGATAAAGAAAATGTGGGACATACATACAATGGAATATTATTTAGCCATAAAAAGGAATGAATTCTGATACATGGTACGATATGGATTAACCCTGAAAACATTATTCTAAGTAAAAGATGCCAGACACAAAAGGACAAATATATGATTCCACTTACATGAAATATCTAGAACAGACAAATCTATAGGCACATAAAATAGATTAGAGGTTACCAGGGCCTGGGGGAACAGAGGGGATAATGAGTTATTGCTTCATGGGTATGGAGCTTCTTTTTGAGGTGTTGAAAATGTTTTGGAAATAGATGGTGGTAATGGTTGCACAACGCTGTGAATGTAATTAATGCCGTAAATTGTACGGTTAAAATGGCAAATTTTATGTTACATATACTTTACTGCAATAATTTTTTTTTAAATAGTATGTACAATTATAGACAGGGGACCAGAGAAGGCCTTTTGCTGAGGATTAAGTGGAACAAGGAAGACAACCATAAGCAGATGTAGAAGAAGCATTTTCCAGGAGGCAAGACCAAAAATGCAAGGGCCTGAGGTGAGCCCTGGTGGCACAGTGGTTAAGAGCTATGGCAGCTGGAGGCAGCGTCAAGATGGCGGAGTAGTCAGGCACTTCCAGTGGTCCCTCTTACAACAAAGACCCAAAAAAAACAAGTGAATCGATATGACAATCTAGAAGCCCTGAACTTCAAAGGCAAAGTTAGGAATCAGACTGAGTGGCAGGGGGAGGGAAAGACAGTTAGGAAGCAGCGAGGAGTTGCCAGAAAGGACCTGGCAGGAGCTGGAGCCCTTCAGGCCGGATCAGCTC
This sequence comes from Trichechus manatus latirostris, assembly GCF_000243295.1. Taxonomy (NCBI): domain Eukaryota; kingdom Metazoa; phylum Chordata; class Mammalia; order Sirenia; family Trichechidae; genus Trichechus; species Trichechus manatus. The sequence goes on from NW_004444003.1 coordinate 4,764,761, forward strand.
ATGGTGCGCCGTGAGGCAAGCAGCGGCGCTCAGGAGGCATAGTCCACATCAGGAAAGACCCAGCGGCAGAGAGTCTACTTGGCCATCCAGAACAAGTGAGAAGCAGCCCTCAATCACTGAAAGTACTTGCATCTGGCCTACCACACAGATCAAAAACACCCTCCTATGGGAAAAACCTCTCTCCCTTTTACCGCCCCCCTGTCTGCTCTGCATTGGGTCCAGGATGGCTTCAGTGATTGCTGAGTCCCCTGGACCAGAAGTAGGACCCATCAGACACCCTGAGCCATTCTCCTGGGCTTGGAGAAAGAACAAATTAACAAAGAGGGGAAAAAATAATCTGCCAGCTCCCCTAAGTCAGGAACTCAGAGTAGGCACAGCTCCTTTGCCTAGGCAAAGGCATAAGCGGTCCACAGACTTTGAGTGCCTTTCCCCCTGCAGAGACTTCTGTGGGCCCATTTCAACAGCGTAGGCCCTCATTACCACAGTACAACAGGGTATATACCTGAAGTCTAACTTCAACTGTTTCAGCTGTGAAGTGGAAGGTAAGTGACATTTGACACTGCTCTGCCCATTTAGTGGGGTCTTCACCTACCCACATCAGGGGCCTGAGGACTGGTGGCTCCACCCATGTCACCTAGCCACCTGCGACAGGGGCCCAAGAATAAGTGGTGCCCCCCAGTCCTTATAGCCAAAAGCACTGGGTGCCCATAGTCAGGCTGCAAAACCCACCTGCCTATGCACTCTAGGGAACAGGAATATGCTTTCCCCCCAGACACTCGGGGGTAGCCATTGGCGCCCTTCCTTGCTCAGCGTGTGAGCCCCTGCTGCAGCCAGATGCTTGTGCCTACACCAATAACTCATGCCTGTCTAGGACTGTAAGTGAGCCTGCACCACACACTTAGTGGCCAACTACCTGGACACCTGAGCTGAATCTATACAGGAGGAGTGGGTGGACTCCTGGGCTCACATACTTACTGGCAGGTCTGGCCACCTGGTGGCAGGACTTTGGACCTTCAGGGGTGCCAGTGATCAGGCTAGCTCACACAAGCAGCCTATTTGGGCATATCAAAACAAAAAAAAACAAGAAGCTAGGACACAGTAAGCAAACATAAAATAAATAAATATAATAACTTATTGATGGTTCGGAGACAACAGTCACTATCAAATCACATAAACAGGCAGACAAAGATGGCTTCAGAAAGCTCCCAAAGTAAACAACCAAAAAATTTCCCAGAGGAAGATAATTTCTTGGAATTACTGGAGGCCGAATACAAAAGATTAATATACAGAATTCTTCAAGAGATCAGGAAGGACATTAGGCAAAACACAGACCAAGCAATAGAGGAACTTAAGAAGATTAGAGAAGCACATAATGACAAACTTAACAGGCTGCAAGAATCCACAGAGAGACAACAATCAGAAATGAAGAATATTAACAATAAAATTTCAGAATTAGACAACTCAATAGAAAGGCTTAAGAGCAGAATTGAGGCAACAGAAGTCAGAATTAGTGAGATTGAATATAAAGCACTTGACACCAACTTATTTGAAGAAAAATCAGATAAAAGAATTTTAAAAAATGAAGAAACCATAAGAATTACGTGGGACTCTATCAAGAAGAATTACCTATGAGTGATTGGAGTACCAGAGCGGGGGATGGGGATAATAGAAAATACAGAGATAATTCTTGAAAATTTCTTGGCAGGAAACTTCCCTGATATTGTGAAAGATGACAAGATATCTAACCAAGATGCTCATCGAACACCACACAAGGTAGATCCTAAAAGAAAGTCACCAAGACATATTATAATCAAACTTGTCAAAACCAAAGAGAGAATTTTAAGAGCAGCTAGGGATAAAAGAAAAGTCATCTACAAAGGAGAGTCAACAAGACTAAGCGCTGACTACTCAGCAGAAACCATGCAGGCAAGAAGGCAATGGGACGACACATACAAAGTCTTGAAGGAAAAAAACTGCCAGCCAACAATTATATATCCAGCAAAACTGTCTCTCAAATATGATGGCATCATTAGGGCATTTCCAGATAAACAGAAGTTTAGGGAATTTGCAAAAACCAAACCAAAATTACAAGAAATACTAAAGGGAGTTCTCCGGTTAGAAAATCAATAACATCAGATAACAATTCAAGACTAGGACACAGGACAGAGCACACAGATATCAACCTAGATAGGGAAGTCACAAAAATAAATCAAAGCTAAAACACTGAAAATAGGGAAACAGATGTCAATATGTGAAAGATGACAACATTAAAACAAAATGAGGGACTAAAAAATATAGACATCGATTTTTCATATGGAGAGGAAATCAAGGCGATATAAAGAAATAAATGACTGGTTTAAATGTAGAAAAATAGGGGTAAATATTAAGGTAACCAAAAAGGAAACTAACAATCCTACACATCAAAATAAACAAGAAAAATATAAAGACAGCAAATACAAAATCAACAGCAATGAAAAAGATGAAAAGAAAATACATCAAGAAAAATGACTCAGCACAGAAATTAAGTGGAACAAAGAAATTGTCAACAACACACAAAAAAAGACATCGAAATGACAGCACTAAACTCATACCTATCAATAATTATGCTGACTGTAAATGGACTAAATGCACCAATAAAGAGACAGAGAGTGGAAGAATGGAACAAGATTCATCTATATGCTGCCTACAAAAGATACACCTTAAACTTAAAGACACAAACAAACTAAAACTCAAAGGATGGAAAAAAAATATATCAAGCAAACAACACTCAAAAAAGAGCAGGAGTGGCACTATTAATCTCTGACAAAATAGACTTTAAAGTAAAATCCACCACAAAGGATAGGGAAGGACACTATATAATGATTAAAGGGTCAAGACCCCAGGAAGATATAACTATAATAAATATTTATGCGCCCAACGACAGGGCTCCAAAGTACATAAAACAAACTGTAACAGCACTGAAAAGACAGATAGACAGCTCCACAATAATAGTAGGAGACTTTAACACACCACTTTTGGGGAAGGACAGAACATCCAGAAAGAAGCTCAGTAAAGACATGAAAATATCTGATTGCCATAAGCAACCAACTTGCTCTCATAGACATATACAGAACACTCAACCCAACAGCAGCCAAGTATACTTTCTTTTCCAACATACATGGAACATTCTCCAGAACAGACCACACATTAGGCCATAAAGCAAGCTGTCATGCATTGAACTGTGTCCCCCCAAAATATCTGTCAACTTGGCTGGGTCATGATTCCCAGTATTATATAATTGTGTACCATTTTGTAATCTGATGTGATTTCCTTATGTGTTGTACATTCAATCACTATGATCTAATAAGACGGTTTAGCGGCAGTTATACTGATGAGGTATACAAGATTGGATAGCTTCTTAAGCCAATCTCTTTTGACATATAAAAGACAGAAGCGAGCAGAGACACATGGAAACCTCATACCACCAAGGAAACAGTGCCGGGAGCAGAGTGCGTGCTTTGGACTGAAGTTCCTGTGCAGAGAAGCTCCCAGACCAAGGGAAGATTGATCACACAGACCTTCCTTCAGAGCCGAAAGACAAAGCATTCCTCTAGAGCTGACGCCCTGAATTTGGACTTGTAGCCTACTAGACTGTGAGAGAATAAACTTCTCTTTGTTAAAGCCATCCACTTGCAGTATTTCTGTTAGAGCAGCACTAGATGACTAAGACACAAGCTTTAACAGAATCCAAAGCATCGAAATATTACAAAGCATCTTTTTTGATGATAAAGCCATAAAAGTAGAAACAAATAACAGAAAAAGCAAGGGAAAAAAAAAATCAGACACGTGGAAAATGAACAAAATCTTGCTCAAAAACTACTGGGTTATAGAAGAAAATTTAGGATGGAATAAAGAAATTCACAGAATCAAACAAGAATGAAAACACATCATACCACAACCTTTGGGACACAGCAAAAGCAGTGCTCACTGCTCATGGCCAACCAACCTGTGGTCAACTGCCCTAGCAGAAAGCTTCCTGCCCATGGGGTAACAAGTGTGTTCAGAATGGGCCTGCTCTGCACCAGGTTCTGGGTTCAGAGCTGGGGACCAGTGGCGAGTGAGGCAGACCTGGGCTCTGTCCTTACACAACTTACAGCCTACTAAGACAGACAGACAAGCAAACAGGCAAACACAATAGCATGTGCCAAGTGCCAGGAGGAGGCAGTCCTGGGGGTTATGGGGTCCTTAAATCTAGGTTTGGGAAAGATTTCTAGAACCAGCAAGATCTAAGCTAAGCTCATGGATAATATCACAAAGAATGGGAATACAACCAGAATGTTCCTTAGAATCGAGAACGGAAAGTCTTACTCTGGATGTGTCCTCAGGAAAGACCAATCACTAGAAAAGGACACCCTGTTTGGTAAAGTGGAGGGCCAATGAAAATGAGGGAAACCCTCCTTGAGATGGACTGACATAAGAGCCACAACAATGGACTCAAACACACCAACGACCATGAAGATGGTGCGGGACTGGGCAATATTTCCTTTTGTTGTACTTGAGGTTGCCATGAGTCGAAGCCAACTCGACAGCAACTAGCAACAACAACAAGCTGATCTCTAAAGGCTGAATTTACTAGACAAGGTGGAAAAAATGGTCAGGAGGGAGAAATGAGTTTTCCAGGTTAACACTTGGTGAGAAGAGAGAGAGGGAGAAAAGGGCAAATTGCAGAACTAGAAGCAACTTGGTCAGGCCAACGAGTAGGTGGGCCTGAGAGTCCAGACGGGGCTCTCAGGGAGTGGGGGAATGATGTCCCTGGCAAATGGCCACTAAAAATAACCCACAATCTCTGCCTCTGTTGGGCCCGGGGGTCACAAATGTAAATACTTCAAGGGCCTGGAAGGTGGTGTGAATGAGTGGAGGGCACCGCCTCAGATTTATAGCAGCATCTCTCAAAAAAATATTCTCTATCTCATATTAAATAAATAAGCATTCAGTATACAGGAAAAAAAAAAGCACTCACAGGTCAGATTATAGGAATAAATACATACATCCAAACAAAGAAAGGGCCAAAATCAAAACATTAACCCTACAACTCGAACAAGAAGAAAGAGAGCAGCAAAAGAAGCCCTCAGGTGCCAGAAGACAGAAAATAATAAGCATTAGAGCACAATTAAATGAAAACAGACAATAGAAAATCAATTGAAAGAGTTAACAAGACCAAAAGCTGGTTCTTCGAAAAGATCAACAAAATTAATAAACCATTGGCCAAACTGACAAAAGAAACACAGGAGAGGAAGCAAATGACCCATATAAATGAAATGGGTGATATCACAGCAGACCCAACTGAAATTAAAAGAATCATAACAGAATACCATGAAAAACTGTACTCTAACGAATTTGAAAACCTAGAGGAAATGGACAAATTTCTAGAAACTCACTACCTACCTAAACTAACAAAAACAGAGGTGGAACAACTAAATAAACCTGTAACAAAAGAAGAGATTGAAAAGGTTATTAAAAAACTGCCAACAAAAAAAAAGCCCTGGCTTGGATGGTTTCACTGGAGAATTCTACCAAACTTTCAGATAAGAGTTAACACCACTACTACTAAAGGTATTTCAGAGCACAGGAAAGGATGGAATACTCCCAAACTCATTCTATGAAGCCAGCATAACCCTCATACCAAACTCAGGCAGAGACACCACAAAAAAAGAAAATTACAGACCAATATCCATCATGATCATTGACGAAAAAATTCTCAACAAAATTCTAGCCAATAGAATTCAGCAACATATCAAAAAAA
>NW_004444003.1:4771581-4773164 GCF_000243295.1 Trichechus manatus latirostris
CAAATGGGGAAAAGACAGTCTTTTTAACAAATAGTTCTGGCATAACTGGATATCCATCTGCAAAAAACTGAAACAAGACCCATACCTCACACCATCCACAAAAACTAACTCAAAATGGATCAAAGACCTAACTATAAAATCAAAAACGATAAAGATCACAGAAGAAAAAATAGGAACAACGATAAGAGCCCTAATACATGGCAAAAACAGAATACAAAACATAGCTAACAATGCACAAACACCAGAAAAGAAACTAAATAACGGGAGCTCCTAAAAATCAAACACTTATGCTCTTCAAAAGACTTCACCAAAGAGTCAAAAGACAACCTACACATTGGGAAAAAAAATTTGGTTACAACAAATCCGATCAGCATTTAATCTCTAAAATTTATAAGATACTGCAAAACCTCAACAACAAAAAGACAAATAACCCAATTAAAAAAACAGGCAAAGGATATGAACAAGCGCTTCACCAAGGAAGACATACAGGTGGCTGACAGACACATGAAGAAACGCTCATGATCATTAGCCGCTAGAGAAATGCAAATCAAAACTACAATGACATACATCTCACCCCAACAAGGCAAGCATTAATACAAAAAACACAAAATAATAAATGCTGGAGAGCTTGTGGAGAGACTGGAACATTTATAAACTGTTGGTGGGAATGCAAAATGGTACAACCACTTTGGAAATCGATTTGGTGCTTCCTTAAAAAGCTAGAAATAGAAGTACCATACGGACCAGCAATCCTGCTCCTTGGAATATATCCTAGAGAAATAAGAGGTGTCACACGAATAGATACATGCACACCCATGTTCGCTGCAGCACTGTTCACAACAGCAAAAAAAAGATGGAAACAACCTAGGTGCCCATCAACAGACGAACGGAGAAACAAATTATGGTATATTCACACAATGGAATACTACGCAAAGATAAAGAATAATGATAAATCCGTGGAACACCTCATAACATGGATGAATCTGGAAGGCATTATGCTGAGTGAATTTAGTCAGTCACAAAAGGACAAATATTGTATAAGACCACTATAATAAGAACTCAAGAAAAGGTTTAAACACAGAAGAAAACATTGTTTGATGGTTACGAGGGCGGGGAGGGAGGGAGAGGGTTATTCACTTACTAGATAGTAGACAAGAATTATCTTAGCTGAAGCAAAGGACAGCACACTTCCAGGGGAAGTCAGCACAACTGGACTAAACCAAAGCTAAGAAGTTTCCTGAATATAATTGTCTTAGTTATCTAGTGCTGCTAAAACAGAAATACCACAAGTGGATGGTTTCAATGAAGAGAAGTTTATTTCCTCATAATCAAGTAGGCTAAAAGTCCAAATTCAAGGTGTCAGCTCCAGGGGAAGGCTTTCTCTCTCTCGGCCTTCTCATCAGTGTTCTCCCAGACTAGGAGCTTCTCCACACAGGGACCCCGGTCCAAAGGACGCGCTCTGCTCCTGGCACTGCTTTCTTGATGGTATGAGGTCCCCCTGTCTCACTGCTCACTTCTGTCTTTTATATCTCAGAGATTGCCTCAGGACACAATCCAGTCTTGTAGATCAGGTCCTGCCTTAC
>NW_004444003.1:4774053-4785547 GCF_000243295.1 Trichechus manatus latirostris
CTAACCAAAAGGTTGGCAGTTCGAATCCACCAGCCCCTCCTTAGAAATCCTGTGGGGCAGTTTTACTCTGTCCTATAGGATCTCTATGAGTCAGAATCGACCTGAAGGCAATGGGTTTTTTTGGTGGGAGGTGAGTGCAGATACTGTCTTGTAAAGAACAGCAGGCGGCCAGAGTGCCTGGAGCTGTTTGAAGGAAAGAGGAGAGAAGGTCTGAGAAATCCGGATCAGAACATTAGAGCCAGTGGGCCACGGCAAGGACTTGTCGTTTTATTCGGAGAGATGCGTGAATCCACTGGTTGTAGGATGTGATTTTTTTTTTTTTCTTTTTTCTGTGTGAGCTCGCTAAAAAAAGCACAAAATATCAAGCCCAGTATTGGCTTCACTAATACCGTATTTCTAGCTAAATTAACCAATCATTCTTACGCTTCCTAAAAAGTAGAATTGATACTGATTTAGTCAAAGTTCCTCACTGGTCTTTGGAATGGCCCTCAGTTCTTGCCTGAATCATCCCAGGAAGCTGCTGCATTCATTCTCTTTGCCTCCGTTTTGCCACCTGCAAGATGGAGATGATGTTCCACATCCTCCTTCAGATAAGATCTGCAGGGTTCACTCCAGGTTGCTCCCAGATCCCACCGTGCAGAAAAGCCCTACCCGGGTACTCAGACAACTCTATTTTCCACACTCTGCCTGCAGAGATGTTTGTCTTCTGTCTCAGCCTTGGCTGCATGGAGAATAATAATGCTATTCTGCATCTAATCACTAATCTGCTGGACGCCTAGCAACTGGTCTGCACCTCCTCAGGCCCTTCCTGGAACCATCCTCCTAATGGTGAAAAGCATTCCATATATCAACAAAAGAAGGTTACGGAAATTTCTCTAAACCACGAAAAAAGTAATACTAATAGAATTTAATTGTTTTCATTTGCCATATACTTTAATGCCTATGAAAAGTATGCTTAAAAACAAAAACTGGACGCACACATTGTTTTTCATCTTCAAATCCGACATGCCTCACAAGTGGCAGCAAAACAAGTTCCCTGTCTCCAGTCACTGCTCCTTCCTTCTACCTGTAGGAACAGATCACTATGTCTCAACCCTCACGAAGGATAGGATTTTACAGCTAAAGAAATCAGCTTTCAGTCTCTAGGATGTTTCAGTTCTGGCATCCTTCCTGAGGGGAAATATCAGGGACAATTATAATAGCCTTGTTTCTTTACTTGATTTTTAAAGAAAAAAATGCCAACCAGGATAAGCTAAACCAAGCAGGTCTCCCTTCCACGTGTGTAGCCATTAGGTAGTGGTACCTTTTTCTCCCCATGAGCCTCACAGTGTTTGAACATAAAAGATCAAAGTGTAAATTTAAAAGCAGAAAAAGATGAGAACACATATCACGTCATTGTTTTTCAGTAGAGCAGTTGATATGCCATCTAAGAAATGATATTTAGTAAATGAGTTTCGATGCTTTAGCCGTGCTATAATTGCATATAAAGAAAATCTGGGTTCCTTAAAGAGTTACTGTTGGTGAAATCTCTAAATGAGAAAATGCAATAAAAATGTTGGAAACATTTCAGGAGAAAAATATTAGAAGATATGTGTAACTTAACCTTCTTAAACAAGATGCAAAATCCAAAAATCATACTGGAAAAGAGAAACTACTTAAGTCCTACATATTAAAAATTTGGGCATGATAAAAATCCAAAGAAAAATGACAGGTGGGGGAGCTGGGACCATGACCACAACCCATAAGACAAAGAGTTAATGTCCCTATTACACAAAGGACTTCCCACCAAGACTGTCACAACTCCAGGGGGCCCTGTTCACAGAGATTATGCACAGGGGAGCTGCTCAATGTAGACAAGGATGCAAACATGGAATTCATCAAATGCCGAGGAACATATTAACTGATGCTCCGCCTCACTAATAGTCTGGAAAATGTTACATAAAACTTCAGTAAGACAGCTATTGTTCTCATCAGTTTGGGAAAAGGTAAATGTATGTGGGAAATTTGGTGAGTATAAATTGCTACAACATTTTCAGAAATTAATTTGGCTACCAGATCCGGTTAGGTGTACTATTAAATTTCACTTTAAGAAATCTATCCTATAGAAAATAAAGCACCATTATGTAAGGCTATATGTATAAAGATACTTACTGTAGCACTATAAGAAGTGGAAAATAATGAAAACAATATGAATTTCTACTAATAGTGGAATCATACATCCATACCATGAAATAATACATAGGTATTGAAAAGAATGAGTGAGAGCTATATGTATTTATCCATTGCTGTTGTGTGCTGTCGAGTCAATTCCAACTCATAGTGACTCTATATGACAGAGTAGAACTGCGCCATAAAGTTTCCTAGGAGGTAATCTTTACCGGAGCAGATCATCAAGTCTTTTCTCCCACAGAGCGTCTTATAGGTTCAAACCACCAAACTTTCGGTTAGTAGCTGAGCGCTTAACCACTGCACCACCAGGGCTCCTTATGTATTTATCTAGAGGGATGTAAATACTCAAATGCTTCTCATTTAGTGGACTGAAAAAAGTTAACCATGGTATAGTTATTCAGTGGAACACTCTACAGCAGTTAAATAATGAGATCTACATTTTATTAACAGGGGTAAATTTTTAAAATATAATAATGGATGAAAAAAAGCAAGTTACAAAAAGATACTTACAGTATTGATTCCATTTTTGTCAATTTAGAAAACATACACAAATACTAAGCCATACACTATTAGCGCATATAGTATATACATATATTAACCAGTTGTCATCAAGTTGATTCCAATTCATGGCGACCCCATGTGTATCAGAATAGAACCGTGCTCCACAGAGTTTTCAGTGGCTGAGTTTTTGGAGGTAGATCACCAGGCCTTTCTTCCAAGGTGCCTCTGGGTGGACACAACCATCAACCTTTTGGTTAGCAGCTGAGTGCGTTAACCATTTGCATCACCTAGGGACTCAGATACAAATACAGTAAAGTATAAAGATACACAATAGGAACGTACATCAGCTCCAGGTAAAGTTTGCCTCTGGAGAGGGAAGGAAGAAAGAGAATGATTTATGAGATGTAGAAATGTAGCTATATCTGTAACTTTATTTTTAAAGAAATTTGAAGCAAATATGGCAAAATGTTAATTAATATTTATTTAGTCTGGGTGGTGGGTACATGGTGGTCAGTTAATTTATTTTTCTGTATTTTTTTAGTAAATTTGAAATACAGTCAAGCATCACTTACTGTCCACGATATGTTCTGTGAAATTTGACGTTATCTGATTTGGACGTTGTGAGAACACTGTATTATTTTCTTATGTCAACTCTGAGATAGCAGAAGTGTTCCTTACCAAGGGACAGGGAGGGCTCGGAGTTCTGCTTGCTGCTACCTGGGCTGAGGGTGGGTCAGTGGCTGTATCCCAGGGCAGCGAGGACGCAGCGAGGACATATGCTGAGCTGGCGGAGCCCAGGAGCTGGGCCTTTAGGTGAGGCCCTGGGGCACTCAGGAAGGTGTCTGGCCCTCTGGAGGCCGAGACAGCCTTGCAGGCCCAGTTCCATGAGGATGAGGTCTAGGGATCTGGGGCAAGCCCAGGGTAAGTTCCCCAAGCACAAGCTGGTCCAAGGCGCAAAGGTAGTAGCTCCCTCTTGGCTACATCCACTAAGTCCCATTCTCCGATTGGGATTTCTGAATTTATGGGACCACTGACATACATGCAGCTGGACATTGCCTGAATGGACGTTATGCAGCACATAACTGTATTTCATGATTTTCTTTGGTAATTAACCAAAAACATAACAGGCAAAGGTGCATTCAGAAAACTGCAGGTATACAGGGAAGGAGACCATATGTTTCTGTTTCCTCAGGACAGTCCCTGTTTAGGTGTATTGTCCCAATATAATAATTAATGGACCCCACTGTCTCTCTCAAAAGTGTCCTGGGCAAGTTACTTAACTTCTCTGAGCCTGTTTTCTTACCATAAAATGAAGATGGTAACAACCACATACCTCATGGGGTTGTTGTGAAGACTAAATGAAAGGACGGGAATTATACACTTGCCACTTATAAGGTGTGATTAATAAATATTAATTATTTGGATGAGGCGATAGGCTCTAAATCAAAAACATTCACAAAACATGACAAGAACTCAGAGGAAGGAGAATAAAACTTTGCCTGGCCAAAAATGGGCACTGAGTCTTTGCAGAGAAGGTGGCACTTGAGTAATCTCTTAGGGTACAGATTTTCTAGAGTAAACTGAGACATAGAGAGGTGAGACATAGAGAGGTGAGGCTTTCTCTAGGTTCACAGAGAACACAACTGACAATGTCAGAACGTAAAGAAAGAGGCCCAGCTGTCCTAAGAATGGCCTGTGGATGTTGGACAGAAAGTGTGAACTTTTACTATTTCACTTCTGAACTCATTATTTATTTGAACCGATTTCATGGAGGACTTGTTAGCCATTCCCATGAAGAGGAAACATCACTAAATAGGGCAATTCATCCACTAATAATGATGGATGCGAAGAATAAACTTCATGTTTTTCATGTGGTTAGGGAACAAAAAACTAGACCCAGAAAATACTGAGCAAATTAAACCAGTCACTATAAATTAAGAGCTAAACTTGGTAGTATGGACAAGAAATAAAGAGAACAATGAAAACAGCAAAGCCAGTTGACTTCAATTCAATTCCTACTCATATAAACCCCATGGCAACTCATGGGTAGACGCAAACAGCCAACCTTTCTGATAGCAGCTCAGTGTGTTAACTGTTTGCACAACACAGGCACTCCGAAAACAGCAAAGGTAGGTGTTACCTGACAGATCTGGAAGGGGCCAAACTGAAAAAAAAAAAACCAAACCCATTGTGGTCGAGTCGTTCTCAACTCATAGCAACCCTATAGGATAGAGTAGAACTGCCCCCTAGGGTTTCCAAGGAGTGGCTGGTAGATTCGAACTGCTGACCTTTGGGTTAGCGAATGAGCCCTTAACTACTATGCCACCAGGGCTCCTGGGAAAAGCGAGTGGAAGCATGCATAGGATTGTGGCAGAGACTGTTACCCAGTTCGTGCATTTCAGCTTGTCTTAGGCTTTCCAGTAACAGGATCCTGATGTTATTGGTGCAGAAATGTGTCCAGTGGCTAGCTCTTCACCAAACCCATTTCCTTCTCTTCCCAGGTACACAGCTAGACTCTAGTTCCCAGCCTTGCAGTGATGTGTGGCCAGGTGATTGAGCTCTGGCCAATGGAACTTGAGTGGAGAACATGAGTCACTTCCAGGCTGGCTCATGAACATATCCCACACATGACTGTCTACTCTTTGTTACCACCTCCCCACTAAATGTAAAGAACTCCAAAGTCCTGGAGGAGGACACTGACACAAGATGCCCTCATCTCTGTTACCATGTGAAAGACCTACTGCCAACGAGGACATCCATACTGCACTCTGATGAGAGAAAAATAAAAGTCTATAGTGGTAAGCCACTAAAATTTGGAGATTTGTTACAACAGCTAATGTTACCCTAATATACCAAATTACAGCTAGAGGTGGCCAATGAGATTTTAGCCAAAGTCACTGAGTGAAGCTTACACAGCTTGTTAAAAAACCTGTAGCTGTTGAGTGGATTCTGACTCATAGTGACCCTATAAGATAGAGCAGAACAGCCCCATCGGTTTTCCAAGGAGCCACTGGTGGATTGAAAATGTCAACCTTTTGGTTAGCGGCCTAGCTCTTAACTACTGTGCCACCAGGGTTCCAAGAGCTCATTAAAAGGGATTAATTCAACTGTAAGGTATATTCTTTTGTACCTTGCCCTTCTTCTTTTTCTGGAATAACAACATGATGGCTAGATCTTCAGTAGCCAGTTTATGACCTTGAGGATAAATGTTTCTCGGAACAGAAAAATAGGAGGCACCTATATCCCTTTTGTCTTCATAGAATCACCATACTAGCCCTGGATTCTCTATTTCTGGAATTCGTTTATACCAGATAATAAACCCATCAGCTGTGTTAGTTGGAACTCTGTTGCTATCAGTCAAACTCACCTCTTTATTAATAAAATGGTCATAAGAACTACACAAATAGAATAAAGAGGCTGTGTCATATTAAAGGCTAGTGGGAGGTAAAGTGAATTATAGTGATAATACACAGCCTTTAAAAAGAATGAGAAATGGAGGTGGGGCCACGATGGTGGAGTAGTCAGATGCTTCCTGTGGTCCCTCTTACAACAAAGACCCAGAAAAACAAGTGAATCGCTTATATATGATAATCTAGGAGCCCTGAATATCAAAGGCAAAGTTGAAGAATGAGACTGAGTGACAGGGGGAGGAAGAGACAATTCAAAAGCAGCAAGGAGTTAACAGACCTGACCCGGCAGGAACTGGCACCCTGCAGTCTAGATAGGCTGGTGTGCACAGTGAGGGAAGCGGTGTCGCTCGGGATGCATTTTCCACATCAGGAGACAATGAGCAACAAAGAGTCTACTCAAGCCTCCAGAGCCAGCGAGAAGCCGAGCTCAACAGGCAAAAGATAAGTACATGCATCTAACCTATCGCGAGGGTTAAAAACATCCACTTTGGGGAGAACCTCTCTCCCATCTACCTGCCCTCTCTCCACTATCCACTGGGTCCCAGGCCAGCTTCAGCAATTGCCGAGTCCCCTGGGCTGGAAGTAGGACCTGTCGCTCACCCTGAGCCCTTCTCCTGGACTTGAAGAGGGAACAAATTAACAAACAGGAATAAATAATCTGCCAGCTCCCCTACCAGGAACTCAGGGCCTAGGCAAAGGGGCTCACAGACTTTGAATGCTTTTCACCCCTGCACAGATCCTTATGGGGCCATTTCTACAGAACAGGCCCTCATTAGCACAGCACAAAAGGGTATATATACCTAAACTCTATTTTCAACAGTATCACCTACAAGGAGGAGTGGCAGATTCGTGACATTTGACGCCGCTCTGCCCATTAAGCAGGATCCTCACCTACCCACATCAGGGGACTGAGGACTGGTGGCTCCACCCACACTACCTAGCCACCTGTGACGGGGTCCAAGAATAAGGGGTGCCTCCCAGTCCTTACACCCAAAACACTGGGTGCTCCTAGTCCAGCTGCAAACCCACCCACCTACACGCTCTAAGGAACAGGGACATATTTTCCTCCCAGACACTCTGGGACAGTCATCAGCCCCTTGTCTTGCTTAGCGTATGATCCCTTACTGCAGCCAGATTACCTGTGTCTACTCCAATCACCCCTGCCAGTCTAGGACTGTAGGTGAGAGCCTGCATCACACACTTGGTGACTGACAACATGGACACCTGAGCTGAATCCGTACAAGAAATGTAAACAAACTCCTCGGCTCACATACCTAGTAACAGATCTAACCACCTAGTGAAATGACGTTAGAGCATCAAAGTTGTCAATAATCAAACTAGCTCACTTGAGCAGCCTATTTGGGCATATCAAAATAAAACAAAACAAGAAGCTAGGACACAGTAGGCAAACATAAAATAAATAAATATCTTATTGACGGCTCAGAGACAACAGTCAATATCAAATCACATAAAAAGGTAGACCATAATGGCTTCAGCAAGCTCCCAAAATAAAGAATCAAGAAATTTTCCAGAGGAAAACAACTTCTTGCAATTACCGGAGATGGAATACAAAAGATTAATATACAAAACTCTTCAGGAGATCAGGCAAAACGCAGAATAAGCCAAGGAACAAAGTAATATAAGAAGGTTATACAAGAGCATAATTACAAACTTAACAAGTTGCAAGAATCCACAGAGAGACAGCAAAAAGAAATCCAGAAGATTAATGATAAAATTTCAGAATTAGACAACTCAATAGAAAGTCATAGGAGCAGAATTGAGGCAATGGAAGGTAGAATTTGTGAGACTGAAGACAAAGCACTTGACATCAACTGATTCGAGGAAAACTCAGACAAAGAATTTTAAAAAACAAGAAACCCTAAGAATTATATGGGACGCTATCAAGAGGAAAGACCTACGAGTGATTGGAGTACCAGAACAGAGAAGGATAACAGAAAATACAGAGAATTGTTGAAGATTTGTTAGCATAAAACTTCCCTGATATCATGAAAGATGAGAAGATATCTATCCAAGAAGCTCATTGAACCCCAGATGAGGTAGATCCCAAAAGAAAGTGACCAAGACATATTATACTGCCCAAAACCAAAGATAAATAGAGAATTTTATGAGTGGCTAGGGATAAATGAAAAGTTGTCTAAAAAGGAGACTCAATAAGACTAAGCTCAGACTACTCAGTCAAAACCATGCAGGCAAGAAGGCAATGAAATGACATACATAAAGCCCTGAAATAAAAAAAAAGCCAGTCAATAATTATATATCAGGCAAAACTGTCTCTCAAATATGATGGCAAAATTAGGGCATTGCCAGATAAACAGAAGTTTGTGGAATTTATAAAAACCAAACCAAAATTACAAGAAATACTAAAGGCAGTCCTCCGGTTAGAAATCAGATAACAACCCAAGACTAGAACACAGGACAAAACAGGCAGATATCAAGCCAGACGGGGAAGTCAGAAATAAATCAAAGCTAAAACACTGAAATAGGGAACCAGAGATGGCAATATGTAAAAGATGACAACATTAAAACAAAAAGGAAGGACTAAATAATGGAGTCATAGATCTTTCATACGGAGAGGAAGTCAAGGCGAAATGAAATACAAGATAGATTTAAACTTAGAAAAATAGAGGTAAATATTAAGGTAACCACAAAGGAAACTAACAATCCTACACATCAAAGTAAAAAACAAGAAAAATTTAAAGACTCAGCAAATACAAAATCAACAAAAATGAAAAGAAAATACATAAAGAAAAATACTCAGCACAGAAAATTAAGTGGAACAAAGAAACTGTCAACAACACACAAAAAAAGACATCAAAATGACAGCACTAAACTCCCACCTATCAATAATTATGCTGAATGTAAACGGGCTAAATGCATGAATAAAGAGACAGAGAGTGGCAGAATGGATACAAAAACAAGATCCATCTAGATGCTGCCTACAAGACACACACTTGGACTTAAAGACACAAACTAAAACTCAAAAGATGGAAAAAAATATCTCAAGCAAACAGCACTCAAAAAACATCAAGAGTGGCAATATGAATCTCTGACAAAATAGACTTCAAAGTAAAAGCCACCATAAAGGATAAGGAAGGACATTATATAATGATTATAGGGTCAATACACCAGGAGAACATAACTATAATAAATATTTATGCAACCAACGTCAGGGCTCCAAAATACAGAAAACAAACTCTAACAGCATTGAAAATAGAGATAGACAGTTCCACAGTAATAGTAGGAGACTTCAACACACCACTTTTGAGGAAGGACAGAACATCCAGAAAGAAGCTCAGTAAAGACACGAAATATCTGATTGCCATAATCAACCAACTTGATCTCGTAGACATATACAGAACACTCTACCCAACAGCAGCCAAGTATACTTTCTTTTCCAACACACATGGGAACATTCTACAGAATAGACCATGTGTTAGGCCATAAAGCAAGCCTTAACAGAATCCAAAGCATCGATATATTACAAGGCGTCTTTTCTGACCATAAAGCCATAAAAGTAGAAAACAATAACAGAAAAAGCAAGGAAAAAAAAAAAAAAACACACACATGGAAACTGAACAACACCTTGCTCAAAAACTACTGGGTTAAACAAGAAATTAAGGAAAGAATAAAGAAATTCACAGAATCAAAGGACAACAAAAACACATCCTAACAGAACCTTTGGTACTCAGCAAAAGCAGTGCTCAGAGGTCAATTTATAGCAATACATGCACAAATACAAAAAGAAGAAGGGCCAAAATCAAAACATTAACCCTACAACTTGAAAAGATAGAAAGAGAGCAGCAAAAGAAACCCCTGTGTTCCAGAAGAAAGGAAATAATAATCATTAGAGCAGAATTAAATGAAATAGAGAATAGAAAAACAATTGAAAAGAGCTAACAAGACCAAAAGCTGGTTCTTTGAAAAGATCAACAAAATCAATAAACCACTGGCCAAACAGACAAAAGAAAAACAGGAGAAGAAGCACATAACCCGAAGAAGAAATGAGATAGGCGATATCACAACAGACCCTACTGAAATTAAGAGTCATAACAGAATACTACGAAAAATCATACTCTTAACAACTTTGAAAACCTAGAGGAAAGGGACAAATTTCTAGAAACACATTACCTACCTAAACTAACGCAAACAGAGGTAGAACAACTAAATAAACCTATAACAAAAGAAGAGATTGAAAAGGTAATTAAAAAATTCCCAACAAAGAAAAAGCCCTGGCCCTGGGGCTTCACTGGAGAATTCTACCAATCTTTCAGAGAAGAGTTAACAGCACTACTACCAAAGGTATTTCAGAGCATAGAAAAGGATGGAATACTCCCAAAATCATTCTATGAAGGCAGCATAACCCTGATACCAAAACCAAGAACAGATACTACAAAAAACGAAAATTACAGACAAGTATCACTCATGAACATTCACACAAAAATCCTCAACAAAATTCTAGCCAAGAGAATTCAACAACATATCAAAAAATAATTCACCATGACCAAATGAGATTCATTCCAGGTATGAAGGGATGGTTCAACATTAGAAAAACAATCAATGTAATCCATCGCATAAATAAAACAAAAGACAACACACACATGATCTTATCAATTGAGGCAGAAAAGGCATTTGACAAAGTCCAACACCCATTCATGATAAAAATTCTCAGCAAAATAGGAATAGAAGGGAAATTCTACAGCATAATTAAGGGCGTTTATACAAAGGCAACAGCCAACATCATACTAAATGGAGAGAGTCTAAAAGCATTCCCCTTGAGAATGGGAACCAGACAAGGATGCCCTTTATCACCACTCTTATTCAACACTGTGCTGGAGGTCCTAGCCAGAGCAGTTAGGCTAGAAGAAGAAATAAAAGGCATCCAAATTGGTAAGGAAGAAGTAAAAGTATTGCTATTTGCAGATGATATGATCTTAGACACAGAAAACCCTAAAGAATCCACAAGAAAACTATTCAAACTATTAGAAGATTTCAGCAAAGTATCAGGATACAAGATAAACATACTAAAATCAGCTGGATTCCTCTACACCAGCAAAGAGAACTTCCAAGAGGAAATCACCAGATCAATCCCATTTACAATAGCTCCCAAGAAGATAAAATACTTAGGAATAAATCTAACCAGAGACGTAAAAGACCTATGCAAAGAAAACTACAAGACAGTACTGCAAGAAACCAAAAGAGACCTGCATAAGTGGAAAAACATACCTTGCTCATGGATAGGAAGACTCAACACTGTGAAAATGCCAATTCTACCCAAAGCGATCTACAGATACTATGCAATTCCGATTCAAATTCCAATGGCAGTTTTTAAGGAGATGGAGAAACAAATCACCAACTTCATATGGAAAGGGAAGAGGCCCCAGATAAGTAAAGCA
>NW_004444003.1:4786413-4814843 GCF_000243295.1 Trichechus manatus latirostris
CTAGAAATAGAAGTACCATACAATCCAGCAATCCCACTCCTTGGAATATATCCTAGAGATATAAGAACCATCACATGAATAGATATATGCACACCCACATTCACTGCAGCACTATTCATGACAGCGAAAAGATGGAAACAACCTAGGTGCCCATCAACGGATGAATGGATAAACAAATTATAGTATAGTCACGCAATGGAATACTACGCAATGATAAACAACAACGATGAATCTGTGAAACATCTCATAACATGAAGGAATCTGGAAGGCATTATTTGAGTGAAATTAATCAGTCGCAAATACTGTATGAGACCACTAATACAAGAACTCAAGAAAAGGTTTAACACAGAAGAAAATATTCTTTAATGTTTACGAGGGTGGAGCAGGAGGGAGAGGGGTATTCACTGACTAGATAGTACACAAGAATTATCTGAGGTGAAGGGAAGGACAACACACATTATAGGGGAAGTCAGCACAACTGGACTAAACCAAAACCCAAGAAGTTTCCTGAATATAACCAAACACTTCAAGGAACAGAGTAGCAGGGGTGGGGGTCTGGGGACCATGGTTTCAGGGGACATCTAGTTCAACTGGTAACAAAGTTTATTAAGAAAATGTTCTGCATCCCACTTTGGTGAGTGGTGTCTGGAGTCTTTAAAGCTAGCGAGTGGCCATCTAAGATGCATCAGTTGGTCCCAACCGACCTGGAGCAAAGGAGATGAAGAACACCAAAGACACAAAAAGATATTAGCCCAAGAGACAGAAAGGATCACATAAACCGGAGCCTCAACCTGAGACCACAGCTAGATGGTGCGAGGCTACCACCAATGACCGCCCTGACAGGGAACACAACAGAGAGTCCCAGATGGAGCAGGAGAAAAGTGGGGTGCAGAACTCAAATTCTAATAAAAAGACCAGACTTAATGGTCTGACTGAGACTGGAGGAAGCCCGGAAGACATGGCCCCCGGGCTCTCTGTTAACCAAGAACTAAAACCATTCCCGAAGCTAACTCTTCAGACAAAGATTAGACTGAACTATAAGACATAAAATGATACTTTAAAGAGTGTGCTTCTTAGTTCAAGTAGATACATGAGACTAAATGGGCAGCTCCTCTCCGGAGGTGAAATGAGAAGGCCGAAAGGGACAGGAGCTGGTTGCATGGACAGAAGAAATCCAGGGTACAAAGGAGGAGTGTGCTGTCACATTATAGGGAGAGCAACTAGGGTCACGTAACAATGTGTGTATAAATTTTGTATGAGAAACTAACTTGAGCTTGTAAACTTTCATTTAACGCACAATTAAAAGAAAAGAATGAGAAAGAACACTGAAAAGGCACAAAAAACTAAAAGGCAAAAAGTACACTGATTACATGGCAAACAGAAGTGTTCAGCATGAAAATCACTCTTTAAGTGGATAAACACGTGACTGGTCAGTCTGCGAAGACGAATTACATCACATTACGGAATAATTACCAAGAGGTGGTGTACAGAGTGATGTAGGAGACACTTCCTTCCATTTGAATAATCTCACAACCAGACAAACAATCCAGAGAAAAGCCAACCTCTGCCAATAAGTACTGTGGTGAGTACAGAAAGGTTAGTCTTGAAAATGATTAAAACATGCTTTCTTTTGGGCAAGTGATCCATGAGCATGTACTGAATGAATGAATGAAGACAAAATACATTTCTTAAGAGCATAAACAACAAAGAGGAAAAAGGGCAAGGTGCTCTATCAAGTTAAGAAAAGGACATCCAATTATGAACGGAAAAGATATAAATTTTCTATTACAGGAATGATTTAATTGCTCAATAACCTACCCCTGGAGAGGGTTGTCAAGGGGAAATGATGGGCTGGCCTAGCCAAAGCACTCCTCTGTGTAATGCTGGGAACAACCCTTTATTAGGAAGTGCCGGATAAAAGACCTGTTAGAAATTAGGTATGAGAGCATTCTCTGATTCCTCAATTATAAATCTTTGTAATTAGATACAGAAAATCTCCTTTGCCCTTATTATCAAGTCCCTGTCCTCAGTTACTGTCTCAGAAATTATCATTTAACAGTTATTTGCCACATCAACCACCCTGAGAGGGAAGCCAGCAAATGCAATTTTTCGGTGTGTGACTGACCCACAGAACATTATTGCTAGGAAACAAAGAAAGGAGAAAGCACTGTCAGATGACAGCAATTTCAAGTCTTGCTTCTCAGTTATAATTACTCTGCGTGCTATTTTTTATCATTTAAGCATGAAAGCTGAACCTGGAAGGAGTCCCATACAATGGTGTTTTGTGCAAAATGCGAGGGTTTGTTTTGTTTTGCAACTCTTACGATCTTCTGTAGTCCCCCCTATTCCACTGTGGGTCACAATGGTAGGCACTGTAGTCATTATATTTATCATTAGTAACTTGGTTCCAAATGATTGGACTTTGCCCACAGACAACATGTTAAGCAAATGTGATGCATACAGATGAGAAAGGACTAGGGCACTCGGAAACTTGCAATGTTTGTTAATTTCCATGCGTCCCAGCAACCATTACCTCCTTTCAGAACAAGGCAAAAAGAGAATGAATGCACTCAGAGCAGGTTGCTGGAGACAGCGTTTTGCCTTGTGCCCAGCTGGGTGCCTAATACATACTGTATACTTCTGAAGAAAAACACCTATCAGCATTTCATCATCCAGTTGTGATGGTCTCTCCACTAATGTCCAAAGCAAGAATACTAATGTTAATTTAACTTCATGTAGGCTCCCACTCTCTGTTTTATTTTCCATAAGGGAGACCTCACGTTTAGGGTTCTTTAAGTCTGCGCTAAAATTGTCTTGATGCATTGGTGCTTCAGTGGTATAATTCTTGCCTTCCAGGAGGGAGACCTGGGCTCGATTCCTCACCAGTGAACCTCATGTACCTCTCTGTCAGCGGAGGCTTGCATGTTGCTATGATGCTGAACAGGCTTCAGAAGAGCTTCTGGACTAAGACAGACTAGGTAGAAAGGCCTGACGACCTACTTCTGAAAATCAGCCAGTGAAAACCCTATGGATCACAACAATCCAATCCGCAATCGATCACAGGGATGGCACAGGACCAGACAGCGTTTCGTTCCATCGTGCATGGGGTTGCCATGAGTAGGAGTCAATTCCATGGCAGCTAACAACAAACAACAATGAAGCTGTCTTATCCTGGACAATCTTAGTCTCCCGACTCTAACAATGGAACAGAAAGGGAGGAATCTTGACAATGAAATGCAGAAAGATGGGAGGGGTCTGCAAAAGCCAGGTACAAAAATAGTTCTTAGCAGAGAGCACATGGGAACTATCGCCTCCCAGACACCCCTAAGGCCACAGAAAGACTCTCCTGGAACCCTATAAACTCTCCCCAGTTCTATAAAAATCACAACAGGACTTTTTTCTTCTCCATTTGTTAAGCTGCACAAACCTAAAGTAATAGCATGCAACTTGGTGAGTTACATTTTCCCACCAGAATGCCTACCATACTGAATGGGGCCCCCAATCAATTTTAGATCACAAACTGTTAGACCTGGGCGAGCCATAGAGATCATCAAGTTCAATCCCCTCATTTCTCAGAAGAGGAAACTGAGGTCAAGAAAGGTAGAATGACTTGCCCAAGGTCTCACAGCAGTCAGTTACAGAACTGGGGTGATAATTCAGCCCAGAACTTTCCCAAAACAAGACTCTCATGTTCACCTGAGGGTATACCTGGCTAGGGCTCCCCATTCACCCCTTGAAGGGAACTCCTTACCCGTGCTCCGTGTGCTGAATGCCAACAGTCTTCCAGTTCAGTATGGAACAGTGCTGAACAGCATAGCCTTTGGAGCCAGCCAGACCTCGAGCCAAATCCCAGCACCAGTACTCAATTAGCTGTGCAAGACTGTAGAAGTAACTTAACCACTTGGAGCCTTAGTTTTCTCATACATAGAATTGGGATACTATTTCCTTCCTGAGAACTGCAATAAGCATTAACGTAATTATGTATGTCATAGGCATGGTACCTGGCTTGATACTTGGTGGATGGCTGGTCAAATATCTTTTTCATGAATATGTAAGGAAAAATTCACATTTAAGTTGTTTCCATTTCCAAAGCCTTGCCCTCACAAAGCACATGACTATAGATATTTATTCAACTCAGTGAAATATAGGGAAAAGGGTATCATATCTTATTCTTATCCATATTTAATCATATTCTCTCTGAAAGGCTCATGAGTATATAGCCCTGGAGAAAATCTTTGAAATATATATTGGTTTGAGGGTTTGCTTCACAAGTTTTCACAGCATTCATACTTTAAAATTGTGTTTGCTTAAAGGATGGTCTTTCTTGCTCAGCAACAATGAGCGAAATTGATAAGCAACCTCCCTCCACTGCATAAAGGACTGCCCAGCTCTGCGTGGTTCGTCTCCAGTGACCTCAGAAAACAGACTAAGATATCCATTGATAAACATTCAAGTACACTTGCTGTCTACAGTATTTTATATAATATAAATCAAACAAACTAATAGTAAATATATAATATGCAATTTGGAGATGAAGGCTCAGATGTAGGCTGACCCAATGTCCCAGTTTGTCCAGGACGGTCCCAGCATAATTTATTAACAGTGCCCCCTTTCACCAATTTGGACAATTACACACATGCTTAGCATATGCCAATTATGCACAGATAAGAAGTATTTAGCAAAGAAGTATAAGTGAATCTTGACCCAAGTGTGTTTGGGCAAGTTATCTATCATCTCTGAACATTTGTTTCTTCATATTTAAAAAAATGAGGATTATAATACCTACAAGTTTATTTTAATGATGGGAAGTATACTCAGCAAAATACCTGGGACACCTCTGTTCTACAAATGCATCTATAGTGATAATGATGATGAAGATGAGGATTTCATCCCTCTACCTATTTAAAACTCAGTTTCCTTATTTATGGAGTCCCTCTCAGTGGCGTAAATGGTTAAGCACTTAGCTGCTAACCTAAAGATTGGTGATACGAATCCACCCAGAGGTGCCTTGGAAGGAAGGCCTGGTGATCTACTTCTGAAAGATCACAGACATTGAAAATCCTACAAAGCACAGTTCTACTCTGACACACGTGGGGTCACCATAAGTCAGAACTGACTAGGTGGCAACTGGTTTGTTTTTTTTGTTTTGTTTGCCTTATCTACAACAACTAACATTCAAATATTTTATGTTTTACTGGATACATTATGCTCTATATATTATGATGTATGATTGACAAAATCAGAAGGTAGAATCTCTTCCAGCTCTAACCTCCTATGATTCTATTATTCTAAGATTCACTAGCTAGATGTGGTGTAGTGAATTACTTAGTATGGCCCTTCTAGGCATAGTCTTTGTAACTGTCACCAAATGACTAGGTGAGGACTATGCAAATGAGTTGCTTGTGGCCCGCCAACGGGATTGGATAGCTTGCTAATAATGTAAATAACGTGCATGGTACCCTTGTGGGGGTGGGACCATACAAATAAGGTATATGGAACCCTAATGAGGGGATTGGTCAGTTTTGCCATCCCGCCAGGCTTAAAATGTGCCATCCCAGAGGCGGGACGGGAAGATCTCACTACCATCAAGAAAAAAGAGCCAGGAGTGAAGCTTGTCCTTTGGACCCAGGATCCCTGCGCTGAGAAGCTCCTGGAACCAAGAGACCACGACAGAGAGCTATAACACCAAAGATGGAGAGAAGTGGCGAGTGAGAAACAGTGGCAGGAGAGGCAGGCGACCAGCAAGAGACAGCACAGTGGGCTTCCCAGCCCACAGAGCAAGAAAGCTGAGTGTCTTTGGACAGGAGGCTTGCTGGAGGAGTAGGGTGCCTCCAGGCACTTGGTGGAGCTAGGTTTGCTGACCCACAGAGCTACAGCCGAGTGCCTTCAGGCCGAGGCTTACCAGTGGAGTGGGATGCCTCGGGGCACGTAACAGCAGAGCTCAAAGAGCTCTCTAACACTTGCTGAAGCAGGGTAGAGGCCAGGCCAAGGGGTTAAGGGCCAGAGAAAGAGCTGCCTGTGAGCACAGCTCAGAAGAGGCTGTCCTAATTGAAGAAAAGTATCCTGAGCGTTCCTGAACCTGAACTGTAATCTGTTACTTCCCTAATGAATCCTATAATCGTGAGTATTGTCTGTGAGTTCTTTGTGGCCATTGCAACGAATTTCGAACTCAGCAGAGAAGCAGAGAGTGCTGTGGGAGAGATGGTTGGTGTCAGAACTGGTAAAAAGGTTGGAAGGTGGAGGCATGTCTGACCTCCACCTCACAGGAATCAGCCTTGAGCTATTGGTCTTGATTCTCCTTCTTCCTTGTGAAGTTAGAAGAGGTCAGCTTACCCCCACCACACCATTTTTGTACTATAAATGTATTATACCTTCCAGGGGGGACAATGGCAGTCATTGAGAAGACTTCTTGTCTGTGCTCCATAATTCTATTGCCTCCTCTCCAGCAGGTCATTTGGCTTTTCTCAGATTTCTTACATGCAGAATGAATATAATTCTTACCTTAGAATGATAAATATGATGAGCTAACAAAAGCACTACATTCTGAAGATGATTTTTATATTTTTCCCTATAGCAATTTTCTAGCTAGCGTGCTAGTTAAATGTTAGATATTATTACCATCATTATTATATGGAGCCCTGGTGACGCAGTGGTTAAGGGCTTGGCTGCTGGTCAAAAGGTCACCAGTTTGAATCCACCAGCCTCTGTTTGGAAACCCTGTGAGGCAGTTCAGCTCTGTCCTATGGGGTTGCTATGAGTCAGAATCGACTTGATGGCAATGGGTTTGGTTTTCAGGTTATTATTATATAATTGTAGTTATGCATATAACTTTTGAACTAGACTACCTAGGCAGCTTCTCCACTAACTAGCTATATGACCTTGGACAATTTATCTCTCCAATGAGATATACCAGCTGTAAAATGGGAATAACAGTACCTACCTAATAGAGTTGATGTAAGAATTAAATGAATTAACATGCATAGTGCTTAAAACAGTACCTGGCATTTAGTAAGCATTCAACAACTGTTATTTCTTTTATTGTTACTATTAATAGCATTATTATCTCCAAGATATAATAGGAAGTTAAAAAAAAAGAAGTACCAAACAAACAGTATGCTATAATTTGTTTTAAAAAAAGGGGATATAAAACTTGTGGGATTGGCTGAGATGGAGTGATCCCAATAAAGTCTATCTCTCCCACTGACTACAAGTAAAAAATCTGCACAGAATATGCAAAGCAACTGTTTGAGAACTATGAAAACTATAAATATCAGAGAGATTGGGAGGGAGGTCTAAACTTGAAGAATAACCATACATTGCTAAATTTCCTAGATTATTTTTTCCTTCTTTATCTCTTGCCTTTGACCTAAAGTCAGATCAAGTCAAAGAACTGCAACAGTGGGAGAAGATGACAAAAATTCCAAGAGAAATTCCTTCTCTCTGTCCAAAGGACTGGGAAAAGGTGGCCTTGCAGGCCAAAGGAAAGGAGCCCAGATGGCACAACAGTTAAGCACTCAGCTGCCGAAATGTTGGCGGTTCGAACCCACCCAGCAGCTCCACAGGAGAAAGACTTTATCTACATAAAGATTACAGTCAAGAAAATCCTATGGAGCAGCTCTACTCTGTCACATGGGGTCAATATGAGTTGGAATCGACTCCGCAGCCCCCAACAACAACAGCAGGCCAAAGAGAATGAGGGGATATCCCTGGCATTTTTTTCTATTTTTCTCTCTTTTTCTCCCTGCCCGTCCTTAAGACCAGCCCTAGTCATAGAGATATACTGCTGCTGGGACAACATAAACTCTTAAAATCCCAAGAAATAACCCATCTGTCTGCCCAAAGGAACTAGTAAAGAGGAGTCCTGTAACCTAACACATGTAGGGGATTCTGGTTATCTTTGTTCTCTGTTGTTTCTCTCACTGCCTTGCCCTGAGGGCAGCCCCAGTCTCAAAGAGCTGTGCAGTAGTGTTTATGCGTGGGGCGGGCGGGGGGGTGTAAAACTCTAAAACATACCCATTTTTCTGACCAAAAGAACTGGGAAGAGGGACTCCTGTGAACATACAGATTCTCAGAGAGGACAGCCCTAGAGAAGGTGATCCTGTAAACCTGCACATGGATCAACACAAGTCCCAGCTTCACCCATTAGATGTATATGCATGAAACAATTCCAAAGAAGCAAAGGCTCTGAGAAATGAATTACAATATAAAGAAATGCCTAAGTCCCAGACTAACTCCTAAATACTGCATGTGTGGGGCGGATCCAAACAGCATAGCAAAGGCTTTGAAACTGAACTAACATTGTTACCACCACCTACAGAAGGCAAGACAGGCTTCCCATCTGAATCTAACAGAGGTGACTGCCTAGTTAAAAAAAAAGAAAATCAACATTCTCCAGCAGATTTTAACAAGACTCCAAGTCTCACAATATAATACTCAAAATATCCAGGATACAATCTCAAATTACCCGCTATGAAACAAACAAGGACATCTGACCAATTCTCACAGGAAAAGACAATCAATAAATGACAGTTCCAAGATGAATTAGATGTTAGAATTATCAAAGACTTCAAAGCAGCCATTATAGCCGTCCTCCGTGAGAAAACATGAACTCTGTTGAAATGAATGGAAAGACATGTTCTCAGAGAGAAGTAAATATCATTGAAATCATTAAACCAAATGGAAATTTTAAGACTTGAAAAATACAATATATGATATTTCTAAAATTCACTGGATGGGTGAAATAACAAAGGTAGATAACATAGGAAAGTGTTAATAAACTTGAAGATAGAACAATCAAAATTCCTGAATCTAAAAAATATAGAAAAATATGAAAATAAAATTAGCAGAGTCTTAGAGACTTTTAAGACAGTATCAAAACGTCTAGTATTTGTGTCGCGACAGTTCCAAAATAGAGACTGATGTAGAAAAATATTTGAAGAAAGAATGGCTGAAAACTGAAAGACATAAACTTACAAATTTAAAAAATTAAGCAAACCCCAAACAAAATAAATTCAAAGAAAATGCCCAGAAAATTAATGATTAAACTGGTGAAAACCAAAGAAAAAAATCTTGAAAGCAACCAGAGAAAACACATATATGGGAACAATGATTAGAATTACTGCAGATTTCTTATTAGAAATAATGGAGGCTGAAAGACAGTGAAGCTACTCATTAGATTTTTAAATTTTCTACCTAGTGAAATTCTATACACAGTAAAATACTGTTTGTGAATAAGGGTGAAATAAAGACATTCTCAATGAAGGAAAACCAAAATTTATCATCAAAGAATATGTTTTAAAAGAAATACAGAGGAAGCACGTCAGGCTAAAGAAAATTGATACCAAAAGAAAATTTGGAAATTCAAGAATAAAGCAAGAGGAAAAGAAAGGCAAATATCTTGGTAAATATGATAGATTCTTTGCCTTTGCTTAAGTTATTTATTATTAGAATGACTGTCGAAAGCAAAAATTCAAACATTATTTAGTGGATTTTTTTTAATATACGTATATGTAATACAACAACTATAAGATAAAGAGGAGACAGTAAATGAATCTATTTGCTTGTAGGACTTGTAAATTTGAAGTGTAAAATACTATCTCAAAGTGGACTATGAAAAGGTAAGCATGTATACTGTAATCCTTAGAGCAAACACACACGCACGCGCACGCACGCACACACACACACAAACACACCCACACCCACACACAAAACACACAAAGATGTTATTGTTTGTTGTTGTTTGCTGCCGTCAAGTCAGTTCTGATTCACAGCGACCCTGTGTATGACAGAACAAAACACTGCCCAGTCCTGCATCATCCTCACAATCCTTGCTATGTTTGAGCCCATTGTTATAGCCACTGTGTCAACCTATCTCATTGAGGGTCTTCCTCTTTTTGTTGACCCTCTGCTTTACCAAGCATGATGTCCTTCTCCAGGACTGGTCCCTCCTGATAACATGTCCAAAGTACGTGAGATGAAGTCTCATCATCCTCGCTTCCAAGGAGCACTCTGGCAGTGTCTTTCTTCCACGACAGACTTGTTCATTCTTTTGGTAGTCCAAGGTACATAATCAAAAAACTAATAAATAAATTTAAATGAAGTATTTTAAAATAATAGTCAAATAATCCAGAAGAAGGCAGAAGAGTTGAAGAGAGGAACAAAAACCAGAGAAGACAAACAGAAAATATATATATATAATAAAATAGTAGAGGTACCCCAGGAGACGGGCCTGGCAGTCTGCTTCTGAAAAGTCATAGTCTTAAAAACCCTATGGAGTACTTTTACTCTGCACACGTAGGGTTGCTGTGAGTCAAAACTGACTCAATGGCAACTAACAGCAACAACAACAGATATAACTATATCAATAATTACATAAAATGTAAATGGTCCTAACATACCAATTCAAAGACAGGGGTTGTCACAGTGGATGAAAAAACAAGATCCAAGTATATACTGTCTACTATATATATCTATATGTATGTCTTTAACTATATCTATATACATAAATTCTCATTGCTGTCTAGTTGATTCTGACTCATAGTGACCCTATATTATATACATGTTATATATACATAAATACTATATATTATATATATGAGGAGTCCTCTGGTGCAGTGCTTAAGCACTCAGTTGCTACTCGAAAGGTCAGCAGTTCTAACCCACCAGCTGCTCCACGGAAGAAAGATGTGGCAGTCTGCTTCTGTAAAGATGTACAGCCTTGGAAACCCTATGGGACAGTTCTACCCTGTCCTACAGGGTCGCTGTGAGTCAGAATCGATTCAAGGGCAATGGATTTGGTTTTGGGTTTTATTATATATTATATAAATTATAAACATGATATTATAATATATAGTAATTAAATTATAATGATACTGGTAGGATCAAATTAAAGAATGAAAAAGATATGCCACGCAAACACAAACCAAAAGGAAGTTGGATATTAGTATCAGACAAAGTAAACTTCAGACAAAGGAAATCCAGGAATAAAGAGGGGCATTATACAGTGATAAAATAATAAATTCACCAAGAAGAAATAATAATATTAAATGTGTATACATTTAAAAACATGGCTTCAAAATACATGAAACAAAAACTGATAGAACCAAAAGAAGAAATAGGACAAACCCAACATTCTCCACACACCTCCCTCAATAATAAAGAAACAACTAGACAAAAAATCAGCAAGGATGTAAAAAAAAAGTCCTTTGCCATTGAGTCGATTCCAACTCATAGTGAATCTACAGCAAGGCTACAGATGTCCTGAATAATACTATCAAATATTTTTTATCTAACTGACTTTATAAAACACTCTGTCCCCCAAAAGCAGAACATACATTTTCAAGTGCACATGGAACATTCATCAAGATAGACTACATTTTGGACCATAAAACAAACCGCAGAATTTTTAAAGAACTGAAATCATATAAAGTATGTTTTCTGACTATCGTGGAATTAAACGAGAAACCAATATCAGATTATCTAAAAAACTCCTAAATATCTGGAAAGTAAGCAACATGTTTCTAAATCACACGTGAGTCAAAGAGAGGTAAATTAGAAAATATCTTGAACTGATTGAAAATGAAAATACAACATATCAAAATTTGTAGAATACAGTTTAGAGGAAAACATATTAAATCCTTGTATTAGAAAATAAGAAAGATTGCAAATCAAAACCTAAAATTTTACCTTTTTAAAAAACGAGAAAAAGAAGAGCAAATTAAATCCAAATTTAGCAGAAAGAAGGAAAAAATAAGGTAAGAGCGGGAATCAATGAAATTGAAAAGAGAAAAACAATAGAGAAAATCAATTAAACCAAAAGCTGGTTCTTTGAAAAGATGTATAAAACTGAGAAACCTCTAACCAGGCTGACCAAAAAAAGAGGGAGAGAGAGAACACAAACTACCAATATGAAGAACGAATGAAGGCCTATCACTACAGACCCTACAGACATTAACCCAAAACCAAACCCACTGCGATCGAGTCAATTCTGACTCATACTGACCGTATAGGACAGAGCAGAACTGTGCCATAGGGTTTCCAAGGCTGTAATCTTTACGGAAGCTGACTGCCACGTCTTTCTCCCGCAGAGTGGCTAGTGGGTTCAAACTGATGACCTTTCAGTTGGCAACTGAGTGCTTAAACCACTGCAACACCAGGACTCCTTTTCTACAGACATTAACAAAAATACTATTAAAACACTCCACCACCACCAGTTGCCACTGATTCAACAGCCATCTGAGCTTATATAACGAAAAAAAACAGTTGCCATTGAGTCAATTCTGAGTAAAACTGCTCCATAGGGTTTTCAATGGCTAATTTTTTGGAAGTAGATTGCCAGGCCTTTCTTCTGAGGTGCCTCTATGTGAACTGGAACCTCCAACCTTTTGGTTAGCAGCCAAGCAGGTTAACCATTTGCACCACCCAAGGATTCCTGACCAACCCTAAGCCTGTAAATTCGAACAACCCTAAGCCTGTGTAATTGACAACTTAGACCAGATGTGAGCAAACTTTTTCATAAATGGACAGATAGTAAATATTTAAATCTTGTGGGCCAAACGGTTTCTAACACTTTATTCTGCTATTATAGTACAACAGTAGTCATAGACAATAAGCAAATGGATAGGCATGGCTATGTTCTAATAAAACTTTATTTTACAAGAATTGGCAGCTGGTCTGTGGGCCTTAGTTTGCTGACACCTAACTTAGAAGAAACAGACCAATTTCTGAGGAGCTGATAAAAAAAATACCAATGCCTAGGCCCCACCCAGATACTGATTCAACTGGGTTGGAATGAAGCCCAGGATACGTATACTTCAAAAATCTCCCCAGGAGATTCTAATCTGAAGCTACAGTTGAAAACCACTAGCATCTATCCCTACTCAATAATAAATATCTGAGCTGACTACAGCATTTGAATGATAATCCATAAAGACAGAGGAAAGGAGATGTTCTAATTCCAAAGATAAAAACCACCAAAACTCACTTAAGAAGAAACTGATGACCTGAATATACTCCTGTACCTATTAAGGAAATTGAATTCATAGTCAAAATCCTTCCAATAAAGAAAACTGAAGGCTCAGACAGTATCACTGATGAATTCTACCAAAGGAAAAAATGTCAGTTCTACCCTATCCCTTCCAGAAAACTGAAAAAGAAGGGAATAGTTTCCAGGTCATTTTTATGAGCCGATGATTTCTCCGATATTATAACCAGACAAAGACATTACAAGTTGTACTCTTGGTAGGAATATAAAATGGTACCAATATGCTTCGTGAACAGAGACATAAAACTCTCCAACAAACTATTAGCAAATTGAATCCAGCAATATATAATAAGGATAATGCATCAAACAAAGTGGTTTTTATTCTGGCAATGCAAAACGAGTTCAACATTTGAAAATCAATGTAATCCACCATTATTTAATAGGCTAAAGGAAAAAAAAAAAACAACCATGATCATCTCAATAGATGCAGAAAAAGTATCTGACAAAATTCAGTATCGATTCATAATTAAAAAAAAAAAAAATCCAGCAAACTAGAAGTAAACTTTCTTGACCTGCTAAAAATAAAAAAACCAAACTCGTTGCTGTCGATTCTGACTCACAGCGACCCTATAGGACAGAATAGGGTTTCTAAGGAGCAGCTGGTAGATTCAAATTGCTGACCTCTTGGTTAGCAGCTGTAGCTCTTAACCACTGCAACACCAGGGCTTCTGATCTGATGAAGGGCATCTATAAAAAACCTAGAGCTAACATCACACTTAATGGTGAAAGCCTGAATGCCTTCCCCTTAAGATCAGAAACAAGGCAAGGGTGTCATATATCACCATTCCTAGCTCCTATTCACCACAATACTCAAAGTTCCAGCCACTGCAACAAAGTAAGACGAAGAAATTAAAAGTATTCAGACTGAAAAGGAAGAAACAAAACTGTATGTGCAGATGACATGATTGTTTATATAGAAAATCCCAAAGAATTGACAAAAAAGCACCTAGAATTATTAAGTGATTTTTAGCAAGGTCACAGGATACAAGGTCAATATGCAAAACCCAACTGTATTTCCACATACTAGCAATGAACAATCAGAAATCAAAATTTTTTAAACAACACCATTTACAACAGCTTCAAAAAAATAAAATACTTAGGTATAAATGTAACAAAACATACCGAGGATCTGTATGCTGAAAATTCTAAAACAATGATGAAAGAAATCAAGGAAAACCTAAATAAATGGACAGATAGACCATGTTTATGAATTGAAAGACTCAAAGTTTTTAAGATGTTAGTTTTTTCCAAAATGATCTACAGATACAACACAACCCCAATCAAAATCTCAGCAGGTTTTTTTGTAGAGATTGACAAGCTAATTCTAAAATTTATATGGAAAGGCAAAGTAAATATAATAGTTAAAAACATTTTTAAAAAAGAACAAAGTTGAAAAACTCACACCACCTGATTTCAAGACTTAGTATAAAGCCACAGTAATCAAGACAGTGTAGTACTGGCAAAAGGATTAACACATATATCAATGGACCAGAATACAGAGTGCACAAATAAACCAAAAACCCGCTGCCGTAGAGTTTGATTCTGACTCCTACAGGACAGAGTAGAACTGTCCCATAGGGTTTCCAAGGCTGTAATTTTTACAGAAGCAAACTATCATATCTTTCTCCCAAGGAGCAGCTAGTGGATTCAACCCGCCAACCTTTCTGTTAGCAGTCAAGCATTTTAACCACTGTGTTACCAGGGCTCCTCAGAGGGCATAAATAGACCCATACAAACATGGTCAACTGATTTTTGACAAAGAAAGGCAACTCAGTGGTGAAAAAACAATCTTCTGAACACACGTTGCAAGAACAATCATTCCGCAAAAATAATAAACCTCAACCCTAAAATAATAACTCCTACTTTAAACAAAAATTACCTCAAAATGGATCATATATCTTAATGTAAAACATAAAACTCAAAGAATAAAATTTTTATGATCTCAGGTTAGGCAGAGTTCTCAGCTATGACATCAAAAGCACAATCCATAAAAGAAAAAAAATGATAAATTGGACTTCATCACAATTAAAAACTTCTGCTCTACAAAAAAAAAAAAAAAAACTCAAAAAGATGAAAAGAGAAGTTACAGACTTAGAGAAAATATTTGCAAATCACATACCAGACAAAGAAATTATATCTAAAATATATAAACAACTCTCAGAACTCAACAATTAGGAAAGCAACTCAATTTTTAAAAAAAATTCGAACAAGCACTCCACCAAAGATATACAGATGGCAAAGAAGCACATGAAAAGATGCTCTAGATCCTTAGTCATTAGGGAAGTGAAAATTAAAACCATGGTAAGAAACCTCTATATGCCTATTAGAGTGGCTAAATTTTTTTAAAAAAACAAAAACCTGACAATAACAAGACTTAGAACTACCATACACGGCTGGTGGGAATATGAAATTATACAGACACTTTGGAAACAGTTTAGGAATTTCTGTAAAGTTAAACATATACCTACCAGATGACCTACCAATCTCACTCCTATTTACTCATGATAAATGAAAACTTACGTTCACACAGACACCTATTTGCAGATGTTTATAGTGGTTATATTCACAATTGCCCAAAACTGGAAACAACCCAAAAGTCTTCCAACTGCTGAATGGATAAACTGTTGGACAGCCATATAACAGCATACTACTTAGCAATAAAAAGGAACAAACTATTAATATATACTATAACATGGATTTCAAACGCATTAAGAGAAAGAAGTCAGACTCAAAAGGTTACATACTGTATGATTCCATTTATATTACATTCTAGAAAAGAAAAACAATAGGGATAGAGAAGAGATCAGTGGTTGCCAAGGGTAAGGCCTGAGGGGAGGGTTTGACAATGAAGGGGCAGAACGAGGGAATTTTTAGGGGTAGTGGAACTGTTCTGTATTCTGATTATAGTGGTGGTTACATGACTCAATGTGTCAAAACTCATAGAACTGTATACACCAAAGGAGTGTATTTTACTGTATATAAATTTTTAAAGCATTTTTTTAAAAAAGAGGAAGATAGAAACACACCCTGATAAATGCACAGCACTAGCTATGTATCAGGCACTGTATTAGGCAGTAATTTTGAGTAAGAAAAGCAAATAACACATAGTTTCTTTCCTCAAGGAGCAATTCAGCTTTAACTGAAGCCTAGCTAGCCTAGTACACATTGTAAGATGCATGCCAAGGAGCAAACTGAACTAAATTGTTACTAAGGCATAATAATTAATAATAGAGACTTTGAAGCAAGGCAGACCTATGAGTTAAAATCCTGTCTACTCTACATCTTTCCTATGTGATTTGAGGTAAGTGACTTCAGTTTCCTCATCTGTAAAAAGGTAATAACAATCCTACCTCACTGGGTCATTGGGGGCATTAAACTAGATGGTGTGAGTCCACAGCACAGGATCTTGTATATGGTAGACTAGAACTGAATGGAAGTTATTCTTTTTATAATTGTAGTAGCACAGTATTTGTGCAACTTGAAAAATTTTTGTTTACCTGATGTAAACACTCCAGGAAGTAGTCCAAGGTAGACTTAAATTGTTACTAAATTTCACATAATAATAAATAATGTGCTAAATATTTACAATATATGTATGTGCAAGATTGTTGTTCTTGTTAGTTGCCGTCCAGTCGATTCTGACTCATGGCGATTCCATGTGTGCAGAGTAGAACTGCTCCATAGTGTTTTCAAGGCTGTGAACTTTCAGAAGCAGATTGCCATGCCTGTCTTCTGTGGCATCTCTGGGTGGATTCAAACTGCCAACCTTTTGGCTAGCAGTCCAGGACGTAACTGTTTGAGCCACCCAGGGACTGCTGTGTTCAGGATTACCCTTGTGCTAATTGTCTACAATGTGCTTTATCACCCACTTGCCTCATAATGAAAGCAGTCAGATGAAACAGTTAATTGTTATTAACGATGCTTAACATTTCCATGCTGCTCTCCAGTTGAGAATCACGTTTGGATCCATTGTGTCATTGCCTCATCCTAACAACCCAGGGAAACTCTGCTCTCTCTAGGACAGCACAGTGACAAATGCCTGTGTGCAGTCACAACTTACAATTCTATTAGTGTCAAAAACAGCCCACCACTGCAATCGAGCAGACTAAGAGATCAACACAATGTTTGACTTGAGCACAGACAGTAAAATGTGGAAAGACAGCCACATCCGTCACTTGAGCTCCCACTACTTTAAATTTTCAATTCACTTTAAAATAGAGGATAATGTGTCATCAGCTCAGCAAGCATTTATTAAGCACTTTTGATGAATAAGTCAAGGGTCCTGTCCCCAAGAAGCTCACATACATGTAACAGCCCTAACACCCTGTGGGTCTGCTGCATATTATATGACTTGATTAATCAGTGATTTAGCACTGAAAGCCAAAAGGCCCACGCATTGACAATAATGTTGCTTCATTCTCCTAAGACTCAAAAAAAGAAAAAACCAGTAGGCGTTGAGTCAGCTCCGACTCACGGCAATCTTATGTGCATTAGAGTAGGACTGTGCTCCATAGGGTTTTCAATGCCTGATTTTTCAGAAGTAGATCATCAGGCCTTTCTTCCCAGGCACCTCTAAGTGAACTCGAATCACCAACCTTTCAGTTAGCAACCAAGTGCTTAATCGTTTGCATCACCCAGGGACTCCCTGCTAAGATTCACTCAATATTTATGACCACTCCCAAGACCTCTAAAGCCTGACATACATGACTTGCCCAAGTTGCCTGAGTGCAGGTATCTGTGGCATTCAAAAAGGTTTAGTTAGTCCACATGCTGTACTAACACACGTATCTTCTTATAAAGTAGCCTTCAGTGAGGCCAGGAGAGAGACCTTCAAAAAAAGAATAAAAGGCCAGTCAATAAAACCAGCAAAACGAACACTCTGCTAGGCAGCTGCAACCAAAAACACTTGATTTGGGGAAACATGACAAAGATGAGTCACACCTCAGAATTTTTTGTTCTGGGTCTGGACTGGGCAGTCAGTCCAAACCTCTGACACCCCGACGGGATGACAACACAATACCAGCTGTATTCTTTCAGGTCTGTGCAGTTAATTCTGTTCAGGAAAAGAAAACAACTGAAGCAAAATTAAAGTTTGCTTTCTCTGGCCCATCTATTATGGGAATTGTCAATATTAGCCCTGCACCATTTGCTTGTTTTTCCCTTGCACTCTTTGAGCGCACTGAAATCACCTGGACCAAGAGAAAATTTTCCCTCAGAAATAAGCAAATGCCCCATGTGAACTTTCTTGAGCATTTAGGAGCACAACCCTTCTCCGTGTAACAAAACACAGAGATAGGTTTTCCACTGCATCACATCCACTCCCAGGCTCAAAGACATCTACAGAGGGGCAATCAGAAACCAGAAAAACAACATGACCAAGGCAACCAACGAGGCTAAATCCTGGAAGCCAGAATAAAGCCTTATCTACTCAAATAAAAGCATGTTATATTTAATAGGAGTCCCTGGCTGGTGCAAACAGTAAGGTGCTTGGCTGCTAACTGAAAGGTTGGAGATTCAAGTCCACCCAGAGGCACCTTGGAAGAAAGGGCTGACAATTTACTTCCAAAAAATCAGCCACTGAAAACTCCATGGAGCATAGATCTACTCTGACATACCTGGGGTCGCTATGAGTCGGAATCAACTTTGAAGTAACTGGTTACATTTGATAACATCTCCAGCAAGAAGCACTAAGTCTCCCTATGGGCAGGTACAAAAAGAAGTAGGCTTTTGGTGGAGCAGGTTGTGGAGACTCCAAGGAGGTCTGAAACCAGAGACAGCCTAAGGCAGTGCCTTCACGTGCAATGATTATCCCAAATGAATCGCAAACTTACCCAGCCCCATTCATCTGTGTGATTCATTTGAAAGGAGTTTAATAAATATTTCAATGAGTCGATATATTTTGATACTTATTTGTATGCTCACCCTAAGGTTTTAGACAGAATTACAATGTATTGGGCTTTTCATCACACCTAAATATGCCAGGGAATAATTATGGCTTCCTTTAATATAATGCCTTATTACGCTTTCTGGTGTGCTTTTGTATGCGTATATAGTTTCATTCGCTCCTTTCCAACACAGCCCTGTGAGGAACACAGGGCAAGTATTATTATCCCCATTTCACAGATAAAGAAACTGAGAAACAAAACATACATATTTTGCATGCAATCATACAGCTTAATCGTGCTAATAGTACAGGACACAGGATTTCCAGCCTCTTAGGTCAGATGTACTCTCCTCACTTCTCGGAGATGCCTCTGGCATGGAGAGAGATTATAGCCGGTCCATTCTCGTGATCTCTGTTGTAAGAAAAGTCTCTGCACCCATCCCAGAGTGTGGATTCCTCTGTGCGGCCCACGGGTTCTCTATACTGTTGCACATTTGAATCACCAGAGGAGCTGAATCAAAAAATACTGTCAGCCCATCTCAGAGATTCTGATTCAACTGGATTGGACTGGGGCCCAGGCATGTGTATTTTTTTAAAGTTTTCCCCCAAAAACCAAATCCACTGCCGCTGAGTTGGTTCTGACTCCTAGCAACCCTACAGGACAGAGTAGAACTGCCTCATAGGGCCTCCAAGACTGTAAATTTTTATGGAAGCAGACCACCACATATTTCTCCTGAGGAGTGGCTGGTGGATTCGAACCGCCAACCTTTCAGTTGGCAGAGGAGTGCTTTAACCACTGCGCTACCAGGGTTCCTTAAAGTTCCCCTAGGAAATTCCAATTTGCAGTTCCAGTTGAATATCACTGGCCTCTAGTCCTATTGTAGCTGCAGTTGTTGTGAGCTGCATTCAAGTCAACCCCTGACTCATGGTGACCCAGTGCTCAACGGAACAAAACACTGCCTGGTCCTGCACCCTCCCCACACTAGTTTGCAGATCTGATCACTATAATCCATAGGGTTTCATTGGCTTATTTTCAGAAGTAGATCGCCAGGCCTTTCTTCCTAGTCCATCTTAGTGTGGAAGCTCCACTAAAACCTGTTCAGCATCATAGCATCATGCAAGCTTCCACTCACAGACAGGTGATGGCTCAGCTTGTGGTATGTTGGCCAGGAATCGAACCTGGGTCTCCCTCATAAAGCGGAGGAATTCTGCCACTGAACTGCCACTGCCCCTGCCTCTACGTCTGAAACCCATTGCTGGCAAGGTGATTCTGACTCACAGCCGCCCCGGAGGACAGAGTAGACCAGCCCGATAGGGTTTCCTAGGCTGAAATCTTTACAGGAGCAGATTGCCAGGTCTTTTCTCCTGTGGAGCGGCTGATAGGTTTGAACTGTTGACCTTTTGGTTAGCAGACGAGCACTTAACCACTATGTTACCAGTGCTCCTTCTTCAAGCCCTGCTGTTGTTGTTAGGTGCCGTTGAGTCAGTTCTGACTCATAGCGACCCCATGCATAACAGAACGAAATGTTGCCCGGACCTGCACCATCCTCACACTATATGGGCTATATTTGAGCCCATTGTTGCAGCCACTGTGTCGATCCATCTTGTGAGGGTCCTCCTCTTTTTTGCTGACCCTCTACCTTTCCAAGCATGACGCCTTTTTCCAAGGTCTGGTCCCTCCTGATAACATGTCTGAGGAGCACTCTGGCTGTACTCCCAAGACAGATTTGTTCGTTCTTCTGGCAGTCCATGGTATATTCAATATTCCTCACCAACACCATACTTCAAAGGCACCAATTCTTCTTTGGTCTTCCTTATTCACTGTCCAGCTTTCGCATGCATATGAGGCGACTGAAAATACCATGGCTTGGGTCAGGCGCAACTTAGTCTTCAAAACGACATCTTTGCTTTTCAATACTTTAAAGAAATCTTTTGCAGCAGATTTGCCCAAAGCAAGAAGTCATTTGATTTCTTAACTGCTGCTTCCATGGGCATTGATTGTGGATCCAAGTAAAATGAAATTCTGGAGCCCTACTAGGTAATAAATATCTGAGCTGACGACAGCATTGGAATGATAATCCATAAAGGCCAGAGGAAGGAAGGTGTTCAATTTCAAAACCTATAGCACAATGACGTTAAGAGACATAGTAGATACCAATGAAGAAAACCTTAGGCATACTTACAACAAAGCAGACAAGTGAATGCAAATTACAATTATACACACTGCACAAGTACTAAAGGAATGAAAAGAGAAGGTCAAACCATCAGAATCTGGGTCTTTTGCAAAGCCTCACTGTGCCAAATCCTTCCCCTCCTTCAGTCTCCACTTCTTATCAGAGAGCAGGGACCACCTTTAAAGAATGAGAAATCAATTGTGTACACACTGCTGAATTAAGGCTTTTCACTGCCTGTCAGGACTGCTGGTCTGCATTCATTTGCATTCATTTTCACTGTCTTCCCTGCAGAATGAATGCACAGGAGTCCAGAAAATGCCAGGCTTATACATCCGTGTCCCCACTGCATCCTGCAAAAGGCACTCCTCGGATTCATTCAGAGGTGCCCAGAATGAAATCGCATGTAGTTGTTACTCCTGAGAAGGAATGAATTACCAGGTGGTCCCGGAGACTGCACTGGCAGCCGGAATAAAGACCAGGCCGCCACTCCCTTTTGGCAAATGCAGGCCATTTCTGCTTCACTCGTGGGTAGCCACCGTAATGAAAATACATTCAGTTCTCAGGCATTCGTGTGGAAGAAGGGGCGCTTTTGTGGTGGATATAGGAAATGATTAATTGAGGTCTTAAGAAAGCTTTGGAGATAGCTTCATAAAGTCCATGCAGCTTCTCAATCCGTCTCAAACGGAGCAGTTAGGCACCCTGAGCTAAGGGCCTACAAGGCACAGTGATGCTAAAGGGTAAT
The DNA here is from genome assembly GCF_000243295.1 of Trichechus manatus latirostris. Lineage (NCBI taxonomy): Eukaryota > Metazoa > Chordata > Mammalia > Sirenia > Trichechidae > Trichechus > Trichechus manatus. The sequence goes on from NW_004444003.1 coordinate 4,808,256, forward strand.
GTTTTAGTTTATAGTCAGGTTTTTATGTACTCACAGCATGAGTTCTGTGTTAAAACCTAAGGAAATTTCCTCCCTACAATAATAAAAGCAGGCAACAACGCAGAATTCCGTTCGCAGTAGTCCCAGACCCCAGATAGGAAATACACATCCAGCCAGAAAGCCCACAGGGAACTGGCCAAAGCCAGAAGCTGCTTAACCTGGTTCTCCCTAGAACTCACAGGGTGCAATGTGACTCCTTCTTTTATTTTTTTAAATTGTGGTAAAAAATATACATAACCAAAATTTTGGTATTTTAACTATTTTTAAGTGTGCAATTCAGTAATTCAGTGATGATTACGTTCAGCACATTCTGCAACCATCAACACTCTCTATTTTCAAAACTTTTTCATCACCCCAAACAGAAACTCTGTACCCATTAAACAATAACTCCCCATTCTCCCTTCCCTCTACCCCCTGGTACCAGTTTCGATTGTGTTGACCCCAATTCATGGCAACCCCATTTGTGTCAGAGTAGAACTGTGCTCCATAGGGCTTTCAATGGCTGATTTTTCAGAACTAGTTTGCCAGGCCTTGCTTCTAAGGTGCCTCTGGGTGGACTCTAACCTTTTAGTTAGCAGCCAAGCACGTTAACCATTTGTACCACCCAGGGACTCCCAGCCCCTGTTAACCACTAATAAACATCTGTCTCCATGCATTTGACATTGTGGTTAACTTGTGAACCACAACCACTGACAAAGTCCTGGGTGAACTAAGGAAAAATTGCAGTTTATTGAGCATAGTGGCAGGACTTTGCTTAGAGCCTGTTTCTAGACAAAGATCACTTACAAGTCACATGCTAAAACCTCAACATTCTGCAAGAAAATAGTGGCAGGACTTTGCTTAGAGCCTGTTTCTAGACAAAGATCACTTACAAGTCACATGCTAAAACCTCAACGTTCTGCAAGAAAAGAGTGCCATCATCCCTTCTGTGTCAAGACAAGCAAACTCACATTTACAAGGAAGCTGACAATCCAGATCCACTAGTATAATAATAATGACAACATTGGTTTGGTGAAATGCTGGTCTCTAACCATTTTTCTGCCACATGCTGGATTCTAGCTCAAGAAACTGTTTGTATTGTGTGTCTGGCTGGGGTAGCAATTAGCACACTCACCAGGGGCAGTGACTGCCTGCCTGACTCTTCTCAGGGGCCCTTTCCCATCGGCAGCTGCTAAGCTGAAGGACTTGCAATTACTCAAATGAATGCTCTTTTTGCCTCCATATTTGGCACGTGCTACTTCCTCTTCTGAGATGCCTTCCTGCTCCCAAGATGTGAATGGTCACAGCCTTACTCCCCACACCCCCTTCTCCAAGGTGATTTACACCACCAGAACTTCCTAACCAGTCCGTTCTGCCCACTAAGGGGAAGGAATGCTTCCTGCCAGAGACTAAGTCAATCCACTTAGCGGGAAGGAGAAAAGTTTGGGGAAGAAGGAAGTTCCTGAAGTAAACCTTGCTTCTGAACTCATTTTCCTTTACTATTCTCAAAGAAAGCCTAGGAAAGAACTACTCTGGGCGTAAGTGTGCTCCCCAGGAACCCATCCAACTTTGTAGGGTTGTTGTTGTTAGCTGCTGTCGAGTCGGCCCCGACTCATGGTGACCCCATGCACAATGGAACAAAACACTGCCTGATCCTGCACCATCCCCATGATTGGTTATAAAGCTGACCTTTGTGATCCATAGGGTTTTTTCATTGGCTGAGTTTTGGAAGTAGATCACCAGGTTTTTCTTCCTAGTCTGTATTCGTCTGGAAGCTCCACTAAGAACTGCTCAGCATCATAGCAACACGCAAGCCTCCACTGATGGATGGATGGTGGCTGCGCATAAGGGGCATTGGCCAGGAATTGAACCAGGGTCTCCCACAAGGAGGGCAAGAATTCTATCACTAAATCACCAATGCCTCTCCTTAGGGTTATATTAACTAAATAGGGAGCTCAAAATGGAGGAGTTTAGTTGGGAGGAGGAGGAACTGATGTGCTGACCTGTGGAAGGACTAGTCTAACAAACCAAAGAAATATATGGAGGGAAATGCCACATGCAGAGTTGGAAATGAGGAATTCTCAGTGAGGGCAGGCAGCAAACTGGAGATTTGGATTTGGGAATCATCCTCCTAAAGAAATCTCTCAAAGTATCTTGGGATGCTTGTTAACAATGTGAATTTCCCAGTTCTATCCCAGGTGTACTGAATCAGATAATCTGGGAATGGGACACAGGACTCTGCATTCTAACAAGTTCCCTGGGAGATTCTGATGTCTACATGTCACGGTTGAGGCTTGGGGTATAGATGAGCTGAACGAGGGAGACCACATAAAGAGAAAAGAGGGGGAGTTCTGGGACATAATCTTGAGAAGCATCTGTATTCACCGAAAGAAAGAATAAAAATGAGCCATCACAGGAGACAGAGAAGATAAATTAGTAATGCAGGAGATGCAGCAGGAAATCAATAAGAGATAAATAAAAGAGTCAAGACTAGCAATGAGGGCCCAGCTGAGGTCAACAGCATGAATCTCAGGGGGACCTGGTTTGGTAGTTTTCTAGAAATTTAAACCTCAGGGCACCTTTATGTAAATAAGAAAAAAGCTTCCTTTCCTCTGGATGCTCCTTGGCCAAAAACCTGTACAAATTTAATCAGCTGCTGGGCTTAAATCAATCTATTAATCGCAGCTCCCTTTCTATCATTCCTGGAAAAGGGACTACTGGATTTCCTGATGTTAGTGGGAAGTCATGCTATCAGTAGAAATAAGGAGTTGAGTTCCCTGTTAAATACAATGTACTTCCTCTCAGTGAGCTTCAGACTTCCCCCATCAGATTAACGGGAATTAGAAAGAGAAAGGGAGCCTCAGAGTTCCTGAGAAGTTCCTCCTTTCTAGGGACAGGCTCTTCAAAGCTATCACCTGTACGAGGCAGACAGCATCTGAGTTTATATAACCAAAAAATCAGTTACTATCAAGTCGATTCTGACTCATGATGACCCCATGTGTGTCAGAGTAGAACTGTGTTCCATAGGGTTTTCAACGGCTGATTTTTGAGAAGTAGATCACCAGGCCTTTCTTCTGAGGTACCTCTGGGTAGATTCTCGAACCTCCAACCTTTTGGCTAGCGGCTGAGCATGTTAACCATTTGCACCACCTCCATTTCCACTGTGTCCAGAGCATCATGGGATTTTTTAGCCTCTTTGTGTTCTGTACTGTGTTTATTAGCTTGAGGGATATATTTTGCACAGCACCAAGCGGAACAAAGAATCATGAGAAAACAGGGCTGCAAGAAAAGATCCAGGTTACAGACCAGTGAGTGCAGTCAAACGGTAGCTACAAAGCTTTCAGAAAGGTTCAGAAACTCATCCTCATCTATCCTTAAAAAAATTTTATGAGTTGCTCAGTATTCTAACAAACAAGCCAATAAATCACTTCCCCTATTAATTAGCACAGGTAAAATGAAAAATGTTCCTAGTTGTGCATTTATATTGGGAATATTAAAAGACCTTTCTCTTGCTCTCTAATTAATTCCATAAATATTTATTGAACATCGTGCTAGGAACTAAGCATACAGCATGACCCAAAGTAGAGAGGGATCCCACCTGTGTGCCTGGTGGTACCGCTAATACCAAGTGCTAGATGACCATGAATGGGAGGGACTGGGTCTTTCCATTTACTCCTTTACAAACCTCAGAACTTTCCAAGCACCTTCTATACATTATCTCTTTTGATCATCACAGCAACCCCAGGAAACAAGTTAGACAGTTATAATATGTCAACAGACAGATGAGAACATGAAGGCTTAGAGAAGTCCAGTGACTTGTCAGTTCTCACAAATGTGGATGTGGTGGAGCTCAAAGTTAAACTAGATTCTCCTTTCTTCTAATCTACGGCTCTTACAAAAAGAATGGATTCTGAAGTGCCCCTTCTTTTAGGGGAAATGGTAGATTTTAATAAACACGATGTGCTTAGGGGCTGGAACATGAGAAGAGGAGGAGGAGGAGGAGAAGGAGGCAGGCAACTGTCTGAAATCACTATATGATCAGCCCTTCCTTGCTCTATTTCATTAGTTATCTGGTACATGCTAGAACATACGGGCCTGGTGTTCACAAAGACCACACACTAATAAAGGCACAAAGTAAAGAAGAAATCCAACTTTGCCATAAGAAACATAATTAAACCCTCATAAAACAGACACTAATGCTGGCCCATTTGCTTTCACTATTTGTGCTGAACAAACAAAAAAGGACAGGCATTGCTGGTGTTGAGCCCGGCTGAAGCTTGTTCTGTGGGGCACGGAAGGAGATGGATGGACCACTTAGCCAGGAAAAATCACTACACAGGAGTGGGGCCAAGATGGCAGAGTAGTTCGACACGTCCTGTGGTCCCTCTTATAACAAAGACCCAAAAAAAAAAACAAGTGAATCGACTATATATGACAATCTAGGAGCCCCGAACATCAAAGGGAAAGTTGAGGAATCGGACTGAGCAGCAGGGGGAGGGAGAGATGGTTCAGAAGCAGAGAGGAGTTGCCAGACCTGAGCTGGCAGGAACTGGTAGCCTGCAGCAGGCTCACGGGATGAGGCAAGCAGTGGTGCTCGGGTTGCATTTTCTACATTGGGAGAGACTGAGCAACAGAGAGTCTACTCAAGCCTCCAGAATCAGTGAAAAGCGGTACTCCATCAGCAACAGATAATTACATGCGTCTAACCTACTGTGTGGATCAAAAAACACCCCTTTGGGAAAAACCTCTCTCCCATTTACCTGCCCCTTCTCCGCTCTGCACCAGGTCCCAGGCTGGCTTCAGCCATTACTGCATTCCCTGGCCCAGAAGTAGGACACCTCATGCACTCTGAGCCATTCTCCTGGCCTTGGAGAGGGACCAAATCAACAAACAGGAATAAATAATCTTCTAGGTCCCCAAAGCCAGGAACGTAGGGTAGGCACAGCTCCTTTGCCTAGGCACCAGCATAAGGGGTCCACAGACTTTCAAAGCCTCTCACCCCTGCACAGACCTGTGTGGGCCCATTTCAACAGAATAAGCCCTCATTAGCACAGTACAACAGGGTATATACCTGAAGCCTAACTTCAGCTGTATCAATTACATGGTGGAGTGACAGGTTCGAGATATTTGACACTGCTCTGCCCATTAAGCAGGGTCCTCACCTACCCACATCAGGGGCCAGAAGACTGGTGGCTCCATCCACACCACCTAGCCACCTGCGACACAGGTCCAAGAATAAGTGGTGCCTCCCAGTCCTTACGGCCAATAGCACTGGGTGCCCACAGTCTGGCTGCAAAACCCACCCGCATACATGCTCTAGGTAACAATGACACACTTTCCTCCCAGACACTCAGGGGCAGCCGTCAGCCCTTGCCTTGCTCAGTGCATGACCCACTACTGCAACCAGATACCTGTGCCTACACCAATCACCCCTGCCCGTCTAAGACTGTAGGTGAGAGCCTGCACCACACACTTGGTGATCGACTACCTGGACACCTGAGCTGAATCCACACAAGAAAAGTAAACAGACTCCTGGGCTCACATACCTAGTAACAGATCTAACCACCAGGTAAAATGACCTTAGAGCTTGAAAGGTGCCAATAATCAAACTAGCTCACACGAGCAGCCTATTTGGGCATATCAAAAAAAAAAAAACAAGAAGCTAGGACACAGTAAGCAAACATAACATAAATAAATATAATAACTTATTGATGGCTCGGAGACAATAGTCAATATCAAATCACATAAAAATGTAGACCATGATGGCTTTAGTAAGCTCCCAAAATAAAGAATCAAGAAATTTTCCAGAGAAAGAAAACTTCTTACAATTACCTGAGGTACAATACAAAAGATTAATATACAGAACTCTTCAAGAGATCAGGAAGAAGTTCATGCAAAACACAGAACAAGTCCAGGAATACACAGACAAAGCAATAGAGGAACTTGAGAAGATTAGAGAAGACCATAATGACAAATTTAACAGGCTGCAAGAATCCATAGAGACAGCAAACAGAAATCCAGAAGATTAACAATAAAATTTGAAAATTAGACAAGACAATAGAAAGTCATAGGAGCAAAATTGAGGCAATGGAAAGCAGAGTTAGTGAGAGTGAAGATAAAGCAGTTGACACCAACTTATTTGAGGAAAAATCAGAACAACTTAAAAAAAGAAGAAATCCTAAAAATTATGTGGGACTCTATGAAGAGAAATAATCTACAAGTGATTGGAGTACCAGAATGGAGAGGATAACAGAAAATACAGAGAGAATTGTTAAAGAGCTGTTGGCAGAAAACTTCCCTGCTATCATGAAAGATGAGAAGATATCCAAGATGCTCAGTGAACCCCACACAACGTAGATCCCAAAAGAAAGTCACCAAGATGTATTATAATTAAACTTGACAAAACCAAAGATAAAGAGAGAATTTTAAGAGCAGCAAGGGATAAACAAATAGTCACCTACAAAGGAGAGTCAATAAGACTAAGCTCACACTACTCAGTGGAAACCATGCAGGCAAGAAGGCAGTGGGATGATATATATAAAGCCTTGAAGGAAAAAACTGCCAGCCAAG
>NW_004444003.1:4815607-4817081 GCF_000243295.1 Trichechus manatus latirostris
AGACTTAAAGACACAAACAAACTAAAACTCAAAGGATGGAAAAAAATATATCAAGCAAACAACACTCAAAAAAGAGCAGGAGTGGAAATATTAATCTCTGACAAAACAAACTTTAAAATAAAATCTACCACAAAGGATAAGGAAGGACACTATATAATGATTAAAGGGTCAGTACAGCTGGAGGACATAACCATAATAAATATTTATGCACCAAACGAGAGGGCTCCCAAATACATATACCAATTCTAACAGCATTGACAAGAGACATACACAGCTCCACAATAATAGTAGGAGACTTTAACACACCGCTTTTGGTGAAGGACAGAACATCCAGAAAGAAGCTCAATAAAGACACGGAATATCTAAATGCCACAATCAACCAACTTGATCTCATAGACATATACAACAGAACACGCCACCCAACAGCAGTCAAGTATACTTTCTTTTTGAACGCACATGGAACATTCTCCAGAATGGACCACAGATTAGGCCATAAGACAAGCCTTAACAGAATCCAAAGCATCAAAATATTACAAAGTGTTTTTTCTGACCATAAAGCCATAAAAGTAGAAATCAATAATAGCAAAGCAAGGGTAAAAAGCAAACACATGGAAACTGTACAACACTTTGCTCAAAAACTACTGGGTATAGAAGACATTAAGGACAGAATAAAGAAATTCACAAAATCAAAGGAGAATGAAAAAACATCCTACCAGAACCTTTGGGACATAGCAAAAGCAGTGCTCGGAGGTCAATTTACAGCAATAAATGCACATCCAGAAAGAAGAAAGGGCCAAAATCAAAACATTAACCCTACAACAAGTAAAAAAAGAGCAGCAAAAGAAGCCCTCAGGCAGCAGAAGAAAGGAAATAATAAGAATTAGAGCAGAATTAAATGAAATAGAGAAGAGAAAAACAATTGAAAGAGTTAACAAGACCAAAAGCTGGTTCTTTGAAAAGATCAACACAATTGATAAACCACCTGCCAAAATGACAAAAGAAAAACAGGAGAGGAAGTAAATAACCTGAATAAGAAATGAGATGGGTGATATCACAACAGACCCAACTGAAATTAAAAGAATTACAACGGAATACTATGAAATATGTACTCTAACAAATTTGAAAACCTAGAGGAAATGGACAAATTTCAAGAAATACACTACCTACCTAAACTAACAGAAACAGAGGTAGAAGAACTAAATAAACCTATAACAAAAGAAGAGATTGAAAAGGTAATTTAAAAACTCCCAACAAAAACAAGCCCTGTGCCAGATGGTTTCACTGGAGAATTCTACCGATCTTTCAGAGAAGAGTTAACACCACTACTACTAAAGGTATTTCAGAGCATAGAAAAGGATGGAATACTCCCAAAATCATTCTATGAAGCCAGCATAAAACTGATACCAAAACCAGGTAAAGACACCACAAGAAAAGAAAATTACAGACCAATATCTATCATGAACATTCACGTAAA
>NW_004444003.1:4818604-4928240 GCF_000243295.1 Trichechus manatus latirostris
TAAAAATGGGCAAAGAATATGAACAGGCACTTCACCAAAGAAGACATTCAGGCGGCTAACAGATACATGAGGAAACACTCATGATCATTAGCCATTAGAGAAATGCAAATCAAAACTACAGTGAGATACCATCTCACCCCAACAAGGTTAGCATTAATCCAAAAAACACAAAATAATAAATGTTGGAGAGCCTGTGGAGACACTGGAACACTTATACTCTGTTGGTGGGAATGTAAAATGGTACAGCCACTTTGGAAATAGATTTGGCGCTTCCTTAAAAAGCTAGAAACAGAAATACCATACAATCCAGCAATCCTACTCCTTGGAATATATCCTAGAGAAATAAGAGCCATCACACAAATAGATACATGCACATCCATGTTCACTGCAGCACTGTTCACGATAGCAAAAAGATGGAAACAACCTAGGTGCCCATCAATGGATGAATGGATAAAAAAATTATGGTATATTCACACAATGGAATACTACGCAACAATAAAGAATAATGATGAATCCGTAAAACATCTCATAACATGGATGAATCTGGAAGGCATTAAGCTGAGTGAATTTAGTCACTAGTCGCAAAAGGACAAATATTGTATAAGATCACTATTATAAGAACTCAAGAAAGGGTTTAAACACAGAAGAAAACATGCTTTGATGGTTAAGAGGGTGGAGAGGGAGAGGGGTGTTCACTAACTAGATAGCAGACAAGAATTATCTGAGGTGAAGAGAAGGACAACACACAGTACAGGGAAAGTGGACTAAACCAAAAAAAGATGTTTCCTGAATACAACCAAATACTTCGAGGGACAGAGTAGCAGGGGTGGGGGTCTGGGGATCATGGTTTCAGGTGACATCTAGGTCAACTGGAATAACAAAGTTTGTTAAGGAAATGTTCTGCATCCCACTTTGGTGAGTGGCGTCCGGGGCCTTAAAAGTTAGCATGGCCATCTGTCTTAGGCTGGGTTCTCTAGAGAAGCAAAACCAGTAAAGTGTATAAATATATATATAGAGAGAGATTATAACAAGGAAACAGCTCACACGATTGTAGAGGCTAGAATGTCCCAAGTCCGTGGATCAGGATAGAGGCCTCTCCCAAGTCACACAGCTGCAGAAGCTGGCAAGTCCAAGATTCGCAGGTTAGAGAGCAGGGCTCCCACTCACAGGCTGTGCAGATCGACGAATCCCAGGTTCGGCAGATAAGCTCTCAGCTCAAGTCCCAAGAACGGGAGATGAGACGACAGGAAGCAGTCGCAGGATCCAGAGAGAGCAAAAAGCCAGAACGTCTGCTTATATACAGATGCGGGCCACACCCCCAAGGAGACTCCCTTTCATCTGATTGGCTACTCACAGTATATTCAATCATGGGAGTGATTACATTAAAACACTGAGAATCATGGCCCAGCCAAATTGACACAATTTTAACCATCACACCATCTAAGATGTTTCAATTGGTCCCAACCCATCTGAAGCAAAGGAGAATGAAGAACCCCAGAGACACAAGGAAAATATGAGCCCAAGAAACAAAAGGACCGCATAAACCGGAGACTCCATCAGCTTGAGACCAGAAGAACTAGCTGGTGCCCAGCTACCACCAATGACTGCCCTGACAGGGGACACAAGAGAGTCCCTAACGGAGCAGGAGAAAAGCAGGGTGCAGAACTCAAATTCTAGTAAAACGACCAGACTTAATGGTCTGACTGAGACTGGAGAGACCCAGAAGACATGGCCCCCGGACTCTGTTAGTCCAAAACTAAAACCATTCCCAAAGCCAACTCTTCAAACAAAGATTAGACTGGACTGTAAGACATAAAATGATACTTCTGAAGAATGTGCTTCTTAGCTCAAGTAGATACATGAGTCTAAATGCGCAGCTCCTGTCCAGAGGCGAGATGAGAAGGCAGAAAGGGACAGGGGGTGGTTGAATGGACATGGGAAATCCAGGGTGGAAAGGACAAATGCGCTGTCACAGTATAGGGAGAGCAACTAGGGTCACATAACAGTGCATGTATAAATTTTTGTATGAGAAACTAACTTGAACTGTAAACTTTCATTTAAAGCACAATAAAAAAAAAAATCCCTACAGAGAGTAGAGAGTAGCCTCATAGTCAGAAGTTTCACTGATGTTGGTACCATCTGGAAGCTCTGATCCACATTTGAGAAGCTTTCTATACCACCGTTTTATTGCCTTTACAATTATAGGGCAGGCTTAACAACCTCTATGTTTCTACTCAACACAGGGTTTTGCAGAAGAATTTTCACTTCCTTGGAACACTTGAAAGAAAAGAGGTACAGAAGCTCCTCTACTTCCAAACAAGTTCAGTTCTTGCAGTCTCTTCGGGAGTCCACTTGTTCTTAACGCCGAAGGGATACGATGCCAGTGGCCAACATGGCCGCCAAGTTTCACCTTCGCTCCACTACAATCATACACCTGTTTTCACTGAGACTTCTGACACTCTCACTGCTTCTGCACGTATCAGGACATGATGGGGTTAATAATGATCATAAAACACCTCAGAAATAAACAGCAGTACAGACAAAACATGTCAAAGACTAAGAAACAAGATGGTGATGGAGCATGACTGTTGGAAGCAGAGATGAAACCTTGATCTTTGTCATGCTGCCTTGTTGGTATCAGTGAAACGTCTTCCAGTTAAAATTCCTAAGGAGGGCAGCTTCTGTCCCTGCCTACAAGAGAGATTTAGATTCACACCTCAGGAAAGCATCAAAGAGGAAAAGAAAGCAGAGCAAGGAGTCAAGTAACCCAAGGCTACACCTCCAATTCGGCACTCCAGAATACGAAAGGAAAACTAAGAGAAGCCATCTCTGGAGCAGGTATTAAAGCAGCCCTGGTGGCACAATGGTGAAGCACTCGGCTGCTAACCGAAAGGTCAGCACTTCCAACCCACCAGCGTCCCCACAGGAGAAAAAACCTGGCGATCTGCTCTCGTAAAGACTACAGCCTACGAAACCCTATAGGGCAGCTCTATTCTGTACTTCAGCGTCGCTGTGAGTCAGAATCAACTTGATGGCACACCACAACAACAGGAGGTATTAAGAGAAGGGTCGTTACAGGTTGAATTGTGTCTCCCAAAAAGATACGTTGAAGTCCTATCTGCGGTCCCTGTGAACGCGACCTTGTTGGGAAATAAGGTCTTTGCAGATGTAATCAGTTAACATGAAGTCCATACTGGAGCCTAGGGTGGGTCCTAACCCAATATGAGTGGTGTCCTTATAACAAGAGACACAGACATAGACACAACGGGAAGAGGCCATGTGACCACGCATGCAGAGATTGGAGTCACGCTACCACAAACTAAGGAACACCTGGGGCCTAGAGCCTTCGCTATGAGCTTGGCCCTGACAACATTCAGACTTCTAGCCTCCAGAACTGTGAGGAAAATTATTTCTGGGTTGCTTTAAGCCGTACAATTTGCACAATCTGGTACGGCAGCCCTAGGAAACTAATTGAGCTCCCACCATCTTTTGTTAATATGCTCAAGGTCTCCACCTGACAGACATACCCCAGTTAATGCAGGACAGTGGGAACACTGAGGGATATTTGTACATATCAAAACCAGGTGCACACCATCAAACAGGAACTTTAAGTCTCCTTGAGTAATACCCATTCCCCTAAGTCCAGTATTTTTCCAGCCTAAGAACTTAGGCTTTCAAACATTGTACCTTTAGCATCACTACAAAGCGGGATTCCAAGAGAAAAAAATTCCACTATGGGACCATGGTCTCTGGGAATATCTAGCTCAACTGGCATAACACAGTTTGTAAAGAAAGTGTTCTACATTCTACTTTGGTGAGTAGCATATGGGGTCTTAAAAGCCTGTGAGCAGCCGTCTAAGACAATGCCACAGGTCTCATCCCTTGAACAGCAAGAGAAAATGAAGAAAACTAAAGACACAAGGGAAACATTAGTCCAAAGGACTAATAAACCACAACTACCACAGCCTCCACCAGACTGAGTCCAGTATAACTAGATGGTGCCTGGCTACCACCACTGACTGCTCTGACAGGGATCACAATAGAAGGTCCCAGACAGAGCTGGAGAAAAATGTAGAACGAAATTCTAACTTAAAAAGACACTAGACTTACTGGCCTGACAGAGACTGGAGAAACCCTGAGAGTACAGCCCCCAGACACCCTTTTACCCCACTAATGAAGTCACTCCGGAGGTTCACCTTTTAGCCAAAGATCAGACAGACCCATAGGACAATACAAGATTAAAGGGGCACACCAGCCCAGAGGCAAGGACTAGAAGGCAGGAGGGGATAGGAAAGCTGGTAATAGGGAACCCAAGGTCAAGAAGGGAGAGTACTGACATGTCATGGGGTTGTTAACCAATGTCATAAAACAATATATGTACTGCTTAATGAGAAGCTAGTTTGTTCTGTAAACCTTCATCTAAAGTTCAGTTACAAAAAAAAAAAAAAAACCACTATGATCTTCCATCCTATATACTACCCTGCAGAGGCCCACAAACCTAATTCTGAAAGGTTGACCCAAGAATAAAGGAAAAGGGGAAAGACTGTTTTGTTAAGAAACATAGGGAGCACCTGGATGGTGCCAACGGTTAACATGCTCGGTTAACAGAAAGGTTGGAGGTTCTAGTCCACCCAGAAGCGTCTCGGAAGAAAGGCCTGGCGATCTATGTTCGAAAAATCAGCTATGAAAACCCTATGTAGCAGAGCTCTACTCAGACACACATGAGGTTGCTGTAAGTCAGAATCTCGAAGGCAACTGGTTTAAGAAACACAAAACAAAAATATCAGAATAAGTCTTCACTCTCAGTTAATTCTAGTGTCCGATGCATTTATTCATAAAGGGTGGAGTCAGCCTAGCTAAGTTTGGCCATACTTTGAATTCTCTCCATGGTAAGATCTCTGCTCACCAATGTTCCTCCCATTTCCTCATTTGCACGCTCTGTTTCTAATATCCCTTCTCTCCCACATGCTCTCTTTCCCTCCTCTCCCTTCTTCTCTGCCTCCTTCCCTTCCTCTCTCTCCTCCCTGGTTAAAAGCAGCCCAGACCACCAGACTGCTGTGACAGACACCAAGAGCGCTGCTACCGGGCTGTAAACTGGGCTCCCAGGAGTTGTTTTTGGTTCATGCATCTCATTGAATTCATTTAAATACATTATATGCAGCCACCTGGTTGTGTCAGCCCAGAGCTCCTCCAGCAATTCCAGGGGACCACAGGGGAAAACACACACACACACACACTCAGACACACATATACTCACTCACATGCTAATGCACTGAATGGGCAACACTGCTAAACTGATTAAGCCTGTGCTAAGGGAGAAAATGCAGAGATGCTAAAATTATGAAAGAAACAAAGGGCTGCCAAAGCCAATCCCCCCTTGAAGTAAAGATGGACTCCAAGGAGAAAAGAATGAAAATGGTCAACAAACAAATCTAGCAGGATTTCAGGCACACAATGGAACTCAGAGTTTCTGTCAAGCACCAAGTCTGCCATTCTTCCCTCAGGACGCCCTTTCAAATCATCCCTTCTCTCCATTCCTACTACAAGCAGCCGGGGGCAGGTGGGATCTCCTCACACCTGGAAGGTGAGCTGCTGCGCTTGGGAGCTGCTAGGCCACATCTACCGTTTAACAACAAGTATCCAACATCAAACAGCTCAGATTAAAGCCTGCCTCTGCCACTTCCTTGATGGGACCTTGGGCAGGTTACTGGATTCTGTGTCTCCATTTCCTCCTCCGTAACATGGAGGTAAATGACAGCGCTGAGCTTGTGAGATTGCTGATAGGAATGAATGAGATTTTCCATGTAATGATTAGCATAGAACCTGCTCAGTAGATGTTAGGTTCTGTTATCCTAAGGAGTCCCTGGGTGGTGCAAACGGTTAATGTTCTCGGCTGCTAACCAAAAGGTTGGTGGATCCTGTCCAACCAGAGGCACCTAGAAAGAAAGGCCTGGTGATCTACTTTCGAAAAATCAGCCACTGAAAACCCTATGGAGCACAGTTCTACTCTGACACACATGGGGTCGCCATGAGTCAGAATCGACTCGGCAGCAACTTCACTGGACTCTGTTATCCTAGTCCTAGATCTACCAGAGTCAAGTTGGTAAGACAGGTCAAGATACTCGATCTTCCTGCACCCAATTTTCTTACAGGCAAACTGAGAACCAGGTCAAAGATTGCCAATGTTCCTTCCAGCTTTAATAATTTATTACCATTTGATTTTCCATCTGCTGCAACACACTGCCCTCCTCCTTCCTGCAGTCTCCTTGCTTCAGTCTAGCCTTCTCCTGCCAGGCTTACCCATCCCTGTCAGAGTAACCTTCCTAAAACACCGTGCTCATCCATTACTCCGCCCCAGAGTCTACAATGCACCTCATTGCCTTACAGGCCAAACTCTTTGGGCCTCCTAACACAAAGCCCTCTTCCCCACACAGGCTGGTCTTCCTCACCATCCCTGCTTACTCCATTTTTTCATTCTACCATTCCCACTGCCATAGAGTCGATTCAGACTCATAGCAACCCTATAGGACAGAGCAGAGCTGTCCCATAGGGTTTCCAAGGCTGTAAGACTTTATCTTTGTCCCACGGAGCAGATAGTGGGGTTGAATCACCGACCCTTCAGTTAGCAGCAGCCGAATGCTTTAACCACTATGCCACCAGGACTCCTCCATACTCACTCCTAACTCTAAGCCTTTACCTACTCATGCTGCTGCACTTCCTTTTTCCAGCTGCCCAAATCCTGGCATGGTTCATGGTCAGTACAGTTTCCAGGGACTGCAGCCCAGATGGCTCCGTTCAGCCATTAGCTGCCTTCCATGGAAGTCATATTGGTATTGCTCACCTCAGCAATGATCACACGCTGCCCTAGTAGTATTAAATGGCTTCTTGGGATTCACCCTTGGGATATTGCTCCAGGGTTTCTCAACCTCATCACTACTGGCATTTGGACTGGGTAATTCTTTGTTGTTGTAGACTGTCCTGTGCATTGTAGGATGTTTAGCAGCATGCCTGGCCCCTATCCACTAGATGCCAGTAACACTCTCCCCAGTTGTAACAACCAAAAACGTCTCCAGACATTGCCAGTGTCCCCTGGGGAATAAAATCATCCCCAGTTAAGAACCACTAGGATATACCTTGTCCCTTCAAATGAACCATGAGCCCCTGGAGAACAGAGTCCATGTTGTTTATTTCTTTTTATTTCCTCCAAGCACCTAGCACAGTGCTGTGCATAGAACAGACACTATGTAAATACTTGTTGGAACAAATGAATGCACGAAGGAATACATGATAAGGCACATAATGTAAAAGCGCTGTGGAAGCCTGTGAACAGCCATCTAAAATACTCCACTGGTCTCACCCCCTCGGGAGCAAGGGAGAATGAAGAAAACAAGATACAAGGGAAAGATGAGTCCAAAGGACTAATGGACCACAACTACTATGGCCTCCACCAGACTGAGTCCAGTACTAGATGGTGCCCGGCTACCTACCACCACTGACTGCTCTGACCGGGATCACATTAGAGGGTCCTGGACAGAGGTGGAGAAAAATGTAGAACAAAATTCTAACTCATAAAAAAAGACCAGACTTACTGGCCTGACAGAGACTGGAGAATCTCCAAGAGTATGGCCCCTGGACACCCTTTTAACTCAGTAATGAAGTCACTCCCGAGGTTCACCCTTCAGCCAAAGATTAGACAGGCCCATAAAACAAAATGAGACTAATGGGCCACAACAGTCCAGGGACAAGGACTAGAAGGCAGGAGGGGACAGCAAAGCTGGTAATAGGGAATCCAAGGTTGAGAAGGAGAGAGTGTTGACATGTCATGGGGTTGTTAACCAATGTCATAAAACAACATGTGCACTAAGTTTAACGAGAAACTATTTGTTCTGCAAACCTTCAACTAAAGTACAATAATAATAAAAAAAAAAAAAAGCGCTGTGGAATACCATTTAGCAAGGCTTGAGTGTAAAAGTAAAGCCCTTCACGTCCCTTACTATCTTATTAACAAGAACCAGATTTTCTGAATCTCTATACCCCCACAACCCACAGAAGGCTGTTAGGATCAACTGAGGTAATCTATGTGAAGGTAGTGAGCACAGATACCAGTACAATTTCCTCTTCTTTGTACTAACCAGAAAATCTGATAATAAAATTTCCAACAAACAAAAATTTAAGAAGTGCAGAGCAGTGTGGCTCCATAGTTAATTGATAAGTCCCCTATAAAGAATCCACATCTTAGTGTCTTCTAAAAGAAGGACTAATTAGATGACAAATTGGGAGAATGTACCAAGCCTCTTTAGACAAATACCAGTTGCCATGGAGTCAATTCTGACTCATGGCGACCCCATGTGTATCAGAGTAGAAGTGCTCCATAGGGCTTTCAATGGCTGATTTTTTGGAAGTAGATCATCAGGTCTTTCTTCTGAGGCACCTCTGAGTAGACTCGAACTTCCAACCTTTCAGTTAGCTAAAAACTAAACCAAACCCACTGACATCAAGTCGATTCTTACTCATAGTGACTCTACCGGACAGAGCAGAACTGCACCATAGGGTTTCCAGGGTTATAATCTTTACGGAAGCAGATTGCCACATCTTTCTCCCATGGAGTGGCTGGTGAGTTCAAACCATCAACCTTTTGGTTAGCAGTCGAGCACTAAACCACTGCACCACCAGGACTCCTTTTTCCATTAGCTAGTCCTATCTAAATAAATTTAGGTTGAGAAAGGTAAAGTGACTTGCCCAAAATCACAAGGTAAGCAGTGGTGTCAGGCCTCAAAGTCTGGTCTTTTCTGCTGTCTACCTAAATATTTTACTTTTCCAATAAAATTCTCAATCACAGAAAGGCACTCCAAGCCCACACTGGCAATGACAATAAAGTCTCCACCAAGCAGGGTGCCTGTCACCACCAGAGTAGATTCACACAGGGTAATGCTGGGCCTCATCTTCCTCTGTCCCCACAAACCAAAAAACCAAATCCATTGTCATCAAGTTGATTCAAACTCATAGCAACCCTACAGGACAGAGTAGAACTGCCCCATTGGGTTTCCAAGGAGCAGCTGGTGGATTCGAACTGCCGACCTTTTGGTTATCAGCCAAGCTCTTAACCACTATGCCACCAGGGCTCCCTCAATCCTCCACAGGGCCAAAAAACTACTCCCTCTCTGAACATCCGGACTTTTCATGGTCTTCCTAAATAACCCCTGGAGGGTTCTTTTTCCTGTAATTCCTCTCCTCAAGTAGACCGTGGCCAGTAGTAGCACTCTGTCCCAGAGCAGTAAGGGCTCCAGGACATGCATGTCGAACAAACACACTGCTAGGTAACAGGGCTGCTAACTCCCCGTCAACTCCCTGTGAAAGAGCTTCCTCAAAGCTCAGCAGCTAAAGGGCAGACCACCTGCTAATAATTTTATGTTCTTCTCCCCTTGGTCTGATCTAAGGTGAAATCCTTCTCTTTAGAGTCCATTTGTTGAAGAAAGCAAAAAAAAAAACAGCCCCTCCTTTGTGTTCTTCCAGCCAAATCCCATCAGAAAGCCCCACATGTACCATCTCTCAGACACAGTGTCTCCCTGCAAGGGATTCAGATTGGGGGTGAAATCAATCCTAATGCCTCAGGGCCAGCTATGTGAAAGTTTTTACCTCTGCTTTCGGTTCTGACACGTCTTTCTCTCTTTTTTAATTTTTTCAGAGGCAACTGCAAAGTAAGAAAATTATGAACTATGCATGCGGATATGGATTGTGGGCAGCAAAGATAAAGCAGAATGGTTCTTAGCAGAATGAGAAAAGAGGGGCAGGCTCCTGGCAGTGAAATGAGACCCAGAATAATCCAGCTGCATCTTAGCCAAGATTACCAGTCACCCTAAATGACCTTAACAGCTCAGCTTCTAAGTAACGAGATTGATAAAAAGACAATAAATGGAAGAACTGCCCGGGAAGCTTTTATTTACCTGATCTGTTTCCATTCCCCTTGCATTGAGCCCATTAATCAGAAGTAACATAAATTATTTTAAAGTACTAAGTTTGACAAGGATGAAAAAAAAAAAAAAAAAGAAAAAGAAAAAAAGCACTAATCTAGAAGCCACAAAAGTAGATTTCAGGTATGGCCCAAAGTAAGTCATTTGTAATCTTTGCCTTAATTTATCCACTGCTTGTTGTTGTCAGGTGCCATGGACTCAGTTTCAACTCACAGCGACCCCATGTATAACAGAACGAAACGCTGCCTGGTCCTGTGCCATCGTCAAAATAGTAAATATGTTTGTGCTGAGTGTTGCAGCCGCGGTGTCAGTCCATCTTCTTGAGGGGCTTCCTCTTTTTCGCTCATCCTTCACTTTACCAAGCATGATGTCTTTCTCCGGGGACTGGTCCCTCTGGATAACGTGTCCAAAGTAAGTAAAAGGATGTCTCACCGTCCTTGCTTCTAAGGAGTATTCTGGTTGTACTTTCTTCCAAGACAGATTTTTTTGTTCTTCTGGCAGTCCATGGTATATTCAATATTCTTCACCAACACCATAATTCAAATGCGTCAATTTTTCTTCGATCTTCTTTCATTGATTGAAAAGACCTGTAAAGATCTACTGCTAAAACAAACATTCCACCTAAATTCTATTATGAAAACTGACAGAAATCCCTGACTTGAATGATGGATGATGTTCCATGGAAGAAAAAGTTCTACATAAAAAGCAATACAATATCGTTATCGCTTCTCTTCATTATTTGTTAATCATGATGGCAAAGGACTGAATTGCACTCCAACAAGCTTTAATGTAAAAGAATATGGTGTTCAACAGCAACAATGACTTTGATGTTCTCTTGGGGCCCCAAAAGTCTTAAGTTCATCTATTTTCCCATCCTCTCTCAATCTCAGAGGTTATCTTCCCCATCGCTCTCCATCACCCATCTCCACTCTAGAAGTCAGAGCCTCCTCTCTTACATCCTCACTCAACCAGCAGTTGTCTTCCAGCTTCCCTCTGAATACATCCAGTGACAGGAATTAACTCGATGCTTCCTACGGTCATGTTCTCTTTCTCCAAGAGTCTAGGTTTTATACAAGTGGGAAACTGGACACCTGAGTGGATATGGGGTTCAGCCATATCTCAGCCAAAGAGTTTCTTGGTGCTTCTCTCTAGTTACCAAAACCCACTATTCCTTCTGTACCTGGATAACCCAGAAGTCTTCTCCTTCATTCTGTTGGTGCCAGGTGCTCTCCAAGATCTTGGTCCTAAGGCAAATAAGTAAGTCCCTTTAAACTGGATCAGGCTGTAGTACTGGAACCCCAGGTCTAGGGTTTCTAACAGTCACAAAATCTTCATTGCTCTGACTTCTAACCACCTCACATTCTTCTCTTATCTCTGCTTATGCTCTTTTCTCCCACCATCCGCTACCCTACTAAATAAATACATTCCTACAATGCCCTTCATCTATTGTTCCTGGTCAGGTACTTGCCAGTCTAATCTTCTAATTTTCACTTTCTTACAATTTCCCAGGGTTTAGTTAATTTTCATAAACCAGGGTTTTTAAAAAAAATTATTGTGTACTTTTCAATTTTAGCTGTGTGGGGCATAGATATAAAAACAAATTAAATTCATTAAAGTTTGAATTGTATTTCATAGTTCTAAACAAATAGTGCTTACTTTAGGTCTTGAAATATTAGGCATACCAAATCTTAGAGCTAATAGAATTTAAGCCCGTAACAACTATAAAAAGTTGTTTTTATTATTAATTAAAACCCTGGTGGCATAGTGGTTAAGACCTATGGTTGCCAACCAAAACATCAGCAGTTCAAATCCACCAGGCACTCCTCTGAAACGCTATGGAGCAGTTCTACTCTGTCCTATAGGGTTGCAATGAGTCAGAATCGACTTAATGGCAATGGGTTTTGTTTTGTTTTTAAATAGAATTTAAGCCCATAAGGAACTATAAAAAGAAAATCAACTTGTTTTTAAATGTTATTAATGGACTCTTCCTATCATATTTATAGCTAAAGTTACCCAATATCTACTCTTCCTTTCTTCTATGGGGATAAACCAAACCAAATCATTTGCCGCTGAGTCGATCCCAACTCATGGCGACCCCATGCGTATAAGAGTAGAGCTGTATTCCATATTGTTTTCAATGGCTGATTTTTGAGACGTAGATCACCAGGCCTTTCTTCCAAAGTGCCTCTATGGAGATAGAGCCCCTGGTTTGTGGCTAGACCCACATACCTCAGTATGGAGACTACATTTCCCATCATCACTTGCAGTTAGGCATGCCTAAGTAGCTACATTCTCACCAGTTTACATGCGGCCTTTGCTCCTTCTTCTTTATCCCCTCCTCCATTCTACTGCCTGCCACATGGATGCCCCTATCTGGGACCATTAGCTCAAGGCCATGCAAGCCAGAGCAACAGAACAGAAAGAGCCCAGGTCCCTGACACCATGATGAACCATACAAGCCCTAGACCAAGAATATGACTCACAGGGGAGAAATAAGCTCCTCTCTTGTCTTAACCATAGTTATTTGTACTCTTCTGTTACTCGCAGCCAATCCTAATGCTAACTGATATAGTCATTAGAGTTTAAACATCTGAAGTTATAAAACAACATGAGCTTCATAAAACCTTTAACAAATCAGGTAATTTATTAAGAATACACTTGTCCTCATCCTTTAGAGAATAAAGGAATGTACAAGAAAATACACACATTTAAAGAAACACTTAAGAAAAAAGTTTTTCCTACAGTAGACAAGTATTTATAATTTTCTGATCTTTCCCATCACTAAATATTTGACAGACAACAATGAATCCTTGTGTACATCCTCTTTCTGTATTCTACTAGCATAATGTATTGGAGTATACTGACCCTTTCAAAATTGCCTAAATGTTTATTCCTCAACTTTCCGAAGAACATCAAACCTTAAATGAGCAATCCACCTATACGAACCATCTGGCATTCTGAGTTCTTTAGAGAACTAAATATTTTCTCCCTTAACTGGAAAAAAAAAAGTCTTTGATTTTAAAAATTAAGATAGATAAAAATAACTAGAAAGAACTGACTCATCAAAAGAAAAGCACTTTGGATAACTGGAAGAGGCATATCATTGCTTGAATTAATTGGGAATATTCCTTGATAACATTTAGTTCATTCTAAAGAGTCACTGTAGAGGGTCAGTGAAAAAGAGGAAGACCCTCAACGAGATGGACTGACACAGTGGCTGCAACAATGGGCTCAAGTATAACAACGATTGTGAGGATGGCACAGGACCAGGCAGTGTTTCGTCCTCTTGTATGTAGGGTCGCTATAAGTCGGAACTGACTCGAGGGCACCTAACAACAACAGAAAGTCACTAAAACTGGTGCCATCATTGATCCCTCATTATGCATCATTTGAACATATGGAAGTTAGAAGAACCAGTTATTTGCCTGCATCTGTGAATTTTTTGGAAGTCAGTAAGTTGAAGGTATTTTCCTTTTTAATGAAAGGCATGGTCTTCAACTGGGGAAGTAACTTCTGTTCTAAGAAATTCAGAGAGTGAAAAGATGTGCTTGCTTTGGGATTTACTTGAAAGTAACCAGAATCTAAGTTTTTAGCCCATAAGTTCACAGTTTACATTATTTTTTAATTGAAGGATTAGTTCTACTCTGTCCTATAGGGTTGCTAAGAGTTAGAATCAACTCGGCAGCAAGGTGTTTGTTTTTGTTTTTATTTGAGGGGGGCTCTTTTTTTACTGTGGTAAATATATATGTAAAAAATTATTTGTCATTTCAATATTCTTCACATGTACAAGTCAGTGACATTAGTTATGTTTATCATGTTGTTTAGCCATTACCATTATCCATTTCCAAATTTTCCCATCACCTTTAACGAAAGCTCAGTGTCCCCTAAACAGTGAATCCCCCTTTTCCTCTCCTTCTTGCCTGCCCCTGGTGACCACTAATAAACTTTGGTCTCTATACGCTTGGCCGTCCGAGATATTTCATGTAAGTGGAATCATATAATATTTGTCCCTTTGTGACTCATTTCATTCAGCATAATGTTTTCAAGGTTTATCCGTGTTGTACCGTGTTGACAGTGGTGTTTTTAATTCTACAAAAGATATAATTCCAAGGTTTTCACCTGAAACAAAAATTCCATGTCTAAACCACACTTAGTCCACTGATTTCTAGTTAATGTCTAGAATCAATTTTTATGACTAGACTGCAAATTTCAAAAAATGAGATAGTCAGCTCTTATTAAACCAAATCAATCAAGGTGAAAAGCGAAAAGAAGATTCAAGACAACAAAAAATACAAAAGTGAGTACAAAAAGATTGGGCTTTCTAATACACTCGATTGGAATGGGAGGGGCAGGAGCCAGCAAATTTGCCTGTCTACCTAGGACTTTCTAATATAGAAAACTAATATTAGGCTAATGTTAAAAATTAGCATGCATTCCCTAAGCATACACTAGCTGATGAGGAAAAATGGTTCAAAATAAGCTGCATGCCAAAAATATACAGAGGGAAGCTAGCCTGGGATTCAACAGTTCCCACAGATAATCCGCCACAGATTATCTGGTTCTATAACAGAGTTTAAGCTTCTGCTAGTATTTATCTTCTTCTGGTGTGCTGTGCTATAAATGGCTGAGATTCTGCCATGTCCGTGCTGACATGACACCTGTCAGCCCTGAGACACCCAGTCTTCCGTGCTCTCCATAGCTTCCCTTGGAGACTTCCAGCAGGGTCAGTATTTCTCCCTCCCTGAGCATGGCACTGAAGACATGTTTATCACATTCACCTGGGTCTCATTCTAGATAAATCTCCTAGAATATTCCTTCAACTAGCCATCCCAGAGGAGTCCCTGTCCCCTTCCCCGAACTGCAATTCCTACATTTTAAAACAACATGCATGTCCCATTTGTCCTTTCAAAGCTCAGGTAAGGGGCTTCCCACAGAAAACCACAGTGGCCTCCCTGTGGCAGTGAAGCTTCAATTCTCTTGATACTGCTCCACATCATAAAATGAATAATTTAAAACAGATATGCAAAGAGGGTGATGCCACAGGCACTATTCTAGGCTAAAAGGCTAATTCATATTTCCTAAGTGAGAGACGTACTTATGAATTCCTCATCTATTCATGTTGGTGGATGTCTTTAATTGCTTGTGCATTCCATAAGAGTGTAATTTCTCCACTGCCAAAGAAATATAATCTACATCATTTATAAAAATGTAATGCCAATGTAAAGTCCATTCTCAATGACCATAGGACAACTGGGATTCGGTTTGAGAAGTCAGACACTTAGAAACAAAGATGTGAGATTCTTCCAAGTCCCAGCCCCACCAGCTCAAGCAGGAAAATCATCATCACTCAGTGAATGGTGTTGAGCCCACACTTCTACTCTTTCTTCCCCCTAGACCCACCCCAAGCAAATTTTATTGGCTCAGGTAGTTTCTCAGCATACTTGCCAGGTGTTCCAATAAAAGCAAGGTTTTCTCCAACAATCCATGTATTTGTCTTGTAACTTTTTACAGGAAATGTACATATAACAGAACCTCAATAAACCAGACCATGTAGAGCTGTAGAAAGCACACTGGACTGGGTCAAGCCTGGGCCACTGAGGCTCCTCACCAAGACGGGCCCTCCCCAACCGGGAAATGCCTCAGCTCCAAAATGACCTCACCTACCTTCCCTATATCCAAACTACCACTTGAAAATGGGAACATCTAGCCAAGTGGGACAGATAAGCCCCTGCATCCAGGGATGATGGCACAAACTCCCACTCCCATGCAGCCCTCCCAGAACCAGGGCTTCAAACTGGTTAGTTCCAGTCTGACCCCTGCTGAGAATGTGCATTTCTAACAAGTTCCCAGGAATGTTACTGCTGCTGGTTAGGGACCAATTTCGAGAACCACTAGCAGAGCAGTGGTTCTCAAAACTTATTATACTTAAGAATCCCCTGGGGATCTTGTTAAATGTAGATTCTGATTCAATATATCTGGAGTGAGAATGTAAATTCTCAGCTGGACTTTGAACCAGAAGGAACCAGTCTGAAGTCCTGCCCAGAGCTAGCTTTAAGTTCAGAGACTGGGGTGAGGGAGGGATAAGCAATGCGGGCATAGAATGCTCCTCTCTACTCACCTGGGTTAAGAACGCAAATGGAATAAACAATCTACTCAGATGAGTAAGACAATAGTCACTTTCATGTGAATGTATCGAAAGCAGCAGTGGAAAGAGGTTGAGGCAGGTGTAGAAAGAGCACTGGATCCAGAATCTAGTGCAGTTCAGCTAACTTCCAGCCCTAGCTTTGCCACTCACTAGCTAGGTAGTCTGGAGCAAATCTGGCCACAGGTTTCTCACCAGGGAATAAGGAAATAAGGTGCAGCCAGAATACACCAAGTCAACTTTTCCTTACCTATGTTCCACAAGTACAGTAAAACTTGCGAAAGCTGGAAGCTGTGTAAGGCAGAAACCCGTCAGAGAAGGAAAACACAAATATTCACCACTAAAACGAAGGGTAGAAAAGTGGTGACTAACACATTGCCATGCAGTTAATTCTGACTCAAAGTGACCCTACAGGACAGAGTAGAACTGCCCCATAGGGTTTCCAAGACTGTAATCTTTACAGAAGCAGATTTCCACATCTTTCTCCCATGGAGCAGCAGTGGGTTTGAACTGATGACCTCTCAGTTGGCAGCTGAGCACTTAACCATTGTGCCACCAGGGCTCCTTAAAGTGGTGACTGCACTGTCAAAGGTGGAAAACTTGCGAGACCTGGGAAAACAAGGCAGTCCCTACAAATTCTGGCTCTCACAGGTTTCACTGTCTATCTCAGGCAATTGGTGAACTCCTGAAATTGTGAAATTGCAGGTCCATGCGCACATGCGCATTTTTCTTCTGAGGGGATCATAGCTCACATCAGGTTTTTAGACAATGTCAAAAAGTTAAGAGCACACACAGGGGATCTTGGAAGGTTCCCTCCTGTCCTAACACTTAATAACCCCACTTGTAGGGTGGACAGGCTATTGGTGCCTGCCACGTCTCCCTCAAGGTTCACTATGAGCACCCCAAACTTCCAGCTGGATTCCTCAGCCCTCATAGGAAGCACTTCGCTGTCCACACTGCTTCTTTCTTCTCAGAGACACCAGCAAGACCTGTTTTGGGGCAGACAGTGGAGACTGCAAAAGAGTTGTTTATTATAGAGATTATGTCATGAAATGATTTGCCTATGTGGTTCACTAAACATGTCACAATGCCCTGTTATTAACAAGAATATACAAAGTAAGTGTTCAAGGATTTCACCTATTAATAAAACTACACTGTATCTGCCAGAGCTGACGCACAGAGGCAGAGGTACAGAGCCTGGAATCTGCACTCGGTCAGAAACAGGCTCTAGTGGGGCCATTATGCTGAGTGAAACAAGTCAGTCACTAAAGGACAAATACCATATGATCTCACTAATATGAAGTACCTAGAATAAGTAAATACACAGAAGTCAGAGTTTAATAGAGGTTACCCAGGGCAGAGGGGAGCGCTGGTGGCACAGAAGCTAAGCGCTTGCTGCTAACAGTAAGGTCAGCAGTTTGAACCCACCTGGTGCTCCGTGGGAGAAAGATGTGGCAGCCTGCTTCCGTAAAGATTTACAGCCTTGGAAACCTTATGGAGCAATTCTACTCTGTCCAGGGTCACTATGAGTTGGAATTGACCCGACGGCAATGGCTTTGGTATGATTTGGTCTGGTACCAGGGGCGGGAGGAGGGAAGAGTGGGGGGGAATTAATGTTTAGGAAGCTGTGAATTTTTTTAAGGGGCTGGAAAATTTGGCAAAGGATACTGGTGACGGTTTGCACATGATTGACGTAACTGACCTCACCAAACTGTGTAAGTGAAATAATGTTGAATTGGCAAATGTTGTGTTATTTACATTTTTACAACAATAGTAAGAGTTTTAAATTATAAAAAAATAAAATAAAATCAGCCCAGGAGATAAACAATCCAGAGTCAACAGCTGTGATGGGAGTAGCCAGTCGGTCCCTTTTGCACAGTGCTGGGAGCTCCCAGATCTGTCTCTGCAGACACTCACATGGGCCTGGAGGACAGCCTGGGACCCCACTGATGACTGCGGGAGGGTCCCTTTAGGTGGGGCCCAGCACTAGAGGGGAGGATCTCCCCTTTAATCACATGGGCCTTGACTAACCAGTTATGGTTGTCAGTGACACCAACTGCATGTACGTATTTGTGACTCCAGTTTCCTAGTGAAGAGAACCCAGTTTTATTTCTCTGTTCATTCCAGAAATGGCTGTATTTCACTGTGCCTGGTGTTCTAGGCTCTCTGTATGGACTCCCACCTCAGAGAGCAGCCTCAGAACAGGAGGACACAGGCCCAAGCCTTTCAGTCATGAAATCCACGGTCAGTGCTGTTTAGGATCATCTTATTTAAAGAGGCCACGTTAAAAAAATTAATAAAGTCTCCAGTTAGAAATATATTAAACAGAAGGTGATTAAATACTATTGCTACAGGGCTTTTAATGATTTTTCACAGTTAACACTTAGTGGATGTTCTCTCTGTGCCAGGAGCCCTGGGAGTACAGTGGTTAAGAGCTTGGCTGCTAACCAAAAGATCGGCAGTTTGAATCCACCATCCACTCCTGGGAAACCCTCTGGGGCAGTTCTACTCTGTCTTATAGGATCACTATGAGTCAGAATCTACATGACAGCAATGGATTTTTTTTTTTTTTTTTTTTTTGGTCTCTCTGTGCTAAATGCTTCATATGCATTATCTTGGGTAATACTCTGAGGTATCATCACTGTTCTAAAAAAAAAAACAAACCAAATCTGCTGCTGTTGAGTTGATTCCAATTCATGGTAACCGTATGCGTTATAGAGTGGAACTGCCCCATAGGGTTTTCTTAGCTGTGATTTTTATGGAAGCAGATTGCCAGGCCTTTCTTCCATGGAGCCGCTGGGTGGGTTCAAACTGCCAAACTTCAGGTTAGTAGTCTAGTGCAAATCACTTGCACCACCCTGGGGCCTAACACCAGTTCACAAGTGAGGAAATGAAGCATAACTTGCCCAGCTCTCATAGCTGGAAAGTGGTAGAGCCTGGATTCAGCCTCAGGACTGTCTCACTCTGAAGTCAGACCTCTTCTGCTACACGATTTCCAACAGCTGACTTTTTGGGATCTTATATGCTGGTGGAATTTTCTTTTAGACAGAAGAATTCTCCTCCGCCCCCAACACAGAACAAGATATGTATTTCCTTATTGCTCATCACCTTAGTGTTTTTAAAGTTACCTTTACCCATGAAGCTGTATTAATTTTATAATAAAAAACAAGAGGTTAATGAAATAAAGTTTTTCTGAGAAGAGTGATATCACCTGATTTAACCTCTGTTAAAGGCGACCCTGGGTGATGCAAACGGTTAACTTGCTCAGCTGCTAACCGAAAGGTTGGAGGGTCGAGCCCACCCAGAGGCACGTCGGAAGAAAAGCCTGGCAATCGACTTGTGAAATATGTCATTGAAAATCCTATGGAGCACAGTTCTGCTCTGACACACGTGAGGTCATCATGAGTTGGGAACACCTTGATGGCAACTGGTTTGGTTTTTGATTTTTAAAGGTGACACTTGGCCCAGCCTGATGAACTCAGTCAATCACCATTAGTTACATGCAAGAATAGCACAACCCAAACTTTCCCAGATATTTTCTTTCTAAGCTTAAGATTCTGTCTTCAGACACCTGGTGCCCACATAGGCATACCCTCCAGTGACCCACAGCTACGAATGAACGTGTATGGTGCGGGGATGATTCTGTGAAAGGAAAAGAGTGGCCACGGAAATCTGATTGTGTCTCAACTCAATAAGCATTTATCAAATCCCTTTTGTCTGCACAGCATCATTTTCCTTTTAATTATACAGCGAATGAAATAGGTAAGCCTGGTCTGACTCCATTATACTAAGAATGTCACAACTGAGGGCTGTGGGTCTGGCATTCTGGTATTTTCCTTCAACACCCTTCCCACTTCCTCCCCTAGTCTTAATACCTCTCTCCCCCAACTATCATTTCTCTATATTCCAGTTAAGCTGGGTTGTCATTGTTGTTGGGTGCCGTGGAGTCGATTTTGCCTCACAGCAACCCCATAGGGTTTCCTGGGCTGTAATCTTTACAGGAGTAGACCTTCAGGTCGTGTTCCCATGGAGCCACTGGGTGGGGTCGAATCATAAAGCTTTTGGTTAGCAGTCACGTACTTAACAGGGCTTGGAGAGGTCCCCCAATTCCCTTCCACTCCACAGGAACCCAGCAGTCATGGGTGGTAGAAGAATCTAGCCAGTAAAGAGTGTCACGGCGCCCTGCACACAGCTCGTGTTGATGACAGTTTCAAGGGCAGCAATGGTGTTTCACAACATTTATCACACTCTAATTAATTTCAAAACAACGTCTCTTGAGTCCTTTCCCACAGCACACTAGGCAGGGAGGGGACAACCCTCCAGTGGCTTCCCAGGCCCAATTAAGGCTTAACAGCAGAGGTGAGGGCCATGATATACTGGGACTGCTGCTCTCACTCAGGGTCCATAAAAGATTCCACTAAGATAAACATTTCCCAACTACGATCACTACAGACACGTGCTTGCCCAGCCCTTTCTATGTGCTGGCCAAGTGTCACCAACACCTTTAGCACCTGGACCTGCAAGTGTGGCTGCCCCATTCACAGCTGCCCCACACTATCTAGCCAGGGAACATCATGTCCAGCAACACATTCCTCTTGTGCTGAATGCTGGAATGCAGCTTCAGAGGTGTCTGAGCTCCGGGCAGCAGCAGGGATATGGGCACGTGGTGCCCTGCAGAGCCAGGCTTCACCTTTAAGCAACTGTGGAAGCAGATGGTCAACCTAACGCACATTTATGTGAGAGCTCAAGATAAAAGCCGGGAAATTAAATAGAGGGGCACAGAAAGTATGTGTAGTGAGACACTACAGTAACTACCATGAAAGGGAAAAAAGCAAGAAGTTATTCCATTAACTTATGTCATGCAGTCTATAAGGAGCCTTGGTGGCAGAGTGGTTTAAGTGCTTGGCTGCTAACCAAAAGGCAGGCAGTTCACATCCACTAGTCACTCTGAGGGGTAAAGATGCAGCAGTCTGCTTTCATAAAGATTACAGCCTTGGAAACCGTATGGGGCAGTTCTACTCTGTCCTATAGGATCGCTATGCTTCAGAATCAGCTCAACAGCAATGGGTTTTAGACAGTCTATGGAATCCTTGGGTGGTGCAAACGGTTATGTTCTTGGCTGCTAACGGAAAGGTTGGAAGTTCGAGACCACCCAGAGCCCCTTCAGAAGAAAAGCCTGGTGATTTACTTCTGAAAAATAAGCCATTGAAAATCCTACGGGACATAGTTTTACTCTGACACAAATGGGATCGCCATGAGTCAGAATCAACTCCACAGCAGCTGGTTAGAGTCTCTATCAAAAAAAAAGTCTACTTTTACACCTGCGTTCTGCACAGCCACTGCCTTACTACTGTGGTTTCATAAATCGAGTCAACCGTTCATATCACGCTCTATAGAAGACACTCGAACGATAAAGCCATGTTCTCATATTATACTCATCCAGGGTCTGTGGAAGAACCACTAGGTAGATTTAACCACCGTCACACACATGATTTGGGCACCCACCTCTGTGAATTCAGGGCCTAAGAAGGCCCCCATCCTCAGGAAAAAATTCCCATTAAATGGTTAACATTGAAAACTTTATCGCAGACTTTGAACTCTGTGAAGCATAATACTAAGTTATCAGTCACTTCGATCTTAAAGTGAATGATGTCATGAGAATTCGAGCGGATAAGGAGGGCAGCTTGGGAAAGAGATTTCCTGAGGCCCTTGTTATTGCTGTTGTTAGCTGCGGTCAAACAGGTCCCCGACTCATGGCAACCCCACGCATAATGGAACAAAATGCTGCTCGGTCCCGCGTCATCGCCATGACAGTTTGTGGATCAGGTCGTTGTGATCCATACAGTTTTTCATTGGATGATTTTGGGAAATAGATCACCACGCCTTTCTACCTAGTCTGTCTTAGTCGGGAAGCTCCACGGAAACCTATTCAACATCATAGCAAAACGCAAGCCTCCACTGACAGATGGGTGGTGGCTGCGCGTCAGGTACACTGGCCGGGAATCAAACCGAGTCTCCCACATGGAAAGCAAGAATTCTACCACTGAACCACCATTGTCTCTCCAGAGGGCCTACGAGAGGGTATTTCCCAGGCTTGCGGTCATCAACAGAAGTTATCCTGTCGAAATCATGAAATGCTAAGGTTGTCACAACAAGGAAGGAGAGGCCATGAGCCCATAAGCTTTATTATTTAATAAGCATATATGAAGTGGATATTTTTACACTGTGCATAACTCACTGCCTCAAATTCACACTTTCCATTTCATATATTATTGACATTTGCTGAACACTGTTCTACCACTGAACCACCATTGTCTCTCCAGAGGGCCTACGAGAGGGTATTTCCCAGGCTTGCGGTCATCAACAGAAGTTATCCTGTCGAAATCATGAAATGCTAAGGTTGTCACAACAAGGAAGGAGAGGCCATGAGCCCATAAGCTTTATTATTTAATAAGCATATATGAAGTGGATATTTTTACACTGTGCATAACTCACTGCCTCAAATTCACACTTTCCATTTCATATATTATTGACATTTGTAGAACACAGCATTCTGCTGTTAGAACACTGAGAAAAATCTCAGTGCCACTAACTCTTCAGAATGATTTTGGGCCTGATACATCTTCCTGATGATAGGAGCCCCTTATAGAATCCATCAGAAATGATGGCAGTTACTTGGATCCTTTCTTCTGGGACATGTGTAATTGCAGTGATGAGCTGCAGCTCACCACAGGCACTGAAGGATTAGAAAAGAACTCAAGGACAACTTTACAGTCAATTCGATAAAATTAAACCCAAAAAAACAAACAAAAAAGTACAAATCAATCAAAGCTCTCTCTGCCACGGGGCAGCTCCATGCTATTTGTTGGAGAACAGTCCAGAAAACAAGTCAGATTATAAAGCTCATGAATCGATCAGTAAGGCCACTCAATTGTATGCCATTCGAGGCTGATAGTAGAGGGGTAGTTCATCTGAGGTAATCCACATATTCCTGAAAAGATTACTGTAAATCAAAATTTTTCCGATTAAAATAAGGAACTTGTTAATTAAGTGAACTTCATGAAATCATATTTTAAAATGATTAAAAATTAACTCCTGATTTTCCCTTTTGTATAGGTTCAAATTGTTATGCATTGAATTTCCTAAAAGTGGAGCCCCCACATCTGTAATTCTCTGACTCACTGCCCATGGCACAGAGTAAAACTATGAGAGACTCCAAATTCTACTGCTCTGCTCATTCACTGCCCTCTTTTAAAATCCTGTAAGAAAGAAACATTTTGGCTGGGTCGCAAGGTATGATTTTACTTGGCAGACTTCAAGGTCTCTGATTTGGAGGCCTGGGTGGGCAGTGAAGCTGTGGACCCTAGAAGGCACTTGGCCAGGCCAGAGACATCAGGGCAAGGGTGTTGGAGCCCCAAGCATGGGACTCCTCAGTGAGGAAACTGCTTTATAATCCAGTAATCTGCTAGCCAGAGCCCCAGATGGATACCAGAATGATTCACCTTGGGTTGAATTTTGTTCTGTTGTGAAAAATGCCATTACAAGAGGCTGAGACATACTCATATTCCTATCAGTGTTAAACTTTAGTTAATCTGCAGGGGAAAAATAATATTATGTCTTGGCATTTTTATCAATTTTCTTCCAAATTTTCAAAGTTCCCTTATCGGTGACCTTGTCTGGACTCAACACTTCCTAAGGAAATATTTACACTCTCTGTCTACAGATAAAGAAACTGAATTAGAGAGAGTTGTGAGTTGATTTGGCACAGGTGCCACAATCTGGCAGGCACAGAGCTGAAACCCTAGTCCCTGCCTTCCCTCCAGGATTCCTGCTTAACTCACAGCCCCACTAACCAGTGCCTTGACTTCCGTCAGCATAACTGGCTTCGTTTAACCAGGTCTCCTCATCCTCCATCTAGAGAGGTGGATGGCAGCAGCCATGTTAGGGTGTAGGGGCACCATTTGCTTTTCTGGACTCCATCCACAGTTTACCACAGCTGTGCTAGAGCACAGGATCTCTAAAGCCAGTCCAGTATTTCCCAGAAGCCCTGAGTATTCCAGAAGCCACTACGTGACCCCACAGCCCCATCATCAGCTCCGGAGGATAGCTGGGAGGCAGCCACTTTCCTCAAACCCCTCCCCCAAGCTTCACTCTTTCCTCATTTCAGTCTCACTCACTTTACGGACTGAATTGTGTCCCCCAAAAATATGTGTTGTAATTCTTAACCTCTGTGAGCCCTGGTGGTGTAGTGGTTAAAGCACTCTGCTGCCAACTGAAAGGTCGGTGGTTTGAACCCACCAGCTGCTTCATGGGAGAACAACGTGCCAGCCTACTTCTGCAAAGATTTACAGCCTTGGAAACCCTATGGGGCAGTTCTACTCTGTCCTATAGGATCACTGGGAGTTGGAATCAACTCCGTGGCAATGGTTTTTTTTTTTTTTTTTGATGCCTGTGGGAATGGGCTGTCTTTGTTATGTTAATGGGGCAGGATTAGCGTAGGGTGTACCTTGAGTCAATCTCTTTTGAGATATAAAAAAAGATTAAACAAGCAAGCTAAGAAGCAGAGATGGGAAAGAGAGATGCCAAGCCACATAGACGGTCCAGGAGCAGAGGCTAAGAAGAGACAAGGACTCTCCTCCAGAGCCAATAGAGAGAAAGACTTCCCTTAGAGGCAGCACACTGAATTCAAACCTCTAGCCTCCTAATGATGAAGTAAAAGACCTGAACAGAAGATTTCAAAGGGCAACTCAAGAAAATAAAGTATTATGAAATGTACAAAGACCTAGAGTTAGAAAACCAAAATGGAAGAATACACTTGGCATTTCTCAAGGTCAGAGAACTGAAGAAAAAATTCAAACCTCGAGTTGCAATATTGAAGGATTCTATGGGCAAAATAATTGAACGGCACAGGAAGCATCAAAAGAAGATGGAAGGAATACACAGAGTCACTGTACCAAAAAGAACTGGTGATGTTCAACCATTTCAGGAGGTAGCATATGATCAAGAACTGATGGTACTGAAGGAAGAAGTCCAAGCTGCACTGAAGGCACTGGTGAAAAACAAGACTCCAGGAATTGAGGGCATACCAACTGCGACGTTTCAACAAACAGACACAGCCCTGGAAGGACTCGCTCGTGTATGCCAAGAAATTTGGAAGACACCTAGCTGGCCAACTGACTGGAAGAATTCCATATATGTGCCCATTTCAAAGAAAGGTGATCCAAAAGCATGCAGAAATTATCAAACAATATCATTAATATCACAGGCAAGTAAAATTTTGCTGAAGATCATTCAAAAATGGTCATAGAAGTATATAGACAGGGAACTGCCAGAAATTTAAGCTGGATTCAGAAGAGGACGTGAAATGAGGGATATCATTGCTTATGTCAGATGGATCTTGGCTGAAAGCAGAGAAGACCAGAAAGAGTTTACCTATGTTTTATTTACTATGCAAAGGCATTAAATTGTATGGATCATAACAAATTACGGGTAACATTTCGAAGAATGGGAATTCCAGAACACTTAGCTGTGCTCATGAGGAACCTATACATAGACCAAGATGCAGTCTTTCAAACAGAACAAGGGGATACTACGTGGTTGAAAATCAGGAAAGGTATGCATCAGGGCTGTATCCTTTCACCATACTTATTCAATTATATGCTGAGCAAATAATCCGAGAAGCTGGACTATATGAAGAAGAACACAGCATCAGGATTGGAAGAAGACTCATTAACAATCTGCAATATGCAGATGACACAACCTTGCTTTCTGAAAGTGAAGAGGACTTGAAGCACTTACTGAAGAAGATCAAAGACTATAGCCTTCAGTATGGATTGCACTTCAACATAAAGAAAACAAAAATCCTCACAGCTGGACCAATAAGCAACGTAATGATAAACGGAGAAAAGACTGAAGTTGTCAAGGATTTCATTTTACTTGGATCCACAATTAACACCCACAGAAGCAGCAGTCAAGAAATCAAATGACTTATTGCATTGGGCAAATATGCTGCAAAAGACCTCTTTTTTTTTATTTTTTTATTTTATTGTACTTCAGGTGAAGGCTTACAGAACAAATAGTTTCTCATGAAACAGTAGTACACATGTTGTTTTATGGCATTGGTTAACAACCCCACAACATATTAACCCTCTAAATTCTCAACCTTTTTTTTTTTTTTGGTGAAAATACACATAGCCAAAGATACACCGTTTCAAAAATTTCTACATACACAGTTCAGTGACATTGACTACGCTCTTCCAATTGTGCTGTTACTCTCACTTAAGATGAAGGCTTACAGAACAAAAGTTTCTCATTTAACAGTTACTACAAATGTTGCCCTATGACAATGGTTAACAATCTCACAACACATCAAAAATATCCTTACTCAACCTTGTGTTCCCTATCACCAGCTTCCTTGTCCCCTTCTGCCTTCTGGCCCTTGTCACTGGACTCCTGTACCTCGTTAGTCTCATTTGGTAAGACCTCTTTTAAAGTGTTCAAAAGCAAAGATGTCACTTTGAGGACTAAGATGTGCGTGACCCAAGCCATTGAAAATTGCCTCATATGCGTAGGAAGCTGCACAGAGAAGAGGAAGATGGAAGAACTGACACCTTTGAATCATGGTATTGGTGAAGAATATTGAGTATACCATGACTGCCAGAAGAAAGAGCAAATCTGTCTTGGAAGAAATACAGCCATAGTGTTCCTTAAAAGCAAGGATGGCAAGACTTCATCTCATATACTTTGGACATGTTATCAGGAGGGACCAGTCCCTGGAGAAGGACATCATGCTTGGTAAGGTAGAGGGTCAACGAAAAAGAGGAAGACCCTCGACAAGATGGACTGACACAGTAGCTGCAACAATGGGCTCAAACACAGCAACGGCTATGAGGGTGTCGAAGGACTGGGCAGTGTTCTGTTGTACATAGGGTCGCTGTAAGTCAGAACCAACTCAACGGCATCTGACAAAGCCTCCTAAACTTTGAGAAAATAAATTTCTTTTTGTTAAAGCCAAAAAACTCACTCACAGCAGTAATCTGCTTTAGCCATATTTGCTAAAAATATACTTTGCTCCTCAGTTACACTTACTAACGCATTCTATTTCAGGCCTGTTTGCATTCTTACTTAGAAATGCCCGTATTGGTAGCACTGAAAACACGCAAAATGCTGTAACAACATTTTTTTCAGCAAGGTTCCTCTTTGCTCCCCTGCGCTCTGCACACAAATCTGAAATGCAAAGCTTTCCACCTAGATGGTAATTGGTGATATAAAATAAAAGGCTAGGGTAGGAGAAGAAAGGAAGAAGCCAATAAAGAAACGGATTTCAGTTGGGCACGCAAAGGACTTAGCCCGCTTCCTCCCCCTCACACGTAGCTCCTCAGGCAGCACCCAGCACTAGCCGTCTCTGTTACCACAGACACAGCTGCAGAATGGCCTCTTTATTGAAGCCTCATGACACATGTTAAAAACCTGGAGACATCTGAAGAAAGCCACAAACCAGGTTTCACTCCACGAGCCATCCCCTGGAAAATCTTTTCCACCTCTGATCTGAGCCAGGGGAGTCATTACTTCCACTGCTCAGTGGTCCCCTTGTATGAGCTCATCTGACCCCGGGCTAATTTCCCCAACTGGCATCCTCGGCCAACCGCTGGCACTGAGCTTCCACCGGCTGTCTTGGAAGAACAAGTGAGCTCAGCTGCCAGCAGCTCCCTGACTCTCCTGGCACTTCCAAGAACTCTGGTGCTCTCCTAGCATTAAGTGGAAGATAATGACAGCTCTCCATCTCCCAGCTTTGCTCTCCTGAAGGGAAGGAGGTAGATGAATGATTGTGTGACCAGTTTTTAAAGTCCTTCATTCATGCTTCCTTCTTCCTGTTTTATTCCAAAATCTCCTTTAATTGGCCCTTCCTTTCTCCTAACACATACTTAATACATTTTCTCTATCTGGAGATGAAACAAGGAAAGGAGGAAGTGACTGGGTATTGTTGGCTGCAGAGAAGGTACTGAAGGAAGGGAGGGGGGAAGAGCAGGAACTGCAATGCTGGGTCCGGAAGAAGAGAGAGGTTGATGCCTTGGGGTGAAGCCAGAGCTCAGCATCCAGCTGGTACAATATTTATGTCTTTCCTGTTTCAAAACTCATGGGTGACAGGCGCATGGATGAAGCATCCAGAATGCCAACTCAGATCTGCCTTTTTCCTTGGCTGGGAACGTCAGCCTTGAACACCTGTTCCCCAGGTATGAAATCAGCTCATTTAAAGAAAAAAAAAAGCATGAGACTGAATGCTGAAGGATAGTCCTTCAACAAAAATAGACTGAAGTCTCTCAGTCTAGACATGGAGCAGAGAGGGGGGCCTCACCCAGCTCGACATACACAGGGATGTGACCCAGCAGAGAGTGGTTAATAGCAGGAAAAAAAAGAAAACTAGTTGCCATTGAGTTAACTCCGACTCATGGCAACCCTATGCGTGTCGGAGTAGAACTGTGCTCCATAGGGTTTTCAATGGCTGATTTTTCAGAGGTAGATTGCCAGGCCTTTCTTCTGAGATGCCTCTGGGTGGACTCAACTCAACCTTTAGGAGAAGAAGCCAATCCAGCCAGATATTATAATGAAGGATCGCTGGGTGGGGGTGGGGGTGGGGGAACAGGAAGCTAAGAGTATTTCTCTAACTGCATTATCTCTCTTGTACATTTAGCTAGCACTGGACAGGGAAATGATTATTAACAGTCCTGAAACAGGAGCTCCTAACATCTGCAAATTTCCTGAAGCTCAGCAATAGTAGATCTTATTTATCTAGGCTTTATTCTACCCTTAGTAACAGAAAACACTGGCATAAACAAGGAACTCTCCAACACTATCATGGCATCCCATTGGTTGTTCTGATGACCAAAATTAACCTTATCTCTTTACAGTAAGTATGTCCTCAGGTACTGTCACTGAATTCAATTACATTTGCATAACAAAAAGCAGTCACAATCAGGGCTATTGGCGACATGCCCAATAGGCTGCTGTTGAAGCAGGCACAGATGCAAACGTGTAATATATACACGAATGGAAAAACCCACTAACAATGAATAAAAGTTTTCCAGACCTCATCTCTTTCCATTTTCTATGCTATTCCTCTGAATAGTTTGTCTTGAACACTGTAGCTGCCAAGACAGAAGAATTTACTGCTTGAGAAAAACAAAAAAATTCTATTATTCAAACTTTCTTTCCTCACTCGTAAGGAGAACAGTAGAAGTGGCTGGTGAGATTTCCTTAGGAGAAAGAAAAGTTATTTCTCCGTTTAGCTCCCAGATATTATAAGAGAAGTGGAAATGCGGGCAAGTTGACCTCAAGGCCCTCACAAGTAGCTCTGCACTTCCACTCTGCTCAGAACATGACTTGCAATAAACGACTTGTTTTTCGGTGCCGTTGAGTCGAGTTTTGACTCCTAGCGACTCCATGTGACACAGTAGAACTGCCCCACAGAATTATCTAGGCTATCATCCTAATGGAAGCAGATCACCAGGTCTTCCTCCCACAGAGCTGCTGGATAGGTTCGAACCGCCAACCGTTCGGGTAGCAGCCAAGTGCTTAACCATGCCTCCTTAATAAATGACTAATTCCCTCTAAATCCCCCGTCTCCCCTTCCCACCTTGCTGCTGCTCGCTTTCGGTAAACCATGGGGGGCAGGGGTGAGGAGAAGAAAGGAGAGGAAGCAGAAACAAGCTATACACTTCACTTCCCTCTTTCAGAGAGATGCTAAGAGGATTAAAGAGGTAATTGTTGCTTCCAGAGGCCTTCGGCTATAAGATGCTCTATAAAAACCAATAACCACTCCCTGAAGGGAAAACACATTTCATTACAGTGGATGTGATGCATCCCAGAGGGATTTTCTGCCACCCTAAGTGGACTGGGAGTAACCACTGAGTATAGTAAGTGACCCACAGAAAGCCCTGCTCCGATTGGAGACTGAGGCTCCCTGGCCTGCTTGCACCATGTAAGCCTATCTGTTTTCATTTGACCATCCATTGTGCCCATCACCTGTCTGTCGGTTTGTCATACTATGGTGGCGTGCATGTTGCTATAATGCTAGAAGCTATACCACTGGTATTTCAAATACAAACTGGGTCACCCACGGTAGACAGGTTTCAGAGGAGCTTCCAGATTAAGACCAGGAAGAAAGGCCTGGCAGTCTACTTCTGAAAGTTAGCCAATGAAAACCTTATGGATCACAACAAAACACTGTCCAACTTGCTAGCTTTGGATAAGTCATCAGAAGGGATCAATCGCTGGAGGAGGATATCATGTTTGGTGAAGGAGAGGGCCAGCAAGGGTGAGGGAGGCCATGGGTGAGATGGATTGGCACAATAGCCACAACAGTCTTGAATATGCCAGCAATTGTGAGGGTGACACAGGACTGCACAACATTTCATTCTGTTGTACATAAAGTCACCATGAGTTGAAGTCAACTCAACAGTCTATCCAAGGGCACTTATTAAGCACCCACTATGAGTTGGAGGCCTGGTGGCACAGTGGTTAAGAGCTCGGCTGCTAACCAAAGGTCAGCAGTTCGAATCCACCAGCCACTCCTTGGAAACCCTATGGAGCAGTTCTACGCTGTCCTACAGGGTATCTATGAGTCAGAATTTGACTTGACAGCAATGGGGTTGAGTTATGAGTTGGAGGAGCCCTGGTGGTACAGTGATTACGCGTTCAGCTGCTAACCAAAAGGTCAATGGTTCGAACCCACCAGCTGCTCCATGGGAGAAAGATGTGGCAGTCTGCTTCCACAAACATTACAGCCTTTGAAACCCTATGGGGTAGTTCCACTCTGTCCTATAAGGTTGCTATGAGTCAGAACTGACTCCATGGCAACATGTTTTTGTTTGTTTGTTTGTTTTAATGAGTTGGAACCACTATGAGTTGGAATTGACTTCATGGCAACTAGTTTTGTTGCTGTTGTTTTTATCTGCTGGAGGGCCAGTACAGCACAGTGGTTAAGTGCATGGGCTCTGGAGCGAGGCTGCCAGGTGTGAATCCTGGCTCTGCCCATTTACTATGACCTTGGGCAAGTGACAACCTCCTTGCATCTCCTTTCCTCAGGTGTAAAATGAGGATACAACAGAACCCACCTCATGAGGTTACTGTGAGCATTAAAAACAGTCCACACACATCAAGTGGTTGGCCCACTGTCTGGCACAGAGAAGGACTGCTGTTAAACTTACCTACCAAATGTATACCTCTATAGTCTTTGGCTTATGCCCTTAGTATTTTAAATGAGTGTACTTTAGCATCAAATTCTAGAAGAAGGAGGAAGTATTTACCAATTAGGTGAGGATAAAACACTTACTCAGTGCCCAGACATGTGTGGAAAACTGAGAAGAAGAAGATGAGATCTCTGAATTTAGAGTTAACCAGAGCCCCAACAAAGCACTGTTGAGGTTTTTTTATCTTTAGCTGCCGGACAATGGGGTACAGGGGGAGCAGAGAGAAGAATATTTATTACCGACATTATTCAGAATTCTGGGTACACAGTGACAATAAAAATCACTCACTTTTAGTCAATTTTATTATTGTTTTAAGTTCTGTATAACTTTTTATAGGTTTTCCCTTATTTCCTGCACCTAATCACACCCTTTGCCTTGATACACCCACCCATGCCAAGATCTCACCTGCTGCTAACCTGAATCTCCTAGGAAACCCTTAGTCCATCCTGGGCATGCGCTGGCTTCTCTCTATTGCAGGTTCCTAACTAGTCATACTTACTACAAGGAAAGAGCATGTCTGTGGAGTCAGACAGGCCCAGGGGTGAATCCTATTCTGCCACTTAGCTGTGTGACAAGACCAGTGTTCTCAAATGGGTGGTCCTAGACACCAGCAGCATCCTCATCCCCCCAGGTAGTTGTTAGAAATGCTATTCCTTGGACTCTATCCCAGACATACGGACTCTGAAACTCTAGGGGTGGGACCCAGCAATCTGTGTCAGAAGGAGCTCTCCAGGTGATTCTGATGCATGCTCAAGTTTGAGAACCCCTGGCTTTGCAAAACTTAAATCTTTCTGAGTTACACTTTTCTATTCATCAAAAAAGGTTGCTACCCCTCATTCATAAGGCTATTGAAGAATGAAATGAGATGATGTATGTCAAGCACTTGGTCCCCTGCCCCAAACGTGGTAGGCATTCAACACATGGTAGCTATTATTATTATTATCAATGTCAGTAGAACGATTTGCAAAACAGCAATAACTCAGAAACAGCTGGAGTAACATCACAGCTCTGATTATCAGGGAAGTGATTTAAAAGATTTTGGGTAGGAAACTTAAGAGGAACCAGCAGATATTTACTGTACATTGTGGGATCTGGAGCCCACAGTTCCCCTAGGAGTCCAGGTTCACTAATCCTTGTTTCCTGAGATCCAGATTTCAAGACCCACAGAGAACTCCAGGAATTCTAACTCTTCAAGCATGTTGGGTGTTTGGAGTTCCAGAAAATAAAAAAAAATGCTATTTTTCTACTAAAACTGGGATAATTATGAATTTTGAGAAGATGCCTCCAGGTAGAGGATTAGAGGTGTCTGGGCTCAAATACTGGCATTTAAAATGGGTAGCAGAAGTCTTTAGAATGTGTCCTAAAGTGCCGAAGGGTATTTTTAGTAAGGAAAGGTGGTATAAAGAAGCATAATGTCCAGACTGACAGAGTGGCTAGGATTCAAGAGCTAAGAAGAGAGCAAGCTGGAAGGATCCCATCTTGGATTCCGCATCACCATTACCTAGAATGATTGTGGCAAAGGTCGTGATGGCCTCCTAACAGCCAAATGCAGTAGACACTTGTCAATCATCTTTGTCCCCTTTGGCATCTAATAGTTGACCACCCCCAACTCCCTTAACTTTCTTCCTTTGACTTCCAAAACCCTAATCTGTCCTAGTTCTCATCTGATCAGTCTGACCATGCCCTCTCAGTCTCCCTTGGGTTCCTCTTTTTCCACCCATGTGGCTACTACGCCTGGTCTTATCTATTCCAGCCTGTCTACTAAAATCCCATTCTTCCTGCTCTGGAGACTGCTGTTGTGTGCATAAAGGTAGTGAAATGGAACTAAGTGTTGGGTCAGATGCCCTCTTTTAATCTTGGTTCTATCGCTTACTCTGTTGCCTACAACATAGATAAGAGTAGACAAAGAAGAGGCTGGTGTTCTGTCTTTGCTCTTCCCTTCTTATGCCTTCTGTTCTCTCTGGCAATCTCCTCTGGCCCGGTATACATGATGACACCCTATCTACCTCCAGCCTCGGGCCAATCCTGAGTACCAGACCCTTGCATCCCATCACCTACTTATGTGGCCAAGCAGAGAGTAGACATATAAGAGTGTCTACTTATGTGGCACCTGGATGTGCCACCAGCATCTCAAGCTCCAGATATCTAAAAGTGTACTCACTATTTTTCACTTATGTATTCCTTACAGCAATTCCATAGTAACAGGATTTGCAGCAGAGAAAATGGAGAACTGGGTCTGCTCAGGAATAAAGACTGGCAAACCTGTTAAAAAAGGGTTTATAGGGCCAGACAATGCAAATATTGAGAAAAACTATAGTAACTAATGACAAATTGAAGCTCAAATAGTATACAAAAATTTAGATGGAAATACTGGAAGAGGCTGCATAGGCCTGGCTCACTATTATTTATTCCCCATTGCTAACCGCCACATTGTGTCATGATTTTGTCTTTCCCTACAGTTCCAGTCTCTACAAAAGGTTTAAGATTAGCCAGTGTTCCTCCTTGGCGGGTGGAAAACAAGTGATAATGATCTAGGGATGAAAAACCAAACAAAGCACCCATCTTGGGACAAGAACAACCAGGATATCACCAGATAATCCCCAAGAATGTCACCAAATAACCCCCAAGAATACCAGTAGAAGATTAACTCATCTGACACATGACCACCTCAAGGGGGAACTAACACAAACTTCTAAGACCCATAATGCTGTCCCTATAAAAGCCTTCAGCCGATCCCCAGTGAGGGAGATGGGTTTTTTGGAGGAATCTATTCCCCTCTGTCTCCTATATATCCATATATAATAAAACTCTTGCTGCTCACCTCACCCCTGTCTCAGAACTGACTATTGCGGCAGGCGGCTCCAATCCACGTTATTGCAGTAACAGTGCAACATTCAATATCACATTATTCTAGTTTCATGAGTTGCCACCTTCAAAAGAAACCAAGAAGATATTATCCTTCAGTACAGATTCCCAAAATAAAAAAATCATAACACAGTAAGAGGAATCTTTGTAAAGAAATATAACCATCTTCTTTGAATAAGAATCCAAATTTACAATAATTATACAGTATCTTTGTTTCATTTTCCAGTCCCATCACATAGCCACGTTGTAATTATTCTTACCCTGTAGATCACTGGTAGGTCCCAGGGAGCAACCTCCCCTATTTTGGAGAGGCCCAAAATAGATGCATGCTCTGTAATCTCTCAGCACCCTCCCCATTTGCCAGACATATTTTAATGATTCCATTTTAGTTAGATGTACCATCTAGTCACCCAAGCTATGAGGCATCAGTGGTTCAGTGGTAGAATTCTAGCCTTCCATACAAGAGATGCAGGTTCAATTACCAGCCAATGCACCTCATGCACAGCTACCATCTGTCTTGTCAGTGAAAGTTTGCGTGTTGCTGTGATGCTGAACAGGTTTCAGCAGAGCTTCCAGGCTATGACAGAGCAGGAAGAAAGGCCTGGAAATCTACTTCTGAATATCAGCCAAAGAAAACTGTATGGATCATAACAGTCTAACCCACAACCAATCACGGGGATGGCTGCAGGACTGGGCAGTGTTTCATTCTGTTGTGCATGGGGTCGCCATGAGTCAGGGGACCAACTGGATGGCAGCTAACAAGAAAACAACAAGTAACCCAAGCTTGAAGTCTGAGATTCACTCTACATTTTCCTCTCTTCCTCACACTCCACCATTAAGTCACTCATGAATTCCCATAATTTCCACTTCCCAAACTGTGCTCAAATCAGTACTGTTCTCCCTGACCCTCCCTCAGCCCTCATCTCCACCATCACTGCCATAGCTTAGGGAGCCGTCACTGCCTGCTTGGAATATGTCATTAGTCTTCCTCTATGCTTCCTATTTAATAAAAGGAGGGGGACTAGTTCCTCCTGAAATCCATCTCTAAAAATATTATATTAAATATAACTCGTCTGACATAAAAAAGAAAGGAAGAGGGGAAGGAGGCACCTTCCATCCCACGAACAAAACTATATTATAGTTCCCAAACTCAGATCATGGGAGAGGTACCAGTTAGAGATACTGTGTCACAGACTAATCTGCTGCTTCTCCCCACTCCCTCTCTTCCAGCTATTCCCCCACAGGCACTGTTGGTGGAACTGCCAGCCTCCCATTGGACCCAGATGTGGAAGGAAGGTCCAAACTGACTTAAGAAAAGTGTCTAATAAAAAACCAATTCCTATCATTATATAGCAAAATACTTTAAATCATATAAACATATTTATTATTTAACTCAAACATTAAATTCCATTAGCATTTAGGGTATATTTTGTTTAAAAATAGTTTCTAGATTGCCTTTTAAGGAGCCCTGGTGGCACAACAGTTAAGCACTCCGCTGCTAACTGAAAGGTGAG
Source organism: Trichechus manatus latirostris (assembly GCF_000243295.1). Classification (NCBI taxonomy): domain Eukaryota; kingdom Metazoa; phylum Chordata; class Mammalia; order Sirenia; family Trichechidae; genus Trichechus; species Trichechus manatus. Next base: position 4,854,345 of record NW_004444003.1, read on the forward strand.
TGGTTCAAACCCACCCAGCGGCTCCACAGGAGAAAGACCTGGCGATCTGCTCCCATAAAGATTACAGCCTAGAAAACCCTATGGGACAGTTCTACTCTGTCACGTGAGATCGATATGAGTCGGAAATCAACTCAACAGCATCTAACAACAAGAGAATGCCTTTTCAGCATACGTAATTCTGAGAAAGAGGTTCTAAAAGAATGTCCTACCAGGATCCCCCCAAAAAACTAAAGGGGACTTCTAAGCAGTCTCCTTACATCAAGTCTTCAACTGTCTCTAAAAATGAACAACTATCTTTACAAAATATGAGTCCTATTTCCCACTACTTAGCACCTTTCTATGGTTCCTCAAGGCCTGCATGATAAGTCCAAGTCTGAGTGTGAGAGACAGAAGCCTGGGCGGTTAGGAGAGCAGGCTGGGGCCAGACATGAATTCTGGTTCTACGGCCTGCTGTCTGTGTGACCCTGGGCAACTCTCTTAGCCTCTTAGGCTTCAGTTTTTTCATCTGTAAAATGGAGACAATCATGGTACCTACCTCTTAGGTTGTTATAAGGATTAAATGAATTAACATCTATAAAGAGTTCAGATCACTGTCTTGCAAGTAAGCACCACATAAGTGTTAGCTATTGTTACTATTTTGATATACAAGGATCTTCATGATGTGGCCACAGCCTACTTTTTCCAAGTGCAATTTCTGCCCCTTGATTCCGGAAAAGCAGCATTGCTAGCCTATTGTCTTAGTTATCTAGTGCTGCTATAACAGAAATACCACAAATGGATGGTTTTAACAAACAGAAATTTATTGTCTCACAGTTTAGGAGGCTAGAAGTCTGAAAACAGAGTGCTGGCTCTAGGGGAGGGCTTTCTCTGTCTGCTGTGGGGGAAGGTTCTCATCAATCTTCCCCTGGGTCTAGGAGTTTCTCAGCACAGGGACCCCAGGTCCAAAGGACATGCTCCACTCCCAGCTGTTCTTTCTTGATGGCAGGAGGTCCCTCTCTCTCTCTGCTTTCTTCTCTCTTTTATATCTCAAAAGAGATTGACTCAAGATGCAACCTAATCCTATAGATTTATCCTGCCTCATTAACATAACTGCCTCTAATCCTGCCTCATTAACATCACAGAGGTTAATATTTACAACACAAAGTATAATTACATCAGATCACAAAATGGAGGGCAACCAAACAATACTGTGAATTGTGGCCTTGCCAAGTTGATGCACATTTTGGGGGGACACAATTCAATCCATAACACCTATCTTCACAAACATTCCTCACTGTTTATGCCTCCAGCTTCTGCATTTGCTGTTTCTTCTGCCTGGTGTGCCCTCTTGCTCCTCATCTCGGCCTAGCAAACTCTTACTTCTCCTTTAAGGGTGGTCAATTCATCACTGATGTCCTTCCTGACCCCCTGGACAGACTTATGCTTAATTTCCTCGGTGCTTCTGTTGCCCCTTATCCACAGCACCATTAGAACAAGCCCCACCTTGGATATCTGCCTGCTTACCTGGCTCTTAGGTAAGGAACAGTGGGATCCTTGAAGGCAGGGATGGTGTCTGGTCAAACTGTACACTTGGTCTCAGGCACACAGCCTGGCACATATAAGATGTTCAATAAAAGCTGAATGAATGAACAAATTACAAACATAAAAATAGAGAGATAGAGATCAGGAATAAAAGAAGAGGAAACAATGAAAAGCAATCCAAGAAACGAGGCAGGCTCTAAACAGGAAGAAGGGGTATGCTCAAGTGAGAGGAAGTGGACCAAGGGTTTTAATCACAGGAAGGAAAGAATCAGCAAGGACAGCTGAGGTGGAGCAATCAGTGATGTTGTACACAGACCATCTGAAGAGCTCATGGCTCTTGCTGGGGCCTGAAGCTACCAGTACACTGGAAACACATAGTATATTTAGACATGAATAAACAGAGACATACAATGGGAAATTGTATGGATGGAATGTTGTATCTCAAAATGCCCTCACTCCTTACTAGTGAGTTATACACCCAAAATGTCTGTGTACTGGGCAAAGGAGAAGGACAAGAAGAAGGGCAGAGATGTCTCAGATTAAGCATGGAATCACAGTCAAGCTCAGAGACCTAGCTTTTTCAACACATCCTCCTTTTTACAGTGCTAGCAGTAAAGAAAGAAAGCTGAGATTCATTCAGCAAGTGAGGAGATAGGTGGAGAACCAGGTCAGGGTAGTCTAAGTCCTGTCTTTCTTGATTCTCAGGAACTTATGAGCTGAAGGGCCCTCAGCCAACATCTTGGCTGACAGGATAATCCTCAGGCCTTTTGGCTGCTGAGTTCCAGCCAAAGGACCCAGGACACATTTGACATCATCACCTGCTGTGTAAAGCCTGTCCCACACTGGCCACTAAAAAATAGGTCCGCCATCTTGAACTAGATGCCATGTTCAATTAGATGTCAACATAGAGAGCTTGTGGATCTCATGCCCAAAAGTTAACATGAAAGAGAATCATAAAGGAAGCTGCTCCCTTTTGTAACCAGGACACATTGATCCAGGCAAGAGGCTAACTCCCACTTTCAAAGAGAAGCAAGTCTGCTTCCTATAGCTTGCAGTAAACATGTGGGTAGGGAGAAATCAGTAATTAATGAATGGCCACTCAGCCTCAAGCTTCTGATCGATTTTGGCAAACAAGAAAGTAGAACTAAAAATAAACATGTTAAAAAATAATGTGGGAAAAATATACATAGGGGAAGAAAAGGAGCAAAGGAGGAAGATGACAAGCTGTTAAATGATACTCAGACAAAATTAAGGCAATGAACCAAATATTTCCTGGCACAAGCCTCCCACCCACACACTAAGGCACTGTTTAGTGTAGAGGGAACGGTACGTTGGGCCTCAAGCTAGGACTGGGTTTCTTGGGATTCAAAAGAGATACGTGTATCTCATCCCCACGAGGTTGACTATTATCAGAAAAACAGAAAACAACAAGTGTTGGCAAGTATGTGGAGAAATTGGAACCCTCATCCATTGCTGGTAGAAATGTAAAATGGTGCAGCTGCTATGGAAAACAGTTCGGCAGTTCCTCAAAAAGTTAAACATAGAACTACCATATGATCCAGCAACACCAATCCTAAGTATAGACACAAAAGACTAGAAGGCAGAGAGGCAAACATCCTTATACAACAATCTTCATTGCAGCACTATTCACAATAGCCAAGAAACTACCCAAATGTCCATCGACAGATGAACAGATAAACAAAATGTAGTACAGTTGGCCCTCCACAGCCACAGTTTCACATCCGCGGTTGGTTGTATCCAAAATATCGAAAATATTTGGAAAAAAAGAAAGTTCGAAAAGCAAAACTCGGATTTGGCAAGTGCCAAGCACTACGCTGAATCCACGTGAATGAAGTGAGGCATAGGCACACCCTGCTGTAGCCTCCCACCATTTCACATATTCTCGGTCTGTCTCCAGCACTCGTTTGAACATCGTTCGCCTCATGTCTCGTTTGTTTGTTTGCTACTTGTGTTGTGTGCACCCTTCGTTTCTGTGAAAAAATGGCTCCTAAAAAGCAATGAAGTGATCAAAACAACTCTTCAAAGGCTAAGAGGGACCGTAAAGTGCTATCTTTCAACAAGAAAATACAAATCACAGATATTTTGAAAAGTGGCATGTCACCTGCCAAAGTGGGCTGTGAGGTCAGTAAGAATGAATGGAGCACTCACACAATAAAGCAGAAAGAAGCTGAAATTCGTGGAAGTGTTCGTGCAGCCCCTACAATGGCAAAAATGGTCTCTGGCTCGTGATAAACTGCTTGCAAAGACTGAAAAAGCATTAAGTGTTAAGTGCAAGCATTAACAACTATTTACACAGCATTTACATTGTATTAGGTATTATAAGTAATCTAGAGATGATTTAAAGAGCATATGTATAGGTTATATGCAAATATTATGCTATTTTATGTAAGGGACTTTAGCATCCTCAGATTTTGGTATCCTGTGGGGGTCCTGGAACCAATCGCCCTCAGATACCTAGGGGCGACTACATATACATACTGAGTATTGTTCAGCCATAAAGAGAAATAAAATCTTGATTCATGCTATGAGATGGATGAACCTTGAAAACATTATGTTGAGTGAAATAAGTCAGTATGATCCCACTTACATAAAATATCCAGACTAGGCAAATGCATAGAGACCAAAGTTTATTAGTGGTTACCGGGGGCAGGTGGGAGGAGACAAAGGGGAGAACTTAAGGGGAACTGAATTTATGTTATGGGTGATGGAAAAATGTGGAAACAGATAGTGGTGATAGTTATACAACATGGTAAACGTAATTAATGCCACCAAGTTGTACTATGTGAAAATGGTTGAAGCGGCAAATGTTTTGTTATGTATGTTTCACCACAATAAAAAAAAAAGAAAGAAAAATCTGTGGTGGACAATGCATATATAATATTTAGGGGAAGACTAACAATATGGGAAAATGTCCAAGATATGACATTTAGTGGAAAATGGAGGATACAATATACAACATTAAAGTAATTGTGTTAACTATTTATGCACAGAAAAAGCCCAGAAAATACATCGAAAATTTAACAGTGGTTATTTCTGAGTGGTGGGATTGGAGTTGATTTTCATATTCTTCTTCATGTCTTCATAAGTCATACAAACAGAAAAAAAGCACACTTTCCTTAACTTAAAAAAGCAGGTGTATATGTATCACATAGAAAATTGGAGTTTCCCAAAGCCTGACAGAAAATCATTATGAAATCCTAAAAGCAAATGTAGACCTCAAGGCTAGCTGTGTTTTATGTATATAATAATGGACATTTTGAGGCAATCTGAAAAACCTAATTATCTGGTTGCTTACTAATATGTGGACATTTGGAATCATTTAGACATGTCTTAAGATCCAAAGAAAAATCCAAATCAGTCAAGCAGAAACTCACTGTCCTTTTTTCTGGTATTCACTCACTTTATTTAAAATAATAACCTAGTAAACCAAAAAAAAGGGAAGACAAGGGGGGAAAAAATCTGCCAGGAATAACAAGGTTCTGAGAGAACTGATTACATACAATGGCTTAAAAGAGTAATTTAACTCATATGTTTCCAAATCCCCTGAAAGGGTCAAAAACCAAAACCAAAACCAAACTGGTTGCCATCGAGTCAATTCCAATTCCTAGTGACCTTACAGGAGAGAGTAGAACTGCCCCATAGGGTTTCTAAGGATGTAATCTTTATGGAAGCAGACTGCCACATCTTTCTCCCATGGAGCGGCTGGTGGGTTCAAACTGCTGACCTTTCAGTTGGCAGCCGAGCACTTAACCATTGAGTCACCAGGGCTCCTTTTGAAAAAGTCATTTCAACTAAATTGTTCGCCAAGTAAAATGTGACATTATTTTCTCCAGCGGGTAGAAACTTAAAAACTAGGTTCTTAAACCTTATTAAATAAGCAGTTTCACAAAACTACTATAAGCAGTTTCACAAAACTACTATAAGCAGTTTCACAAAAGCATTTTATTAGCTTTTCCTGGGAAAATAGTCTCTCAGGGTTCCAACATGGTAAGCTGTTGTTATGTGGTTATTTGTTCATGAATTATGAATTCCTGTGAAAGGTGTATATTTTTATTTTCCAAATCTATGGCAGATTTTAGCAAAGCAAATAAGGGAAAAATGCAAATACTGCCTTGGTTGGCTGTGCCTAAGTAGAAGCAGCAAATATATTGTCACCTGTGCACCCCAGAGGGAAGGCCTGCTTGAGAAGAAAGGGTTAACTCCGTGAGTTACTTGTACAGGCTGAAATCCAGACATTTTCAAAGGGTACATAAGAAAAGAGAAGGGTGGGGGAACCTCTATCTTCTAACCTAGAATGCTGGATTTAATCCAAGCGTGCAAAAAAGGCTGGGTGGTTGTTCTCTCCCTAAATAGAAACAAGGCCACATTCCCAATTGAGAGGAGTTCCTTTAAGGCTCAGCAGGACGGTGGACTTTAAGGATCCAGGAAATAAACGGTGCTCCCTGACCCAGACTGCAGACTGCTCTCCTCTCTTTGTCCTCTTTAGCAGGAATGCTACAGGTCTTTATGCCACCTGAATCCCTCTCTATGAGAAGTTCACTTAATTTCCATCTGCATTAATTACCCACTTTTATGGGGCAGGATGCTATGTGGGCTGCTGAGAATAGATAAGATTTGGGGTCTGCCCAGGGAAGGCTCTGCAATGTAGATGGAGAAGAAGCTCTTAAATAATGAATAAAAAGAGGCGCCACTACCCCTCGAACACCTAATTATTTGCTTGCCTGAATCCCATAAGAAAAACAACTACATGAAAGGAAAGGATGACAAAGACAGAGGCTAACTCTTCTCAAACCTTCTGGAAATTCTGGTTCAGAAGGGGAGGATGTGGTCTAGGATTTGTGTGCAGAACAGACTTCGGGCTCCAGCAAGCATAAACCACTTCACGTGTTCCCAGCACACGGGCTGGAGGCTGGAGGTGGATGAGGGGCCATAGATGGGATGGGCACTGGGGTGGGCACCCACCAGCAGGCTGGCCTTTCCCTGGAAAATACAGAACAGTGCTGCTTCTTTGCCCTGTGAATTTGCCAAACAGTCTTTTACTGTTCTCCGCCCCATGTCACCCTGGAAAAACCTCTCCTCACCCACAAGGATTCCCCTGTTGTTGCTGTTGGGTACCTTCGAGTTGATTTTCGACACACGGCAACCGCGTGTAATAGAGTATGACTGCCCCACAGGGTTTCCTTGGCTGTAATCTTTACAGAAGCACATCACCGGGTCTTTCACCCACAGAGCTGCTGGGTGGGTTCAAACCACCAACTTTTCAGTTAGCAGCCAAGTGCTTAAACGCTGTCCCACCAGGGCTCCTGGGGGACTCCCCTAATCATTCCGAATTCACCTCTCCTCTGAACCAGGGAACTGACCTCATCCCAACAGAGATGTAGAAAACTCTGGTTCTACCTTTGCCCCTGGAGCACACAACCTGGCTTTTATTTTCCCTAATCACACTCCACTATTATAAAAATCACTGTCAAAACCCTACTTGAAGGACAAATATTCTACAATCACGCTTATATGAAATAGGCAAATGTACAGAAATCAAAGTTTATGAGCGGTTACAACACGTGGGAGAAGGGGGGAAAGGAAGAGTCTTAGCTTTAGGGGACATGAGTTTCTGTTAATGGTAGTGGAATATTTGGAAACAGATAATGTCAGTTGCACATGATGAACAAAACCAATGTCACTGCATTGCATGTGAAAAAATGCCAAACTGGAAAATGTTTTGTTATATATATTTTTACCACAATAAAAAATAAAAGCATATTTGAATAAGATCAATAGACTGTATCAATAAAATGGTGGACTGTATAAATGTCAATATCCTGGTTTTGTTATTGTACTATAGCTTTGCAAAATGTTAGCAATGAGGGAAGTTGGATAAAGAGTATACAAGATCTCTCTAAATAACTCTTTACAACTTCATGTAAAAGTACTGTTACTTCAAAAAATTTTTCAATTAAAAATAACCCAAAGAGTTGTTAACCATTGTCTTAAGGCAATATGTGTACTAACCGTTTAATGAGAAACTATTTGTTCTATAAACCTTCATCTAAGGTTCAAAAAAAAAAAAAGAATTATCTATGTGAGATCAAATTGACAACAGCAACTCAAAAGGTTTGATGGGAAGCCTAGGGGCCAGCGAGTTGAAGTTAATGGGGATAGAATAATTTGGAAAAAGACAGTGAGAACAGCAGCAGCACAACTGTAAGAATGTAATTGATGTCACTGAATTGTACATGTAGAAATTTCTGAAATAGTGTATCTTTGGCTATGTATATTTTCACCAAAGGGGGAAAAGAAAAAAAAAGGTCAAGAAGGGAGAGTGTTGACATGTCGTGGGGTTGTTAAACAATGTCATAAAACAATATGTGTACTGACTGTTTAATGAGAAACTATTTGTTCTGTAAACCTTCACCTAAAGTACATTAAAAAAAAATTAAAAAAATAAATAACCCAAAGAACATATTTTGTAAGTGTCCTGCAAATAAAGATCAAGGAAGAGGTCATTTTACTTGCAGATGGTAATGCAAACTGAGCTTGGTTTCTGTCGATGCTTCAGTAGCTCATTTATTCAACAAATACATGTCATTTCTACCATGTGTCAGTTACCATGCCAGGCATTACGAAGTCTGTCTTCGCTGATATTCTCAGAAAGTGAACAGTGATGAGAGAAAAGTAATTTAGGCAGACCTCTTGTAGCTGTCAATTTTTTTTAAAACAGAGGTGAAAATGTTTAGGCACCCATTAAATAACGGTACTACTCAGGTTGGGACATTGTTTAAGTAACAATTCATCTGTTAACCGAGTTGCAACTCTAAAGAAAACGTGGGTGGATACCCAGCTACCATCCCTGATTTATTTACTACACATTGAAATGTGGCAGCATCTTTTCATTCCTTCTGCCCTCCATATATCTACAAGCAAGTTTCTCAAGGGGCCAAGAGACAGCAGAGATTTAAACCTGAAATGGAGGGCAACCTCAGGGTATTTGGTTTGCTTCAAAATGAGTGATCAAAACCCCATGTGCCTCCTAGCCAGAAAGTTCCAGACATCTTAAACAAACAAGGGTGCTCCCAGCCATGACAATCCTCATTTAACCCACTGCTTTGTTTGGCAGTTATCATTTGTCTGGACCAGATGTGGCTCTCGACTCGTGTAAAAAGTCCTTAGTAGCTACTATGGAGACCTTCCTCTAGGTCTGAAGGGCCAAAGACAAAGTCCCAGGCCCAGACTCTTCTCAGAGGAGTGTGATTGGTATATTCAATCATTCAACAAATATTCAGATTTGGGGGAAATTTCAGTGGTGAATTAAAAAAAAAAAAGTTTTTTTTAACCTATTCAAAGAGTGTATATCATGTGAATGACAATATTTATTGAACACTCCTATAAATAAATATGTCAATGAAGCTAAACTGAGGGAAGGAACTGCCCCAGGGGAGGAGACCCACAAGGTAGTCATGAGCTAGGCCCCTGGGGAATACCACCTCCTAGAGGACTGAAAAGTGAATAACCAGGATGAAGGACTTAACCTGACTGGCAGAGGGGAACTGGTAGGGGTTGCTCAGCCCTTTCTCCCTTCTTTTTCTTGGAAGCCAGCTGCCTGCTGGGAGCCCATACACTCCTCCTCTCCTCCATGCCAAGAGAGGAGGCCTGTGGCACCACCCTGCCTGTGATCACTAGGCAAGTCTGTCCAATTCTGAGGTTCAGGATTAGAAAGTCCTTTGTTTTCACATATCACTGATTCAGAAACCTGTCAATTTAGCTGTTAGCAGTAATAAAGTTAATATTTTGATCTCCATTTGCCTGACCCCACAGTCCTACTTCTCCACTGGTTCAGAACTCAGGTGGGAGTTTTCATTCCTAACACACATAACAATGTGCCTCACACATAACAAGCTGGCCTGAGCAGGTTTTGGTGGGAGGGCTGAGAAGCCGGCAAGGGTCTTCACAGGAGAACCTGCACAGGGCAGACAATGTCCCAAACAACAGTCACCTCTGGGCTGCTGCCACCTGATATCCACTAGGCAGCCAAAGCAAGACTTTTTCATTCTTCTTTTACTCTGGAACAATGGGAATTTCCTTAGGCAAGTAATCTGACAGACCCACCACTTAGTCTCCTTGAATAAAACACCAGAGTATCAAATGACAAAACAAAACTAAATCAGCAAGACTGTTAAAGTCCTCTCTGTAACTCTAAAGGGCATCAGGAACATTTACGGAGACTATAAAATGCAAACCTCAAAACCAGCTAAGCCTAAAACTAATACACTGACTCCTTCTCTCTGCAATTATATAATCCATCTAACCAGCGTAAATGCTAGGTCTGTCCAATCTACAATCAAGCCCGGTTTGAGGCAACACCAATCTGTCTCTATGGATCCCATTAACCAAATAATTTCCAAATTTCCATTTTATCATGTTTTAGAGCCATAATTTACTTCTCTAAAGCTTGTATCCTCCTCCAAAAAATAAGAGACAAATGAACAAAATACGAGTGGCACTTCCTAAAGGTATTAAGCTTTCAAAGTAGTAACACTACTATGAACCTTAGATATAATTTAGGTAGGTCTACTTCCTCATTCCTCAGATGAAGCAACAATGGTACCATAAAGTAAATTCAGTATATGACCTAACCACAATGGGGAAAATTTAATATGAACTGGATATTAAATGATATTAAGAATTTTTATTAATTCTTATTAGTTGTGATAATGTTATTCTGGTTACATAGGGAACCTTTCTTTCATTTTTTCTATTCTTCTTTCTTTCTTTCAGATCTATACTAAGTGTTATTATTAGAAGTCGAATGTCAAGATGTCTTTAATACCTCAGCATTTTTTACAAATGGAGTGAGTGCAATAAATTTATCAATAGTTGACCTCACCTGGGTTACTCACAGCTGGCTAGTAGTGGAGCTGGTTAGTAGCCAAGCATCGTTCCTACCGGGGCCATTCTCAGTATTTCATACCCTCCACACAGGAGTAGCTACTCGAGATGACCTCCACACTGGCACCACCTCAGAAGACCACTTGGACTCTGCCCACTCAGCTAAGGAGAGGCTCCACATGCTCCAAATAGTGTGGCAAACCAGTCTCTAAGGAAAAGCATAGGCTGCTGGACTGGTTTCCTTCTGTGATTCAAATAACCAAGTAATGGCCAAATATTAATTGAAAATTAGCCTGGGTAGACATCTGCTCAGGGTTTCAAAGACCACATCAGTGCACCAAGAAACCAGAATCTTTCACAACTAGAATTAATAAAACTCGTATATAATCCTACAATAATAACCATTAACAGGCACTATTCTAATTATTTTAAAGAGCCCTGGCGGCGCAGCAGTTAAAGCGTTCAGCTGCTAACCTAAGGTCAGCGGTTTAAACCCACCAGCTGCTCCAGAGGACAAAGATGTAGCAGTCTGCTTCTGAAAGATTAACAGCCTTGGAAACCCTATGGGGCAATTCTACTCTGTCCTATAGGGTTGCTATGAGTCAGAATTGACTCGAGGGCAGTAGGTGGATTCTAATTAATTTACATAAATTATCTCAGTTAATCACCACAACATTCATTGAGACTTTTGTCTCCATTATATAGATGAAGCAACTGGGGCACAGAGCTCAAGAACCTTGAAAAGAACCACAGAGCTCTAAGTGATAGAGTCAGCATTTTGGACAACTGGGAGAAATTGTTCAAGGATAATTCCTTCTCACCACTTTAAAAATAGTACAGAAGAATTAAAAACAAAAAGTAAAAGAAAAAAAAAATAGTCTGCCCCAGCTAAAACAAAATTTCTGATGTCAGAAAAACCTTTACTTTATTTTTCCCATGAAAGTACAAATCATTCAACTGCTGCTTAACTTTCTTTTCTGAACAAACCTGAGCAAGAAGTCCAGGCAGTTCTACAATTTTTCCTTTCGAGACCTGACTGGAGGCTGCTCAGAAGACCCAGAGGATCGACGCTCCTCATCCAGCCTCTCGCCATGTGATGAAAAGGGTCAATCATTCCCCTTAAGGATGAATTTATGCAGGAAAAGTCTTCACATGGAGTCCCTGGGTGGCACAACCAGTTAAGTGCTCGACTACTAGCTGAAAGGTTGGCGGTTTGAACCCACCCAGAGGAGCCCTAGAATATAAGCCTGGCAATGTGCTTCTGAAAGGACACAGCCTTGGAAACCCTATGAAACAGTTCTACTCTGCACATGTGAGGTCGCCATGCGTCAGAAATAACTTGGTGGCAACTAACAACAACTGCAGTCAACCTTCCAGCCCCTTCACTAACTTTTCCAGTCCTGACAATGACTTTGAATGAATCTTTATAATTAAATTACTTCTCCAAAGTTGGCATAGAGGTTGTTTGCTGCAAAGGACCCAGATCACAAAAAAAAAAGGATTTATATCATGGCTAGTTTCTCTACTTTGAAACTCTGAGCTTCCTCAAATATTAGTAGGCTAAATGATGAAGGTAACAATTAAGGCAAAGAGGCTATATTTTTCTATTGCATATCCGCAATTGCAATGAACGGTGGAATCTACAAATAACGGCCTCTCACATAGATTACCTTCCTTTCACTAGCTGGGAACTACTCGTTCCTTTTAAAAATTTACTATTGTTAAAATTAATATTTGACATTCACAAAATGCCAACAACATGTCTACATCTATTATAACTGCATCATTCGTTCACCTCTGAACTGACTTTCAAAGCGTTAACTTCATCCCAAAAAACAGTCAGGCAAGAAGATAAGCAAGGCAATTAAAATTTATACTAACAATAAAAATAAATTAGTAATATAATTTGCTGCAGTTGTCAAGGCATGGTTTATGACTTTCACATCGAATAGGCTGGGAACTTTTTTTTCCCTTTTTATTACTACAGACAGTACAAATGCAACGATTATAACGGCTAAAGGCAAGTCAGGAAAAGAAAAGTCCTTGGGAAAGTTTCCTGTCTAAAAAAGTATGTTAAACGTACACACAGTCTTAATGGTGTAGGAATAATTTGGAAAAGGGTAGCAACAAAGGTTGCACAACATGAAGAATGTACTCAATGTCACTGAATTATACACGTGGAAACTGTTGAATTGATGAAGGTTTTGCTGTGTATATTTTCACCACAATCTAAAAAAAAGAAAGTATACATGGTGATACTTTGAATACCTGAAGGAGAGTTTCTGTACTCTGAAGTCCAATCATGTCTTCTGCTTTTTTGCCCAAATTCAGAATCTGTAATGGCAGTGCTATAGGGACTCTACGAGTCGGAACTGACTCTACAGCAATGGGGTTTTTCAATGGCAGTGCTAATAATGGAAGCTAGGCAACTAACAAGGAGAGAGGGCAGAACTAAGGCCCATCCTTCATGTCAAAGGAAATCAAAACAAAAATGCCAGAACTAAAGCTAAGTCTAAACTCTAGCTGTGCAATATTTAAACAGGTTCCAAGTTGGCTTTATTTTGGAACACTCACATTAACTCTAATCAGTATCCTCCAGTCCTCAAAGTCTCAGAGACCAGGGAGATGGGGAATTCCATGGCCAGTCTTGTGCCTGATTATATGAACACAACACATGGCTCATGCCTCCATGAGGGAAATTAGCACATTATATTGTAAATACTAATCTCTATGTTTGTCTCTGCCCCTTCTGCTAACACAGGGCTTCCCAAAATTCAAGCAATGTAAGTTATCCATCTTTGTGTTTGACTGCAGTGCCTGGCACACGGTAGGCACCCATCATATTTGTTCCATGAATACTGAATAAATTTTATAAACAGGAAATTCCTGAGAAAACTTTCTGCTCATTAATATCTTCTCTACTCAGGCCAAAATTTCACTACGGAAGGTTAATTTCTTATCTGATTTTCAGAGTCTTTAAAACAATAGATAACTCTGAGAGAGGTGTCACTTTATGTTATCAACTGCTGTGAGCTAATAAATAAACAGAATAAAAGAAAATAGCTTAAAGTAGAAGAGAAAGATTAGAAAGGAAAGAGTGAGGGAAGAGAAGTACAGAAAGTAAAGAAAATTAGAAAAAAAGATAAAATGGGTGCCATGGATTGAATTGTGTCCCCCCAAAATATGTGTCAACTTAGTTAAGTCATGATTCCCAGTATTGTGTGTTTGTTCTCCATTTTGTGATTTTCCTATGTGTTATAAATCATAATCTCTGCCTTTGCTTAAAGAGGATTAGGGTGGGATGTAACACCCTTGCTCGGGTCACATCCCTGATCCAATGTAAAGGGAGTTGCCCTGGGGTGTGGCCTGCACCACCTTTTATCTCACAAGAGATAAAAGAAAAAGGAAGCAGAGAGTTCCGAACCTCATACCACCAAGAAAGAAGTAGCTGGAGCAGAGCACATCCTTTGGACCCGGGGTGCCTGCACAGAGAAGCTCTTAGTCAAGGGGGAAGACTGATGAGAAGGACCGTCCTCCAGAGCCAACAGGGAAGCTGATGCCCTGAATTTGGACTTCCAGCCTACTAGACTGTGAGAAAATAAATTTCTCTTTGTTAAAGCCATCTACGTGTGGCACTTCTATCATAGCAGCACTAGATAACCAAGACAGTGAGCAAGAAGCAAAGAAATACCCTGTCTTCTTCAGAGTTTTGGCTGGAAACTGCCATCACTGTCTCCTCTTATGGCTGAATTGTGGACATTTCCTTGCAAATTCACATTTAAAGTATATATCAAGAGAAGCCCTGGTAGCATAGTGGTTAAGAGCTTGGCTACTAATAAAAAGGTTGGTAGTTCGAATCTACCAGGCACTCTTTGGAAACTCTATGGGGCAGTTCTACTCTATAGGGTCGCTATGAGTCGGAATCAACTCAACGGTAACAGGTTTTTTAAAATCTTCGACAACAGTTGAAAGTTCCACGTTAGTCTTCTCTTTCTAAGAATAAGATGGGATGGGATGGGATGGGATAGGATAGGACAAGATACAATAGAATATGACAGTATACAATAGGGCAAAACCGTTGTCATCAAGTGAATTCCAACTCATAGCGACCCTGTAGGACAGAGTAGAACTGCCCCATCCAGTTTCCAAGAAGCGGCTGGTGGATTTGAACTGTTAACCTTTTGGTAAGCAGCTGAGCTCTGAACCACTGCGTCACCAGGGCCCCACAACAGGACAGGAGAAGACAATACTCCATGTACGACCTTTCACAACCTAAAAGAGTAACATTATTAGAAAGACTTTGGACATGTGAAAACTCTGACTGAAGGTGAATTTTCAAGGTTTTGGGAGGCAACTTAAACCAGGGAATATGAATAGGAGGGTTTTGTAGGTCTATCTGAAGTAAAATGTTAGTAGAATAAAATTCCATTTTTGTATAATGTTTAACAGAAAAAAACGTTTTAAGAAAAGCAAAGTACTAATAATGATTACTTTGATCACTCTTTGAGCCTGTATTTTACATTTTACTGAGTTTTGGTCCATTCTAACTCATCAATAAAACAGAAAGAATTATCACTGCGGTATTTCATGCCATCAAAGAGATTCTCTTTCATAACTTTTTAAATAAATTGTCAATTTTCTTTTTTTTGCACAAAAAATCAATTCACACAATTCCCAATCCATTCTATAGTCTGGAGATTTTACTGAAACTAATTGGTATCAAGTGCTTTTCCATTTATTTGGGGGTTCTAGTTCCCATCCTTGATTACAGGATAGAATATATAAAGAAAATTTAAGTTCAGACTGAGAGAAAAGAATAAAAAAGAGTTTGGCTTTTGCTATACCAAATTAAACAAAAATATATGCATTGAAAAGGAATAGATACAATTGGGAGGAGAAAAAATGAGCAACAAATCTACTATTTCATACTGTTATGGTGGTTGTTAGCTGTCATGGAGTCGGCCCCAACTCATGGCGACCCCACGCACAACAGAACAAAACGCTGCCTGGTCCTGTGGCATCCACATGATTGGTTGTGTATATGGCTGTTGTGATTCACAGGGTTTTCACTGGCTGATTTTTGGAAGTAGATCGTCAGGCCATTCTTTCTAGTTCATCTTAGCCTGGAAGGTCCACTGAAACCTGTTCAGCACCATAGCAGCACGCAAGCCTCCAGTGACAGACAGGTGACTGTATTTAAGGTGCATTGGGTAGGTATCTAACCTGGGTCTCCCGCAGGTAAGGTGAGAATTCTACCACTGAACCACCACCGCCTCACTGTTTCATACTTGTTGTTAGGTGCCATCAAGTCAGTTCTGACTCATAGCGACCCTGTGTACAACAGAACGCATACTACATAATTAAAATGCTACTTTTATGAGGAATTGTGAGGAATGGGTCTCAGGTCAAGAGAGCTTCATCTCTGCCCTTCACCAGATTTAGAGAATTTCCTGCTAGAAAATAAGACAAGTCAGGTCATTAAATTTTCTCCCATTTTGTTTAGAAAAACCAAATCTCCTCAGGCTGTCTTGCATCAAAGACACGGCAGAAGAAGCAAAGTAAACCAAGTAAATTTTCCTCCCTCTGAGGACTCTCAGGTTAAGCTGCAAACCACTCAGAAGTACACCTCTGCTGCTTGTTTCACTCAGCACATGTTCACACTGGCGGTGCTAAATAAAGGGAGGGGAGGAGGGGCAGGAAGAGCAAAATCCACAGTTGTTATCACAACCAAGCCCTAAAATGTAGGCAAATAACAAAACTCACAAGATTTCAGTCATAGCAACTTAAACTCCATAGTTCACTAAATGGTTGTAAAGCTTCCTGAAAATACAAAGAGATGTATATCCACAGAATAATTTTGAAAACAAGTGGCTCTCACTGTCTGGCCTCCAAATGGCCAATAGGTGCATCCACAGACCTTTCAATAAATACTAAGCCACAATAAACAACAGCTTGCGTCTCTTGGGCACACACAGTCTTTTTATCCATAACTTCAAAGATGAGTTGAGGAAAAGAAAAATAATTTTAGCCTAAGGTTTACACAATGATGGTCCTCCGACAGCCTGGGCTTTAGGACTTGGTACAATAGCTCCTGATAGGCGCTAACAATAGTATCTGACATCTTTCCTACCCTGGCGACAATCTCCTGCACGTGATGGGTGGATGGCTCCGTTTTAATAACTCGGAGTGAGGTAGGAGAGATAGGAAAGAATTCTGTACCAGAAGGCTGAGGTCTTGAGAAATTTCCATGGAAAGGCAAAATTATATAGAAGTACTTTGTCTCTTTTAAAAATTAAAGTAATATGGTGCTATTTGCATTTAGCGCGGTTTGCATTTAGTATCCAAATGCAAGTCTCTTTCTCTGTTGTTGTTTAACTAACATCAAAACTTCAACTGTGTGTAGAATGGAGCAAGGAAGGAAAGAGAATGGCTTATTTTCGAAGAACAAAGAACAAATTGCATCTCTACCATGATGCCTCAGACCACAGAAGCTACGGCAAGAATTTTGTATCTCAAGGAGAGTAAGCCCTAGCACAACACCTAAAATGCAGAACCACTATCTCTGAGTAAGAGGGCAACAGTAGTTAGCAAATGTCACTAAAATGTTTAACTCCCATACCAGGGAAACAAATGGGGGTCACAGGAAGAACAGGAATGTGACTGTGACAAAAAGACATGGTCGGGGACCTCTACTGATAAAATGTCCTATACTTAGAAAGCAGGGTTTTCTTAGAAGCTGAACATGCCATTTAAGAAAGGCACTGAATTAATGGCCTGGGGTATTATGCCTTTTAATGCTTCCAATGCAGAGATGACAACAGCCATACACATAATTCCATCGGGGTAGCGGAAGAACAAGGTCATCTACCCAATGTGAAGGAAATTACTAGAGGTGGACAAAGGACACCAAGAGCCACTCAGAATCAGATCTGTGATTCCATGTTCAGAGATGAAGAGGATGAAGGCCCATACTTGGGATGAAGGGCCAGTGACTTCAGCCACCTAAATCGCTCTGTGATAAGCCTGGCACATAGTGGGGGGTACAAAAAAGACTTAACATGGTAGGCTGCTATCCTTTGAAAGCTGGCTTATAAGGTTGGCTCTTGGCTGGTGGGAATTTGGATTTCCAGAGGGTGATTTCTAGAGGATTCCCAGAACTGTGAAGAGTGGCTCACTGTGCCTTACCTGTTTGTACAGACAATATGTTTTATGCTGAACACTTGCTTCCCTTCTGGGAGTCCAGAATTTTTGTGTCTGCTAGGGAGAGGGTGCCTTTGTAACCAGGCCCCAATAAAAACCCAGGGTACTGAGTCTCTAGTGAGCTTCCCTGTTTGGCAACATTTCACACATGTTGTCACAACTCATCTGCTGGCGGAATTAAGCACATCCTGTGTGACTCCACTGGGAGAGGATCTTTGGAAGCTTCAGCCTTGCTTCCTCTGGACTACATCCCATATGCCTTTTCCCTTTGCAGGTTTCACCCTGTAACCTTTCACTGTAATGAATCATGGCTATGAGTACAACTATATGCTGAGTCCTGTGAGTCCTCCTGGTGAATCATCGAACCTGGGGGTGGTCTTTGGGACCCTCGATACATGAAGACTTGATATTTATTTTCTGAGTGGCCCACTTACTCTGGTAAGTATCACAGATCCTGAAAAGAGACCCAACTCTTGGTCTCACGGATCCTACCTCAAGTTCCAGTGCCAATGCACCCATGTAGATGCCCCACAGGGCTCTGCTGCCAGGAGACAGGCTTCCTCCGGAGAGGTCTGTGTTGGGCTAATTACAGCTCCTAGACTTCAAAGATGGGAAACTTCAGGCACCCTCTTCCTACCAGGAGGGAAACACCCCACCCCTGCCCCCAATAACTTCACTGCCACCTCATCATCACCAGTGAGCAGAAACCTCACAGAAATCAGAAGTTCTCTTGCTTTCAAAAAAGAAAAAAAAATTCTGAATAACATCCCTCTGACCAGTTTCCTAGATATTCTTCCGAGGTCACTGTCCTATATCCTCCTTGAGAGAGTCTTCATCCAAACAGCCCCTGAGAGAGTGTGCAGCTTCCTGTGGATGTGAGGAGGAAGAATCCAGCAATCATTAGGCGCAACACAGATGTGAGACTCTGTGGCCAATGACCCCCTAGCCTGGCCTGGTAAAACAGACCAACCCCTGCGCATGTGCCAAGCACTTAACTGAGGGAAGACCAATGAGCTGGAGAAGCTTTCAGGCGAAGGACAAGCCTAAGTCATGGGTGAAAAAGGGTCTTAGGGAGTCAGTGGCACTAACAGTCTCTTACCCACCCCCATAGGCAGGCCTTTTTTCCCAGTATTGGTAATGAAAGAACACCACCAATTCAGGCTGTTTACCTGCAAGCAGTCAAGGCAGGCAGGCCCGATGCCTAAGATTCAGGCATCTTGGGTTGGGGGCCCAATCTGTCACCACGCTCCTCATTTCTAAAACTCAGTGAGCTCTAACACCCGATGACCCTCTTGCTGGTTTCTTTTCTGTACTTTGTAAAGGAGCATGCACAGATTTCTTCACTCATTTATTCAAACATTTACTGGGGCCTGCAAGGGGTCACGTTGAATTAGGAATACAAAGACAATGAGAAAGGTTTTTGCCAGCATTCAAGGAGCTCATCCATCAAGTTATAAAACGTTTGGATTCCCTGATACCTCTGAAAATACCCCACAGCTACAGGTGACCTGCATCCTTCATCCACTAAAAAATGAAAACAAATGGATCTTTCCACAAAAAACAAACCAGTTGGCCGTGGAGTGGATTCTGACTCATGGCGACTCCATGTATGTCAGACTAGAACTATGCTCTTTAGGGCTTTCAATGGCTGATTTTTCAGAAGTAAATCACCAGGTCTTTCTTCTGAGGCACCTCTTGGTGGACTCATGCCTCCAACCTCTTGGTTAGCAGCCAAGTGCATTAACCATTTGCACCACCCAGGAATTCCAAACAGGTCTTTATCCTGTTAGAATTCCCAGCTGGTACTGAAGAGCCCCTGAGTGACACAGTCTGTGCTCAGCTTCTAACCAAAAGGTTGACAGTTTGAGTCCATCCAGCAGCACCACGGAAGAAAGGTCTGGTAATCTACTTCTTTAAGATTACAATCATTGAAAATCCTACAGAGCGCAGTTCTCTGAAGGACATGGGGTAACCATGAGTCGGAAACCACTCAATGGCAACAGGTTTTATTTTGGACTAAAATGTAACAGGGATGGAAATCAGCAGAGGGGCCTGGACAGGACTACTACCGCTCACTGACAGAGCCCCAGTTTGGCCCAGTCACCCTCAAACAGCTGTCAGGCACAGACGGTATGATCTTCTGGACTCTTCAACCTGCCAACCTGGGAGGAGGTGAGGTGAACAGGGGTCACAGGACAGCACCAAATTGCCTAGAGTTAGCAGGAACTCTAAACTCTTGCAAAGAGATGAACATCTACAAGAGGCCCTTGCAAAACAATCCCAGCCCTGTAATCAGTACAAATGAAGACTCTGTCAAGGTGCTGAGCACGTGAGGAGAAACAGGCAAAGGACTTAGAGCTCAGCTTGGAAAACTAAGTCTGAAGGGCTGTCAGTGTTAACAGGGCTTCTTTGTACATGGAATGCAATCTGCTACCTGGTCATTCTCCCCTCCGGATTCCTCCTGGGATACCTGGTCACTCTCTCCTCCTTACTTCTCCTGGGCCACCTGGTCACTCTCCCCCCCAATCCCGGTTCTTCCTGGGCCACCTGGTCACTCTCCCCCCCAGTCCCGGTTCCTCCTGGGCCACCTGATCACTCTCCCACCCAATCCCAGTTCCTCCTGGGCCACCTGGTCACTCTCTCCTCCTGGTTCTCTTGTGCCACCTGGTCTCTCTCCCCTCCTGACTCCTCCAGGGTCATTGAACAAGGCTCCCCCTGCCCCACAACCCTTATACATGAAGCTCATGGTCATGCTCCAGGCCAGCCTCTTTGAGACTGAACTTCTCCAGGTCCTTCAAGTCTCAGAATAATTGGCACAGGCCAATATGATTAAGGTGTCTGGGGTAACACTGAGTATTTTGGGAGCATTATTTGGTACACTAAAGTATATATATTTGTATATATTTCAGGGTGCATTTAGTAGGCTTGAGAATATCACAAGAAATTTTTTAACTTTTAAATTATGGATAGATATGTGTTAATTTACAGCATTAAATCTTTGGAATATGCACGTAATCACCTGTTATGCTACTATCTCTCAAACCACCAGCTGATTATAGGCCAGTGATGAGGGCTCACAGTTAGCTGGAAGAACAACCTTGACTACAATACATAAGCCAAGGAGACAGCCTACCCACAATTTTTACTAGATCCAGCCATGTTGCTGATTCCTGATAATTAAAAAGTGGCCACTTCTTGAACACAATGACCTAGGCTCAGTGCCAGGCGCTTCATACATATTATCACTAAACCTCATGTCTTAGGCTGGGTTCTCTAGAGAAGCAAAACCAGTAAAGTGTATATAAGTATATATAGAGAGAGATTTATATCAAAGAAACAGCTCATGCAATTGTAGAGGCTGGAACATCCCAAGTCCCTGGATTAGGATAGAGGTTTCTCCCAATTCACATAGTCGCAGGTGCTGGCGAACCCAAGATCCACAGGTCAGAACGCAAGGAAGGCTCTTGCTTACAGGCTGTGAATATCAGTGAAGCCCAAGATCAGCAGGCAAGACGGCAAGCCTTCTCCTGATTCACGTAGCTGCAGCGACTGGCAAACCCAAAATCGGCAGGTCGGAGAGAAGGGCTCTGCTCACAGGCTATGAAGACCAACGAATCCCAAGATCGGCAGATAAGCTGATAG
The DNA here is from genome assembly GCF_000243295.1 of Trichechus manatus latirostris. NCBI lineage: Eukaryota > Metazoa > Chordata > Mammalia > Sirenia > Trichechidae > Trichechus > Trichechus manatus. Next base: position 4,875,612 of record NW_004444003.1, read on the forward strand.
CTCAAGTCCCAAGAACTGGAGGTCAGATGAACAGGAGGCAGCCGCAGGATCCAGAGCAAGCAAAAAGCCAGAATGTCTGCTTATATTCAGATGCAGGTCACACCCCCAAGGAAACGCCGTTTCAACTGACTGGCTACTCACAGCAGATTCATCGTGGGAGTGATCACATATAAACACTGAGAATCATGGCCCAGCCAAGGTGACATACAATCTTAACCATCACACCTTACAACCTTGAAAGACTCCCATTTTGTAGATGAGATTCAAAAAGGTTGTGCAACTTGACAGAGGTCACAAATCAAGGTGCATGTCTGACTCCAAATCCCACTGACTCTTTACACCATCACTCTACTGCCAACCACAATTTGAGAAATACTTCTAAAGACTGTTTGTAATAGAAAAATTTTAGGACTGGTTACTCGAGGTAAGAAAGTAATAGAAAAGTAAGAGCTTTGGTCTATTGGCATATACAAAAATACTGAGTATTATCCTAGATCTTTGGAAGTCTAAGGGTTCCCTTAGAAGAATGGCCCCAGCTTAAGTCAGAGCCCAAGGACTTAAGGAAAAGCCACTGAGATTAAGGTATCAGCTGCATATAAGGAAGACAAAGTTGACAGGGGAAAAAAACTGCACTCTGACTTACAAAGGCCTCCACAAGAAAAAGGCTGTTGGAAAGCCCAGTCCTATGGATAGATTCCAGGCACCCATGACTCAGAAAGGTCATAGCCCAAAACAAGCAATTAAAAACAAGGAGTTCAAAACTGTAAACTCCCTAATGGCATAAACTACTGGAAAGAGATTGCCCTCCAAGAGCATCCAGAATGGACTCTAACTGGGGAGAGTCAATTGAACTGAGAAAATATTGAGGTTTGCAGCCTCCCAAATCTCACCTGGCCTGTTAATGAGGCTAAATCTCAAAGGAGGCAAAACTTGCCCTTGTCATCCTCACCTCTCTTTCTGAAACACTGGCTGCTCTTCCCTGCCATCCAGAAACTCAGTGCCCTCATGCTCCACCTCGCCTAGGCTAAAACACTCCCAAGCTTCCTCTTACACTTCTTGATCCCACCTCAAAATTCTGGAACCCTGAGTGTTATCGTCCTCCAAGCAGAGATCAGACTAAAGTACAATCATGAAATCTTAACATCAGAAGGAACCTTGGATCTCACATCATCCAACCCTCCACCTTGTAGAAGAGGGACACCTAGTTTCTCTTCCCATTACACAAAGGCATGAATGACACTGAAAACTCAATGCGTCGTTCATGCTTCAGAAGTAGCACTTATAGATCCAACCAGACAAGAGGAAGTATTTGGGAGCCTAAGACCCTTCCCAACTGGGACAGTTAGTTCTTCCCCATTTATGTTGAGATTCTCAACACAACCATGCACCAGGTGAGGTTTTACCAAGTTGTAGCACCCCAGAAGACACAGAGCTGAGAGATGAAAGGAGCAAACCCAAAGTATTTGCTATTTGCAGGTTCACCGACATGTTACTGCACAAATGTTCTGAATCCATGACCTTATTTTCCCTTCTTGTCTATGGTCTTCATTCAACAAATACATACCAAGTGCCAGCTTTCAGGATAGCCACAGGTACAGCATTTTGGGGAGACACCAACAATATGATCCCAGACCCCTTCAAATCAGGTGAATCCTGAACAACTGCTCCAAAATTCCATGCATTGTAATGATCAGAATCTGCTTCTCTTGGTCCAATTTTATCCTTCTTTTGTTGACTAAACAACCAAGCAAAATTGGAGGAGATGATTATAAGAAGGTCTAGAATATTTTGTTTGAAAAAGCAAACATAAAAGATCGAACGTTTTAATCTGAGAAAAAAAAATACTATGCACCTGGAGCAGGAAATGAAGCAGAAACAAAAATATCAATAGTTGGTAATCAAGTCTTGTAGTCCGCACAAGGGCATTTGGTAATGAAGAGAAAAATGGGCAAATCTCCAGGAAAGTGTTAGGCATAAAAGTATCCGAGAGCAGAAAAGGTTTTCAGTTGGAAGACCAGGGGAGCCCCATGTTCCCCTAATTTCTAAAAGAAGAACAACATAAAAAGGGTAATTCTGAGGCTGGTTGAGAAGAAACCTAACCTAGCACCTGGTGTGTGGTTTATTGGTTGTTCTCTGGTGGTACTAAGTAATTCATGTCGCATCTGCCCCCATACCCTGAGAATACATTGGAGCACACCCTGTGGTTCTTTTCAGTTATCTTCAGTCAGATAATTCAGGGACTGTTAAATCCATACATAGCATTTGCATTTACTTTACTTCTGTGGACCTTGAACAAGACTCTCCCAAAGGGACTCCCCCTGCTCTGCAGAAGCTCCTATTGCAGACACGTCACCATCTTGGGAGAAGCAGCTGGATGAAATCTGGGCTCCAAGGGGTGCCAAGCATGGCCAGCCCCAATGAGCAGCAGACCACAGGCTGACAAGGCTCACAGGGAGGCTGGACAAGGGGGAGTCTTCAAGGATGAATCAGCAAGCCTGTCATCTCTGGCAGCAGAGGCAAATGCTTGTGCCCTGACACCGTTGGTTCATTCACAATTCACGCTTTAGAGGGAAAGTAAACCAGAAACAAAAACCAAACCCACTGCTGTGGAGTCGATTCCAACTCATAGCAACCCTATAGGACAGAGTAGAACAGCCCCACAGGGTTTCCAAGGAGTGACTGATGGATTCGAACTGCCGAGCTTTTGATTAGCAGGCGTAGCTCTTAACCATTATGCTACCAGGAGGGAAAGTAACAGGCTTCAAATCTGGTCTCTGCCTCACAGTTGAACCTGCCAGATACACACAAACACAGACAACAGACAAATGAGCTCTGGAATCATTCACAGAGTTGCCTGCAAATGAAGGTGGGGCTGATGGAAAACAATGTCAGAATCACAGCCTCACAGAACTGGGCAAAACTCTTTGGGACCCACCACCACAGGCAAGTTTCAGTCCATCTCTGTGGGCCAAATGGCTCCCACTCTCCCTGTCACCAACACCAAAGGGGAAGAAAAGCTCACAGACACCAGGAGAAACGTTTTCCAATGTTTCCAAAGAGCCTATGCAATCTGGAAATCTTCATTCATTAAATTTATCCAAAATCCTTCTTTTTTTTTCTATAATTATCAGTTTTTATTATGACATATATGTGTATGGTGTATACATATATATACATACATATATATATATAAATTTGCCGTTTCAACATTCTTCACGTGTACAATTCAGTGACATTAATTACATTCATCATATTGTTCAACCATCACCATTACCCATTTCCAAGTTTTTCCATCACCCTTAAAATCCTTCTTGTTAATGTGTAACAACAGATCAAAAGATTCGCCACTGCTAACTCTGCTCAAGGAGATACAGCCAAGCCTTCTTATTGTCTTTTCCTACGTATGTTCTGACTCTCCAGACCCCAATGCATGGCTGAAAGGAAAGTTAATAGCAAAAAAAAAAAAAAAAAAAACTGCCCAGAGCTGTAAGAGGTTGCAGAGAACATCCCCAAATCCTTGAGGAAATGAAGAAATTGTAAATCTTAAAATGTAAAATCAAAAAGTTGAATGCCCACACGACTTTTATTTTTCCTTAAGTAGTCCCTTCAGGGAAGTGAAAAAAAGCTAAAAAGTCAAGAGTTGGTCATGCAGGCAAAGATGAGGGGCCTTACTAACGCTGACTACACATTTCCAAACGTCACCAGCCCCTGGAATAAGAAAGAGCATGCTTATCCCAACTCACCTGCCCGTCAGTTGCTCCCCACTAGACAGGCTGGGCTGTAAAGAGTCCCACTTGTTTTTCCCCGAGTGTTTGTATACCTTTTCCACCGCTTGTCTTATCTTATCGCACTGTGATGGCTTGCATGTTGCTGTGATGCTGGAAACTATGCCACCAGTATTTCAAATACCAGCAGGGTCACCCATGGTGGACAGGTTTCAGTGGAACTTCCAGACTAAGACAGACTACGAAGAAAGGCTTGGCAATCTAGTTCCGAAAATCAGCCAATGAACACCCTATGGATCACAACAGCATATTGTCCTATATAGTTCTGGAAGATAAGCCCCCTAGGTTGGAAGGCACTACCCAATAGCCACAACAATAGACTCAAACATGCCAATGATCATGAAGACGGCAGAAGACTGGGCAATGTTTCATTCTGTTGTACACGGGGTCGCCGTGAGTTGGAGACAACTCAACAGCAACTCCCACCAACAGTGTATCTTTTATACAAATTATTCCTTGGGGAAGTTGGGATATGATTTATTATCTCTTGATAGTGTACCTGATTAACTAATTCCCTTGAGAGAGCCTGAGCATCAGGCTCCCCCGCATCTCTCTGTCTGTTCCTCTCTATATCTACTCATACCTCAGACACAGAATGACCACAGCCTCAAGTTCATCCAGACCCAACTGTATGCCCTGGCTCCATTCTAGCCACTGAACTGCATCCCGTCTGGTTAGAAATGAGCTAAGAACTGATCTCAGTTTCCACCTCTGCCCTCAATAACCAGGGATTACAGCGTAGCTGTGAACAACAGCTCCAGGCTCCAAGAGGCATATGTAGAGGCAACATGTGTGTTTGATTAACTTTCCCACTAAACTGCTTGTAACATTTTAGTTGATTGTTTTAATTTTTTCTTCCTTTCTCCACACTAATAAGGCAATAAGAACAAGGTAGAGGAAGCATAAATGAGAAAAATAAGAAAATGAGGCTACCTCCTAATTTGTTATTCAAAAACCAATAAGAGCATTTTAAAATATTAACCACACTTAGGGCACAAAAATAAAGGAAAGAAAAGCCCCAGAGAGAAATCAAACACTCAAGACACTTAGATTCTGGCTGTGGCTCTACCACAAAGCATGCATGCGGTCTTTTACAGTCTGTTCAGCTCCAGGGCCTCAGTTTCCTCATCTGCAAAATCAACTAAAGCTTGAGGCAGGTTAAGACAAAAGTAGTGTGATTAATTCAAATGCCTTGGGGTAAAGGCTAATCTGATTAAGTGAAAGCTCTAGGTATTCTCAAGCACACTGATCCTTTTCAAGTTCATCAGAAATAAACACTTAGGGCTACAGGTCGGCCAAGCTGTTACACTAATAACAGACTTACTCCTCATAAGCCATCTACAAACAGTGGTGGTAAGTGCTTCAGGGTGCCTGTGCTCTTAGAGAGCTGATGTCTTTCCCTAGGGGATTATTTACTTATCACATTGCTTTGCAGAGCAATAACTCTCTTCCTGCAGAGACAAAGCAACATCAGCTTGCTGTCGTTAGCAGCCAGGGAGTCGGCCCTGATTCACAGCAACCCCATACAGCAGAACAAATCACTGCCCAGTCCTGAGCCGTCCCCACTAAAGATTGTGGATGGGACCATTGTGATCCATAGGGTTTTCACTGGCTGATCTTTTTTGGAAGTAAATCACCAGGCCCTTTTCCCTAGTCCGTCTTAGTCTGGAAACTCCACTGAAGCCTGTTCAGTATCACGGCAACATACAAGCCTCCACTGACAGATGGCTGTTGGCTGCACATTAGGTGCACTGGCTGGGAATCGAACCTGGGTCTCCTGCATAGATTCAGTGGTGAGAGTTCTATCATTGAATCACCATCATCTTAGTGCTATATAAATGCTCACAAATCCAAAATAGCAGGATCTGAAACAATAAGGGTTTTTCTACAATTGTACTGGCTACTGACTCCTGTCCAAGAGAGAATAGTGATAGAGAGAAATGGTGCACGTATATTCTCATCATTGTTTGACAATTAAAATGAAGCAAAGGAGGTTAGAAGGCAGAAAAAAAATAGAGAAGAAAACAAGCAGGCTAGAATGTGGGAGACTAAACAAAAGGAGTGGGTGACCCACTGCCACCCAAGTTCTGGGTGTGGTGAAGTGGTGTTCTAAGAACTGAGTTCACTCGACCCATATAGCCCATGGGATGCTAAACAAGTACACTAAATTAAATAAATGTACACATTCATGCATGCACAGTCCAGGAATTCATCAAAAATAAAACATCCAACGTAGAACAAAATTCTAACTCACAAAAAAAAGACCAGATTTACTGACCTAAAGGAGACTGGAGAAACCCTGAGACTATGGCCCCCAGACAACACTTTTAGCTCAGTGGTGAAGTCACTTCCAAGGTTCACTATTCAGCCGGGAAGCGGACAGTCCATAAAACCAAACGGGACTAATGAGGCACAGCAGTCCAGGGACAAGGACTAGAAGGCAGAAGGGAGCAGGAAAGCTGGTGATAGGGAACCCAAGGTTGAGTAAGGATAGTGTTGATGTGTTGTGAGGTTGTTAACCATTGTCATAGGGCAACATGTCTACTAACTGTTTAATGAGAAACTATTTTATTCTGTAAACCTTCGTCTAAAGTGAGAATAGCAGCACAACTGGAAGAGCGTAGTCGATGTCACTGAACTGTGCGTGTAGAAATTTTTGAAATGGTGTATCTTCGGCTATGTGTATTTTCACCAAAAAAAAAAAAATGTCAAGAAGGGAGAGGGTTGACACGTCGGGGGTTGTTAACCAATGTCATAAAACAATATGTGTACTACTGTTTCATGAGAACGTGAGAAACTATTTGTTCTGTAAACCTTCACCTGAAGTACAATAAAAAATAAAAATAAATAAAAATAAAACATCCAAGAAAATGCTACCGCAAGAGGCAACTTCGTGTGCCCCAGTCTTCCAAACGCACCTGTTATCAGTTATATCTTCCTCAAGCCTGAACTTAGTGCTGACTGTTTGTCAAACACTATGCTGCTAAGCGCTGGGCGCACGAAGATGGATGTGTAGAGCCACAAGGTGTTATGAGGGCAAGTGTGAGGTGGGGATGGTCAGCAAAGAATGCTCGAAGGAGGTGATACTTAACCTGAAAGTTGAAGTATGAGAAGAAACCAACTAGGCAAAGGGCGGGGTAGGGGGTGGGGGTCGAGAAGGAATAGTTAGAAAAGAGGAAACAGCATGCACAAGGCCCTGAGATAGGAATGGGCTTGGGGTTCTGGAGGAACCCAATGGAAGCCAGTGTGGCTGAAAGGGGTAGTGGGAGAGGCATAAGTGTAACAGATGAGAGTGGGTCTAGAGAGGTGGGTCAAGGCCGCATCACATTTGGCCTCTCAGAAATGAAGTTGGATTATATTTCGAGTGCAATGGGAAGCTAATGGAAGCTTTGAAAGAGCACAATGCCATGATCTGACTGCTATTTTCCCAGATGACACTGGATCCTATGGAGAGGCCAGATTGGAGACAGATAAAAATGGAAGGGAGGAGAACCATCGAGAAGCTATTGTATCCACCCAGCAGAGAAAAGATGATGGCTTGGGCTAAGGTAGTGGTAGTACAGATAGAGAGAAATGGACACCTTTGAGGAATAATATGAGGTAGAGTTTTGAAAGTGGGATAGAAATGAAACTGAGGAGAAAGAATCTGAGGTATAAGTGTTTAATGAGTGTTTAACTTTAGTGGTCTGAAGGATCTCAGTCTAATTCACAAATAAAGAGCCTAGGCAAGAGGGCTCAAGAAAGCAAAGCCAGCAAAAGGAAACAATTAAATGTCAATCAACAGATGAATGGATAAATAAAATGTGGTATATCCATACAATGGAATATCACCGTGCCATAAAGAGAAATGAAGTCCTGATACATGCTACAACATGGATGAAACTTGAAAACATTATGCTGAGTGAAATAAGTCACAAAAGGACAAATACTGTATGACTCCACTTATATGAAGTATCTAGAACAAGCAAATGTATAGCTACCAAAGTTTACCAGCGGCTACCAGGGTTGGAGAGAGGCAGGAAGGGGGAGGCTTAGGTTAGGGCACTGAGTTTCTGTTAATAGTGGTGGAATAATTTGGAAACAGATAGTGGTGATGGTTATATAACATGATGAATGTAACTAATGTCATTGAATTAGACATGTAAAAAATGTTGAATTGGCAAATGTTTTGTTATATATATTTACCACAATAAAACAATAAAAAAACAACAAAAAGAAGAGGAGAGAAAAGAAAATGAAGTCAGAGGGATTCTGAGCAGGCTGGACACTATCCAGCACTCTCCTGTCAGGAAAGAGTAGGTAGAGTGGTATAATATTTCTAGCCCTGTGACATTTCCCCTGGAGTAAAATGCATGAAACTAAATGAAGGGGAGTAGAATACTGGCCTCCAAGATTGCCAGCAGAAGGACAGAACCAGGGTGCTGGTTATTCTCTGCTGTGACCCTAAAACTCCCCAGCATATTTTCTCCTTTTCAAAATGGGCGACAGAGAACAAGGCAGAGGAGGGTGGAAAACAGATGTGGAAGGGCAGATGCTACCTGAATAGGGTCGGTGCCCTGAAGCAGTCGAGCCAATGAAATGTATTCCAAGTAACAAAGAATGAGAAAGCTTTATTTTAGGAGGTGTCCACCACCAGGGATCCGAGAGCAACGCAGGCTGTCTCTATGGAGTCCCAAAAGGCATTTCTACATTAAAGCTCATATTTGATTTTCACAAAGGTTAGAAGTGCCGACAAGGTAATTACAAGAGACTCTTTATCATACTAATGAGATACCTGCCAGACATTTCCTTATCAGGCTAAAGATATACATATCTGACATCTGGGCTCTAATCTTCCCATGGGGGGTCATAAGCCATAGGTGGCAGGACAGAGCAAAACAAAGTCTTTAACAAAGGTATGCGAAAAGGAACATAGTTAATGTCACTGAACTGTACATGTGAAGACTGGAAACGGAAAATGTTTTGTTACATATATATTTGCCACTAATAAAAATAAAAAAGAGGTTGAGGGATGGGATGGGAGGTGGCAGATCTTGAAAGGCCTTATAACTCGGAAAACCATACCAGGACATGTTTAAGAGTGAAATGTTTGTACTTAGAAATCAGGTATAAACCAGGACTGTCTCAGACGAACAAGATACATGGTTGTTCTACTTATACGACATACGAGCAATTCAAACTTCATGGGTCATCAAGAAGTTCCTGATGGTTAAGCAAAGGAGTAACATGATCATATTTATACTTTAGAAAAATCACTTTGGGTCCATCATGGAAAATAAACCAGAAAGGGGCCAAAACTGAAGGAGGTGAGACCAGCAAAAATGCTGTTGGAGAAATTCAAGGAAGAGATGATCAGGACTCATATTATAAGAGTGGGGGAAGGTTAATATTGATGAATAAATTCAAGAAGTTTAAACTGAAATGTAAGAAGTAGTATTAATCAGATTTTGGGGAGCGTGGGCGGACAGTCGGAGTGGTTGAGAGAGAAAGAAGCTAAATTAACTCTGGCTTGGCTAATTAAAATGAGAAGAGCAGGGCCATCTGCAGAGATGGAGAACTTAGGAGAGGAAAAAGGTTTGGGAAGAACAGGGAGGATGGTCGTGAAGAATTCACTTTGAGATATGCTGGGTTTGATTATTTAAGGACATCCAAGAAGCAGCTGGATATAGAAGCCAGAGCTCAGGAAAGAGACCTGGGCTAGAAATGGAGGCTTGAGAATTATCAGCATATGTATGACAATTAAAGTGGCCCTCAAAATCAACTCGATGGTAATAGGTTGGGTTGGGTTGGGTTGGGTTAGATTAAGCGGTAATGACCTTGGAGAAAGAAGCTTCCATGGAGGGCTGGGGTGTACAGACTGCAGTGAATGGAGAAGAAAGGGAATGAAGAAGGAAAGAGGGTAAGACATTAATTAGGCAATAAAGGAAGTAATCCAACAGAGGGGAGGGCACTGAGCAAGGCAGCTCAAGACATGAAGCAGGAAGATACTGGTCACCCCTACACAGAGGCAAATTTAATAATCCAGACACTAGGAAAATGCCTCCTGAATTTCAAATACACAGCAGTCAGGGTCTTTTTCTTGATTTCAGTACCACAGAAACCAAACCCTAAAATAACCCAATTAGTCAGGCTGTCTGAGAAAATCTGAAAGGAAATGTTTCTTACACCCAAATCTGAAGATAGTGAAACTATCATTTCAAGCTGGCTTCAATCTAACTGGATGAAGGAAGACTAAATATCTGCCACTGGCACTTAGTTCCACACAGACAGAGGTGGTATGTACCTGGAGATACCTCAGCATCTCACTCAGTGGCCAGAGGTAATTGAATTTATTTGTCACAGGGCAGAATGTAAGGGGCCTCTTTTTTACATATAGTTAAGTGGTCACTCTTAATCATATTAAATTAGGTTCATGGATAGTACGAAGGAAAACTCTCAAGTCCCTGGAATAAGAACAGGGAAGCAGCATAAAGATCCCCTCTTTCCTTTGTTATTCTGTACCACAAAAACATCCTATACTTACGAGTTCAGCTGCTAACCAAAAGGTCAGCAGTTCAAATCCACCGGCCACTCCTTGGAAACATATGGGTTCTACTCTGTTCTAATGAGTCAGAATCCACTCGACAGCAATGAGTTTTTTTGGTATGCTTTCTAAAAATAAGCACAAGCTTCACTGACATAAGCAATTCCTCGTCTATAAGCAAACCCGTCTTCAAAAGAAATAATTAATGCTGTGTAAATCTGTACAAACCAAAAACACTGCATTACCCACATCATTACAAAAGAGGGGGTCAGGTTGGTAAAACATTTCCATAAGCCAGAAGATTTTTTTTTTTTTTTAAAGTTCTAGGCTTCTCTTTCATGTTGGTTGGGTGTTCCAATGGCAAGCTGGAGCTTGAAATTCAGCAGTTGTTCACAGCCAGGGAAACGTGTCCCCTCATAATACCTGTTATTATGTGATGATGGACTTGGGGCACCTTCAATCAGAGCTGGTGAGTTACCTTTTGATCATTATGTAACTATCTCCTTACCAACACACACTGAAAATCAAGAATAACCAGGGAAAGGGAAAACACCATCCTCTGTCCCTCCTGTTATACGCAACTGAAATCCTTACTAAAAATTCATCACCAACAGACTCATCTGCCACTCAGCACCTGTGAGCAGTTGATCCAAAGAGAGAATTTTCATATGGTATAGCTACCAAATATCAATGAAAAATACTTCCTGAATGCCTGGCCCCGAAGGAATAGAATAAAACCACAAGGGCATGATCGGGAACATCAAAAGGAGTACAAGTAAAATGATCAGGCATAATCAAGGGGACAGTGAAGTAAGGCAGGAACCAAACTAAAATATAAGGCTATGTTCTTCTGTTATGTTGCTGGCCTAGGCAATACAGGATGTTTAAGCTCCTTTCAGTCATGATGAAAAGCACACAAGACATTGGTCTGCCCCCAAAAGCTTTGGCCCTCAGTATCAGTAGTATAAACTGGGTGCTTTATTAATAGGGGAGTCCCTAGACAGTGCAAATAGTTAATGTGTTTGGCTGCTAACTGAAAGTTTGGGGGTTCGAGTTCAACCACAAGCACCTTGGAAGAAAGGCCTGGAGATCTACTTCTGAAAAATCAGCCACTGAAAACCCTATGGAGCACAGTTCTACTCTGACACACAAATGGGGTCGCCAAGCATCACAATCAACTCCATGGCAACTGGTTTGGTTTTGGTTTGGTTATTAACAGAACTTAACTCCTTCTCTTACTGTGCTCACAGGAGAGATTTCAGGCTGTTTCAAGCTTGAGAGAAAGTTCTTCCTATCCTTGGATATGAAACTGGGAAGGAGACCAGGTGCAGCCACATGGAACCTCATACCTGCCTGGTCATAGAATTCTTTACCCAGAAGGGCAGGCAGCTGGACTTGGGGTCACCTGGAAACCATGATGCCATTCAGACTCTCCTGCCTTATGGTGTAGAAGGCTGGAGATTATATAATAAAGACTGCAGGGTTCTGGGTAGGCAGTTCAAATCACTAAGAGGGCCTTCTCTAGCATGAGGGAAAGCAATATTTTCATCTCCTCCGGATGGAGGTGAGAGTCAAGCTCACACAACAGTTGCTGCAGTGGTACTGTACGAAGCCCATCTGCACCCAGCCATGCTTCTTGTGTGATAGCCAGAGTACTGGTCTCCTCAGCTGTTCCACCACTAACACGAGCCCAGGGGAAAGAAGAAAGCTCTCTGGGAATGGAAGAAAATACATCTGACGCTTTATGTTCAGAAGAAAAGTGAAATCATTCTCAGGCTGGTTAGTAACTTGGCACTGGCTGTAAAAAATGTGTTTGCTGATACTATACACTTGATATTCTCCTGGAACCTTCAGTCTTCCTAGATTACATAACAGCCCTTTGGAAGAGATAAAGTGTTAGAAATAACCAGAAACTCCAAGCAGTCTGGGCTGTTGTGTTTTCCTAGACAACTCAAAAAAGAATATACTTGACTAAGACTTCCACCAAAGAGTCTCAAGTAAACAAATAAAAGGTTAATTAAGTTAGTAAACCTCAGTTGCTTTCATTACCTCTTACTAATCCGGAAAGTTCAGTGCAAACAATGCCTTGTGGAAGTTATGAAAACAAACATAATTCATAAAATAACAAGAAGAATTACACAACGCTCATTCATCTAAAGCAGGCCATCAATGTAAAGTATTAAAAGGGCTATTAACATCATGCTTCTGTTACCTCTTTCATTGAAGTGTCATATTTTTTAATATAATTTATTTTTGTTGTTGTTGTTGAGAATATACACAGCAGAACAGACACCAATTCAACAATTACTACACGTACAATTCAGTGACATTGATCACATTCTTCTAGTTGTACAACCATTCTCATCCTCCTTTTTTAAGTTGTTCCTCCACCATTAACTTAAACTCACTGCCCCCTAAGTTTCCTATCTAATCTTTAGAGTTGCAGTAGTCAATCTGATCCCAGAGAGACAGATCTTAAGGTAGACATTCTTTACTAGTTAAGCTAAACTATTGTTTTGTTTTAAGAAGACTTCAGGGGATATTTTTGGCTTAAGGTTTAAAGACTATCTCAGGGCAATAGTTTGAGGTGTTCATCCAGCCTCCATGTCTCCACAAAGTCTGGATTCCATGAGAATTTGAAATTCTGTTCTGCATAGGTGAAATTTTCTCAGTAAGGCTGGGGAAAAAAATTATTATGTTCAATTCTACATTGCTTACTAAAAATGTCTTAAAACTCAGTTTAGTTATCGGAATCACTATGAAAGTAAAACCCACGCAGAATCACACTCCAGGTTAAATAGCTATGGTGTTTACGTATTTACATATTTACACAAAAGAAAACCCTATGAGAAAACCCAGTAGAGAAAATGAAATCCTAAGAAGCTGAATGACCAGTTTTTCCAACCTCAGTATTTTCTGCAAGTTAGAAATAATAGAAACTCTTTTTTGCTTTTTGGTGTGTGTGTGAGTGTGTGTGAGTGTGTGTGTGTGTGTGTGTGTGTGTGTGTGTGTGTGTGTGTGTGTGTTTTCCATTTTAATCTAAGTCTGAATCACTTTCTGGCTTCATTCAGAATTCACCGGGGCCCAGTGGGGAGTTAGCTGTTTGTGTACCGTGTTTTAAGCACTAGGAAAACCAAGGGGCTGACTCATTTCTAATGTATGTCCTGCATGTTGTCAGTAAATGCTGTGGAAAGGTCAGGAAACAGGACTTGGCTCTGGGTAGCTAGTGGATTTTCCCATTTTTCACAGTTACCTGGAAAATGTTCCTGCCCAACATTGGAAAATATTACTGCCCAAAAGTTAGTAGGTGTCAGGATAACCCAATTCTAATTTTGGAATCTCCTGTAAGTAGCCTCAGGCAAGCAAATTCACTTCATAGGGCTTAGTTTTTTTCAATTTTTCCTCCTACGTATTTTTACCCCTTGAAAAAGGGGGTAGGAAGATTGATGAGATCATGTCTGTCAATTTCTGAAGAAAATAGATGGTAAAACCATTAATGCTCATGAATTCTCCTGCCCCCAGGGTTTCAAGAAGCAAGACGAGTTTCCATTCATTTGAGATGATGAGATTTGAAACGAATGACCTCTTAGATACCTTTCTAAATTTTAGGTCAAAAAGAGACAGAGAAATCCATTCAACTAGGAAAGTCAGACAAAAATAAACAGGCAGCTATTCTAAAGTTTCACATGAGCAATGTCTTATATCACACCATATCCTCAGCTGAAATCTTTCACCAGGAAGTCAGTAAATTTCTGAGATATACATCAGCAGAAGTAGATAGTCATTCTCCATCTCCCACCACGTGGTGGTCTGAAACTCCTGGACAAGTACAATCATCGACACCTTCCTCAACTGAACAAGGAGGGTTTTCTTGCTAGGTTAATACCCTGATTAGTTTAAGGCGAGGAATCCTATTTTGGACTATTAAATTAGCAAAAAAAATTATAATGATAATCACCGGCAAAGACAGGGTAAGATGAAGTTGCTCATTCATTACTAAACCAGTTAGATTGAGTTGACTCCCACTCATGGCGACCCCGTGTGTGTCAGAGTAGAACTGTGCTCCATAAAGTTTTCAATGGCTGATTTTTTTTGGAAGAAGATTGCCAGACATTTCTTCCAAGGCAACTCTGGGTGTACCTGAACCTCTAATATTTCGATTAGTAGCCGAACATGCGATTTGCACAACCCAGGGATTCCCACACGTTACTGTTGTTGTTAGGTGCCATGGACTTGATTTTGACTCATAGTAACCCCATGTGACAGAGTAGAACTGCCCCATAGGGCTTTCTTGGCTGTAACCTTTATAGGAGCAGATCACCAGGTCTTTCTCCTGCAGAGCCATTGGGTGGGTTCAAACTGACAACATTTTGGTCAGTAGCCTAGCACTTAACCATTGCACCACCAGGGCCCCTTCCCATACATTACTAGTAGCAGTAAAAATTAGTAAAAGCCTTTCTGGGAGCCATTAAGCCCTTAAACAAATTTATATCTTTTAACTTAATTCCTCTTTTCAAAATCTATCACAAGAAAATAATCAGGATTGTGAAAAGATTTATGCATAGTATGTTCACTGCATATGTTATTTATAATAGTAAAAAAATGGTATAAGCTAAATGTTAAACAATAGGAGAGTGGATAAACAAATTAAGAAATATCCAGACAATGAGATATTAAAATGACATTTAAAAAGGTATTTGCAAACAACTATATAATTCATGGTAAATTACCCTAGGTATATTGCTGGAGAAAAAAGTCAGGTGTAAAATTACACATTAGGTATGATACCAACTTTGGTAAACGCAACTTAGTTGATGAGAACGATAATAAATTAGGGTGTGTCAGTAATAAAGTAGGCCTGTCTCTAGTAATAAATTGGGTCCATATTTAATTTGTCAACAGCTGGCCAATTTTCTATCCTACATATGGCTTTATGATATTGTAATCATATGTTTCTTTTGATTACATGTTGTCTGCTTCCTCTGACCTACTAGACTGAGAGTTCCCTGCAGGCAAAGAAGGGTCTAAACATTACCTTGGATACTAAGCAATTTATTCCATCCCAACACCTAAGGGATGCTTGTTCATTCTTGCCCACCTTATTATGCCAGTTAGCATGAAAAGCCCAACTGGCAGGAAGAGGTTTAGGTTTTCTTTTCAAGAAAATGAGAACACACAATGCCATTTGATGCCAATGTTAGAATGTGGTCACTACATCAGAGAAGCTCTGTGTTCCTCCCTCACACACCTACCTGAGGTTTGCCAGGTGCGGGGCCTGACCAGACTCCATTTCTGAAGGGGCCAGGAGGTAGAGGAAATGCCAGGAGGCTCCCCAGGTTATTCTAGGTTCCCAGGCCAACAGCCGTCACTCTCTTCCCCTAGCCTCCCGCCAAAATGTTTCCTCCCCCAGGGCTCCTCCCCCTCAAGCCTTGGCCCCAGAGTCACCTTCTGCAGAACCACTGAGCAGGGACCAACAATCCCCCTGGCTGAATGCCACCCTAAACAACTTGCTGCCACCTCCTGCTCTGTAAGTGATCCCACCTATGTTTTCTTTCTCTAGAACCTGTTTTTGCTGGCACGGTGGCACCCCCAAAATTCCTGGCTTTCTTCAAAGACATGACGTTGAAACTCTGTTCAAACGTCTCCTACCCCAGAGTCTGCAGAGTGGTTGTGATCTTTTCAATCTCTCTCTCTCTCTCCTTCCATCTCCCCTCTCTCCTTCCCTCTCTCCCTCTTTCCTTCTCTCGCGCTCTCTCTCTCTCTCACACACACACACAAACACACACACAGAGAAAGAAAGAAAACTCAAAAGGTCATATCATATGGCCCATCACCCTAGATTTAGGCCTTAGTAATAATAATAATAGCCAATATTTTTTGAAAATTTATTATATGCCAGGCACTGTGCTAAGTTCTTTATGTGGACTGTCCTACAAAACAAGTACTGTTACTACTTCTTTTTTACCCTCTTTATAGATGCAGAAACAGAGGCTTCAAGAACTAAGTAACTTGCCCTAAACTGCATAACTAAATGGAGATTCAGACCCAGGGAGTCTGACTCCAGAGCCCCAGTGATGTTTACCAAAAAATCCACAGGCCTCAGCCATCTAAGGCATCTCCCCAGCACTGGGAGATTTTTAGGGAGCACACCACTCAAACCACTGAGGCACACCCAAGATGAGGCTCATTTTTGGCGGAACATCCCGGGAAAGCTGGGAGTGATGCAGAAGTGCTGCAGCAGGGTCAGCTGAACTAATGAGGACAGAAGAAAAGGAAGGAACAAGACTGCAAAGGCAACCAAATCCACAGGCAAAAGAGAGTTCCACTCACCCTGGAAAAACAAAGACCATGACAGAGTGTGGCGAACGGTTTCTAGTTCTCTTCAGCTGCCAAACACTAGTCAGAGCCCTCCTGTGCTCAGTGATATTCCAGCCTTACAGCAACGCCACTCTGCAAAGGAAGCTTTTTCACCTTTACTGTCTTTCCCCACATACAATCTGTGTGGGGTTACTCCGTCACTCTCTGTACATTAGACTAATATTATTTTGCCCCATGCAGACAGTGTGTCCATGAAGGCCTCCAGCCAGGCTGCTGTAGAAGTAGAAACAGGACTTAGGGAACCTTGAGTCATTCTAACACCACCCTTCCTTTCTGCACTACACTCTTTTTCCTTCTCTGAATTGTATGTGCAACAGTAATCAAGACAGGAAAAACAAGCAAAGTCTTACATACACTGACAAAATGCTGATCTGTTGATTCTATTAATAATACAAAATCACAGCAAATGCAAATGGCATTACATGAACGAGTCCATAAAGGTTAAAACTAAATGTTTCGATTTTCAATGACATTTGCACAGACTTCACCATTAATATATTTAATACTGATTTTTTTAAAGGGAGTATCCCGGTATTTCCTAAAGAAAAACTATGCAGACACTAGAAAGTCAACAAAGAAAATATTGAAAACAATAAATTTTAAATACTGTCTTTTATCCTGCTATAGTGCACAAGTCTTAGCACAAGAATAACCACAATCATATATTTGTAAATACTTCAGCCCTACTATCAAATGCCTACCATTTTTTAAAAAGACAAAATCACCGTGATTTTAATCTGTTTCAAACAGGGAAACAGTTTCTTAGTTCTGTCTTTAGAATAATGAAACAAAATCTGTAGAAGTAAATAACATCTTGAAAAAAATAATCACAGACATATAACATATAAAAAAATAATTTTTAGAAAATATAAATACCTACAGACATGAATGTACATTACCAACATATACTCCAAGGTACTAAAGGAGCTGCCTAGATGATTTACTAATTCACTTTATTTTTGAACAAAAAAAAAATCCCACACATTTCAGGTTATATTAGTAGACTAGACAACCTTTGCCAGACTGCAACACCAATCTTCAAGAAAATGGAAGTTAATGATCTGAGAAAGGTCGCCCTGACTGTAATAATAGAGTCCCTTCCGTGGCACAAACGGTTAAGCGCTTGACTACTAGCCGAAAGGCTGGCAGTTTAAACCTACCCAGAGGCACCTCGGAAAACAGGCCTAGCAATGTACTTCTGAAAAGTTGCAGCCTTGAAAACTCTATGGAGCAGTTCTACTCTGAAACACATGGGGTCGCCATGAGTCAGAACTGACTCGACAGCAACTAACAACAACAACGTGAAAACAAACGGGAAAGTCTGTGAACACAGGAAGGATGATGGAATCAAGGTGGGAAACAAAACAGATTTATAAGAGGAAATCAAAGAAGGCTTGTTTTTTTAGGGTAGAACTTGTGCATTTTGTACTTTGCTTTCGATTTTTATTGTGGCAAATGTCTATGTAACAAAACATTTGACATTTCAACTATCTTCACATGCACAGTTCAGTGACATTATGTTCACCATGTTGTTCAACCATTACCCTTATCCATTCCTGAATGTTTCCATCACCCTTAACAGAAGTTCAGTGTCCCCTAAGTATTGAGTCCTCCTTTCCTCCTTCCTTCCACCCACCCCTGGTAACCACTAATATATTTTGGCCTCTAGACACTTGCCTATTCTAGGTATTTCACATAAGTTGGATCATACAATATATGTCCTTTTGTGACTGATTTATTTCACTCAGCATGCTTTCCAGGTTCACCACGTTGTAACATGTATCAGGACTCATTTCTCTTCTGACTCGATTTTTCTTCAGTAGAAATCCAAAATGAACATTAAATGGAACCTTTTGAGAACAGATGACGGACCGAGTCTACATCATTCTCTTCCCTACTTTTAACTGAAATTAGTCATCAAGCAAGATTTGAAAAATCTCAAATAAAACTATGTCTACACAGGCAAAGGCAAATGGAGAATTAAGGCAATCAATCAACTAATTTAGGCAAAAGCAATCACATTGTGACTAAACAAGAGGATTTTTCGAGACACCTATCCAGTTTAACAATTATATAAATTCAAATCAGTGGGGAACAGTTGCTCAATTTTCTTCAACACTAGGCCTAAGATATTCCAAAGCAATGATGAAAGCTCACCAGAATGCTTCCAGAAAGGTGCCTACAATGGGCATCAGTGCTGGATTTATTCAAATAACAAAGCTTGAAAAACCTGTAAAAAGTTTGAAAACTGTAAAATGTTTGTACAAAGCTTACATCACCCACTGCATATCAGATAATGAAGCACAATAGAGAAAATGTCAGATCAAAAACTCAAACCAGGATCCTCGTCGCCAACCACTCTCCCCAGCTATTTCTGAAACCACAGAGGAAAAAAGATTATTTCAAAGATAAAACATGTCGCAACCAATATACCTGATGCACACAGGTTGCTGTCTTCTTTGTAAAGCAAGTTTACTGCTAGAGAACAGGGATTTTGCAAAATGGAAAAAATTTACCACCGTCATCATCAGACAATAAAACATCTAAGACTTAGCCAAACTAATAAACACTTATTTCACCACCTATATCCCCCACTAAACGACAGCAACAAAAAATCAAACCCATTGTCGTCGAGTCAATTCCAGCTCATGGAGACCCTGTGAGTTACAGAGCAGAACTGCTCCATAAGGTTTTCATGGCTGTAATCTTTACAGAAGCAGATCGCCAGGCCTTTCTTCCTCAGCACTGCTGGTTAGGTTCAAGCCACCAACCTTTAGGTTAGTAGATGAACACAAACCGTTTGCACCACCCAAGGACCTTCACTTCCCTCTAGCCCCTGTTTAAGATGAGAATTTTTAAAAATTAAAGAACTCAACTACGGTATTTATTAGATTACGGGTCTTAGACTTTTGAATTTCAGAGAATTGTAGAAGTTTCCCAAAAATCAGGGGACTCGATTAGGGTTCAAGTAAGATCATTATATCCAAACTACCATCTACTGTCACCATCATTTCATGAAATAAATAAGATTTTATCATTAAAAAATAGGAAAGCATAATTTCAGGGGAGGAGAAATACATTTAATACATTTGGATTTCTGAACATCTCAATTTTTTTTTTCATTTTACTGCACATCAGTAAAAACTGTGTCATGAACCAGCACTGAGAAAAAGTGGTGAAAAGCAGTGGCTCTCTAAGAGTGGGCCTGGGACCACCAGCAGCAGCAGCAGTAACATCACCTGGGAACTTGTTAGAAATGCAAATTCTCAAGCCCCATCCCAAACCTACTGAATCAGCAAATCTGGGGGTAAGTCTAGCAAGTTACGTTTTAGCAAGCCCTCTAGGTAAAGCTGTTGCAAGCTAAAGTTTGAGGACCACTGGGTCTCAAAAGCAGAGGTCCATATAAAGTGTATAGATTTCAGAATTCTGATAGAAGTACAGGGGATCTGATTCAAGGTTGCCAGGCCCAGGCACCTCATCTCCAAGCACCATGAAAATACAATTAAGATTTTTTCCAAATAAACAATAGCAATATTTTGGTCTGAAATATATGGTATGACGATGGAACTGAATATTTGAAATTAGCTCTACCTAGAATCCAGGACGTATGGTCATGGTCCATAAATACTAGCAAATGACTAGCAAATGACTAGCTCCTTCTTCTTCAACACAGTTCTATGCCCTGCTCTCTCTGTACTGTCATGCACTTCTCAGACTTTCCTGCACCTCAGCAAGGCCAGCCTTCCACTTGGCCAAAGGCAGGGTGGGTCCTTTCTACCCTAATCCCTGACTTAACTTCCCCACCTGCCAAGGGTTGTCAGGCATTACTTCTGGAACTCAAGAGAGCAAGGCCATCAGAAACGTGAAAGGGGCTGACTTTCATCTAACCGTGTATTTTGCCCAGAGCTGCACGCAGGGAAATGACGGAGCACTCTACCTTGGCATGTTCCCAGAACCCACTCCTGTGAACACAAAGCAGAGCAGGCAGAGGCGGAATCTCAGCTCCATCGTGAGTCAAGTAGAAAAGGGCAGTCAGATGAGGTTCGTGAACTCTTTCCAGGGACAGAAAGAACCCAGGAGGACCAAACACAGATTAACAAGTGATTCATCGAAGAAGGGGGGGAAAAAAAGGTGGCTGGAAAATTCAGTGCCAAACACCCCCACTTTACCATCGCCTGTTTTTGTTAGACTCACCCCAAGCATCTCTACGACTTACAATTGGTTTCATTTTTAACAGATACCCGTTCTACTTTTCTTTCTTTAGTGGCTATAAAGAGGAAAAAGAACATACTGGAGCCAGCTTGGGAAAGAAAGCAGACAGCTGCCCACTTCCCCTCTGCTGATCCTGTCCAGAGCAGCCGCCACCAACACCAAAAGCTCGCACTGCGGGTGGGGTCCCAGGAAGTATCAGGACATGAGGATTCTGGTGAGAGAGAGGCTCATTTTGCTATAAATAGGCAGAAACGGAACATAGCTGCATTAAAGCCCTAATTTTTAGTCTCCTACTCCGTTACTCTCACCCAATGTCATTCATCACCTGAGAAACCAACTCACTCTGATAAGAGTTAAAACCTCAAACAACACTGAGCAATAGTCCTCAGTAGATATTCCACCCTTTGTTTTGGAGTCATTATTTTGATTTTTCTGATTCTGTAACTATTATTCACAACAGACATAAGAGGCCAAGTAGAACACAACTATAAATTCAGTCAGTCAAGAATTATTTACTAGCAATATGGCAGGCTACGCAATCTGGTGAGAATCATGGGAAAGCCCTAAAAAAAAAAAATTAAAAGTATATATCAAGAAGAGCCCTGGTGGCACAGTGGTTAAGAGCTTGGCTGCTAACCAAAATTTGGCAGTTCAAATATACCAGCTCCTCCTTGGAAACCTTATAGGGCAGTTCTACTCTGTCCTATAGGGTCGCTACAAGTTGTAACTGATTCGACGGCACCTAACAACAACATATCAAGATTTCAAGTAGCGCAAAAGGGCGTTTACAATATATTTCTACTCAAAAGCCCACCGTGTATAAGCACTGGGCGAAGGAAGGCTGAATGAATGCAGTGGCACCTCATTAAAGTATTCACAGGGCACTCCTGCAACCATGTCTACCTCTCCTCTCACTGTGAACTGTCTAAACCAAATGCGGATCCCCGTTGCTGCAAGGACCTAAACAGCTTTCAAGTAGCAGCTTTGCAAGACTGCACAAGATGGGCATCTCAACAGCAATTCCTATTATATAAGCACAGCCTAATGCTCTAAGGTAAAGTTTAAATTCTTTTTCAACTAAAGCCTGAAACTTCTGAGCTCAGGTTCTTGGCACTCTGTCCATCCCCCCAAAACACTGCCAAGGCTTAGATATGCCCATGGAATAAGAAAACAAGACATGGAAGGCTAGCCGAAGTCTTTTCTGGCCTAGAGATGATGACTCAGCACCCAGACTGGTCCAAACCATGAGTCAACCTTTAATGAGTTGATGTAAGGGGAGTCTGTGAGATGAGCTCAAAGCTTAATAAATTAATGAAGTGCAATGGATTTTTGAGGACATATTTCAATTCAAGATAGGATCTAGGAAGAAGAGAAGGATGTAGGTTCACCATGCATCTTCTAGAAATGCCACAGACGCACAGCAGCCACCACAACAAATCATTATGATCTGCCACCTTTGCCAATTAGTACAAACCCAAGAAGAGTAAGAGAGCTGAACAGATCTGCACAGACTCGCTAAAAATAATCAACAAAAGAGGGCAGAATGAAGGGTATCTTTCAAGATAAAAATGAGGCTCCGGGAAGTTCAGGCTCCACCTAAAGTCTAGAATTGCTTTGTGTCCGGCCACAGTATTAAATGTGTGCCATCCCTGCTGAGAGAGAAGTAATAGCTATTGTCAAATACATTATATATTTGCCCCACTGTCTTATCATACTGGATGTGTCCTCCTGTGATCTGTGAAACAAAAAACAAGAAACATATCCATTCATCTTCCCTAGGGAGCAGCCCTCCAGAGACATATTTTTTCCCCGTGCGTGCCTTAGCCCTGTGAGACACATTTATTACAAAGAGACACATACAAGTCTGTTCTAAGCAGACTCTTAGAGTAAATCAGGACAACATTCAGCTTCAACGAGACCGATGTTTCCTTTAAACACCTCTGGGATAGGCTGGAGGGTAGCGCCCCATGGTTTCCAAGGAGCGCCTGGTGGATTTGAACTGCCAAACTTTTGGTTAGCAGCCGTAGTACTTAACCACTATGCCACTAGGGTTTCCCAATGAAAGATCTGTGACTACATTATTCAGTCCCTCTTTCTTGTTTTAATGTTGTCATCTTTTACATATTGACATCTCTGTTTCCCTACTTTCAGTGTTTTAGCTTTAATTTATTTGTGACTTCCCTGTCTGGGTTGGTATCTGGTTGTTCTGTCCTGTGTTCTTTCTAGCCTTGGGTTGTTATCTGATGTTACTGATTTTCTAACTGGAGGACTCTCTTTAGTATTTCTTGTAATTTTGGTTTGGTTTTTACAAATTCCCTAAACTGCTGTTTATCTGGAAATTCCCTAATTTAGCCATCATATTTGAGAGACAGTTTTGTTGGATATATAATTCTTTACTGGCCATTTTTTTTCCTTCAAGGCTTTATATATGTCATCCCATTGCCTTCTTGGAATTCTATGGGGCAGTTCTACTCTGTCCTATAGCATTGCTATGAGTCAGAATCGACTCGACGGCGATTTGTCGGAGGGTAGGGTAAATCACTCCAAGTCCTTGCAATTCCATCCCTGCCCAAGTACTATCTTTTCTAGCCATGTTCACAAACTGGTGACAAATTTGCTTATCCGAGATATAGAAAGATACGCACTCAAGAAAATGCATAGTTCACACATACGCACACAAACACACATCAGAAAATGGCATTTCTGGCTTGTCACCAATAAATATCATCTTAGTAAATTCAGTTGATTAAGAAATATTTGCCAGCACAACTGGACTAAACCAAAGCTAAGAAGTTTCCCAAATACAGTCAAACACTTTGAGGGACAGAGTAGCAGGGGAATGGGTCTGGGGACCACGCTTTCAGGGGACATCTAGGTCAACTGGCATAACAAAGCTTTTAAGAAAATGTTCTGCATCCTACTTCGGTGAGTGGCGTCTGGGGTCTTAAAAGCTTGCAAGTGGCCATCTAAGATGCATCAATTGGTCCCAACCACCTGGAGTAAAGAAGAATGAAGAACATCAAAGACACAAGGAAAGTATTAACCCAAGAGACAGAAAGGACCACATAAACCAGAGACTTCATCAGCCTGAGACCAGAAGAACTAGATGGTGCCCGGCTACCACCAATGACCGCCCTAACAGGGAACACAACAAAGAGTCCTGGATGGAGCAGGAGAAAGGTGGGGTGCAGAACTCAAATTCTAGTAAGAAGATCAGTCTTAATGGTCTGAATGAGACTGGAGGAACCCCAGAAAGCATGGCCCCTGGATTCTCTATCAGCCCAGAACTAAAACAATTTCTGAGGCCAACTCTTCAGACAGGGATTGGACTGGACTGTGAGATATAAAGTGATACTCGTGAGGAGTGAGCCTCTTAGCTCAAGTAGATACAAGAGACTTCTTGGAATTCTATGGGGCAGTTCTACTCTGTCCTATAGCATTGCTATGAGTCCAGAGCTTCTGTCCAGAGGTGAGATGGGAAGGCAAAGAGGGTTAGGAGCTGGTTGAATGGACATGGGAATCAAGGGTGGAAAGGAGGAGTGTGCTATCACAGTATGGGGAGAGCAATTAGGGTCACATAACAATGTATGTATAAATTTTTTATGGGAAAAAAATATTTTAAAAAAAAGTCATTAATATTCTACTTTCTTTTAGCCCTGGTGGTGCAGTGGTTAAGAGATACAGCTTCTAACCAAAAGGTCAGTGGTTTGAATCCACCAGTTGCTCCTTGGAAACCCTAAGGGGCAGTTCTACTCTGTCTTATAGGGTTGCTATGAGTGGGAATCAACTAAAAAAAAAAAAAGAATTATTTGCTAGCAATATGGCTGTCCAAGTCAAGCTGGTGAGAAATATGGTGGGTGGAGTCCTAAAAAATGTAACAGTATCTATCAAGATTTCAAGTAGCATAAGAGGGCTTACTGACCATCCTATCTAAAATAGTATGTCCCCTCATTTCCCCCTTATTCTCCATCACAGCACTTATCACAAGCTGTAATTATTTATTTGTGTACATATTCATAGTCTACATCCCATCTCGCTCCTACCCAGGAGTATAGGAGTCAAGTACACGAAGGCAGGGATCATGGGTGTCTTGCTCAGTGTTGATTCCCTAGCACCTAGCATGGCACTTGGTTCATGGAGGGTGCTGAGTAAACATTTATAATTGAATAAATGAAGTAAGTAAATAAGCAATGGGAAAATAGGAAAGGAACGAAAATCATGAAAGAAAAAAAGGGTATCTACGTTACTTGACCACCACCCATCTGTCAGTTTGTCATAGTGTGGTGGCTTGCATGTTGCTGTGATGCTGGAAGCTAGGCCACTGGTATTTCAAATACCTGCGGGATCACTCATGGTGGACAGGTTTTGGCGAAGCTTCCAGTCTAAGACAGACTAGGGAGAAAGGCCTGGTGATCTACTTCTGAAAATCAACCAATAAAAAACATATGGATAACAGAATATTGTCCAGAATTTTGACTTGCTCACTTTGGACACATCAACAGGAGCGACGGATCTCTGGAGAAGGATATTGTGTTTGATAAAGTGGAGGGCCAGCAAAGGCAAGAGAATTACTCAATGAGAGGGGCTGACAGAGAGGCCACAATAATGGACTCAAACATACCAACAATGCTCATGAAGATGGCACAAGTCCAGGCAACATTACATTCTGTTGTACCTGGGGTTACCATCGGTTGGGGCTGACCTGACAGCAACTAACAATATCACTTGAAAAGGATGAACACGGCAAAATAGCATGCACTGTGCATGCCATCAAGTTGAGAAAGGAGAGTTGTTCACATTTCTGAGCTCCTGAGTCACCAAAGCTTTCCCCTATCACCACATGACATGCCCATGTGAACCTGAACTCCTACTCTGTTTTGGATATGAGTTGGATATAAGTAATTCTCAGGAAAAAGATCTGAGAGTGCACCTATGTTTGGTTCAAATATTTTCATGAGCAAATGAAGTCAACCATGCTGTGAGTATATCTGGAATCATAGTTGTGGTGTTTCCAACCTAGCATTTGCAACTTTAAAAGTTAGCAAATCACGTTCCTGTGGAAGAATTCTGTTTTTCTTTTTTCCAAGAAGACTTCTTTTGGGTAAAGCACACAGACCATGAACCATTATCAAATGCTCAAGAAAATCACCTATTTAGATGGTATCTGTCAACTTCTACCACACCTGGTACTGATGAATCAAATCTTCTGTCAGATTTACTGTTAGTTAAATCATCGGTTCCTTCACCAACCCTCTGATACCTCCTGGGCACCAGGAGCTAGCAAAGCTGAAGCAGAGCCTCCCTGCCTTCAGACAGGTCACAGTCTAGTGGGATGGGGGGCACCACACAGGTGACTGTAATACAGTGGGCGTGTGCAGTGACAGAGCTCCACACAGCAGAGATTACACCAAAGGAGTACACTAGCAAGGTTTCTTCAGGAAACCTTACTGAAGAAAGGGTTGTTGTTGCTGTCATTGTTAGTTGCCATCAAGTGGGCTCCAGCTCATGGCGACCCCATGTATAACAGAACAAAGCACTTCCCAGTCCTGGGCTCAAGTACACTGTGTGGCCACTGTGTATTTTGAGGCCTTCCAACCTAGGGGGCACATCTTCCAGCACTATATCAGACAATATTCTGTTGGGATCCATACGGTCTTCCCTGACTAATTTTCAGAAGTATATCACCAGGCCTTTCTTCTTAGTCTGTCTTAAGTCTGGAAGCTCCACTGAAACCTGGGTGACCCTGCTGGTATTTGAAATAGTACTGGCATAGCTTCTAGTATCATAGCAACATGCAAGCCAACCACAGTACGACAAACTGACAGACAGGTGGGCTGTGGGAAGAAGGGGTTACTACATAATAGTGAGCAAGAGTTCACCATGATAGGGGAGGGGGAACTGGAGAGCGTTCCAGCAGAGAGTCTTAGAAAGAAAAGACACAGATGTGACACAGTAAAGCAGATAGAGTTGGGGCAGGGGAGCAGGGCAGTATGGGTTAACATGAACTGTTCCATGTGACTGAAATTTGAAGCCTGAGAAAAAGCATGGGGAGAAAAAAAATTGTGAAAAGAAGCAGGCCCGTGTAATAATTTGCTTAGGTTCTCTTCTACTGGCAATGGAGAGCTACTGAAGGATTTTATGCTGGGCCGTACATAATCCTATCTGCATTTCAGAGCCATCACTCAGGGTGACCTTACTTCCATGGTAGGTTTTATTATCCCCGTTTTACTTACCAGGCTCCAGAGAGGTCAAATAGGTACAACATGACAGACCTAAACTGCCAATTCCTTTCAACCAGGCTAAGGAAAATTTCTTGGAGGCGCAAACGGTTAAGCGTTCAGCTCTGTGGGAGAAAAACTTGGCAACCTGCTTCTGTAAAGATTACAGCCAAGGAAACCCTGTGGGGGAGTTCCACTCGGCCTCATGTGGTCACTACGAGTCGGAATTGACTCGACGGCACCTAACAACAAGAACTTACTGAGAGGTTTAGCCATGAACACAAGGAACAAGATAGGCTGGCAGATGGTGAGGCAGGAATATGGGTGTTAGAGATTCATTTTAGAATTTAGGGACATCTGCAAAGGGTTATACAGGCAGTGTGGAAATACAGAGAGGAAAAGACAACACTGGAACTGCTAGAGGTGTGGGGTGACTGAAGAAGCAAGGCTCTAGGAAGCAAGAGCAGTGAAGGCTCACGGAGGGGGTCTTCCTTAGAAAGAAAGGAGGAATTCTGAGGTTGGGAGAAAGGAACTTGCAAGAACTCACTTTGGCAGGCTCCAATCTTCTCTGCAGCGCAGCAGAGAAAATAAGGCAGAAGTAACAAGCAGTATGAGAATGGGCCAAAACAGTCCATGAGAAAAGCTAATCCACAATTAGAGATAAAGACTTATGTAGCGGAAAAGGCCCAGGAAGAGTTAGAAAGCACGACTTTGCAGACAATCAAACAGCTTAATTTAAAAGAAAAATCTTGTGTCAGACATTAACTTGCCTTTTCTTTTTCTTATTTTATTATTATTATTTTTAATTTAACTCCCTAACACCTGGAACTTAGTTTGGTGTTAGGTGAGAAGTGATGGTGCTAATTAGGGATGGTACCGCCCACCTCAGGGGCATCTGGAAACAAGTGGCAGTTTTGTGGTTGATCAGAGGGGAGGAGGGCACTTATGCTTTTAGAGGGTAGGAGTCAGGGATGCTGAATGTCCGGAAATGTACAGGACAATCCTGAGCAATGAAGAATCATCTTGCCGAAATGCCAGTAGGGCCTCCACTGAGAAACACAATGAGTTGTTCTTTCCAATGAGCTAACCCATAATCCCAGCGCCATTTTATTTATTCATGCATTCAATTATTCATTTAACAAATAAGTCCTGAGTGTCTCCTCTGTGCCAAATACTCTGTAGGCACTGGTGTGAACAAGTCAGACACTATCACTTGCCCTTTCTCCACCGATTTCAAAAAACATTGGAAAAGAAATGCTATTTAAATGTTTTTAAATATATAACTTTAAATAACTGGCAAATTACAGCTAAGCAGGAGTCTTGTTGGACCCAATAAGAATTACTTGTAATAAACACTTAACGACACATACAAGTATTAAATCTAAGAGTTTGCTCTCATAAGAAGATTAAACAATATGTCCACATCGTTACTAATACCATTAGTTTGCTTAGCAAACTCCTTTTTCATAATACGCTCTAACCAACTTCAGCATACCCTTGTTATCACTTGGCATTCCAAATTTATGCCAATCCTGATTAATGAGGTTTTACTGGGGTTTTTGAAATGTGGTACTTATAAAGCAAGATAATTACAAGTGTTAATTGTGTTATGTTTATATCTGACAGACTGTGATGAAGATAGTTTCCTGGATCGGACTGTGTGCATATGAGTAAATACACAGACACTCTAAGCAAACAGTGGAATACTGGTACTAGTTCATTGCTTG
The DNA here is from genome assembly GCF_000243295.1 of Trichechus manatus latirostris. NCBI lineage: Eukaryota > Metazoa > Chordata > Mammalia > Sirenia > Trichechidae > Trichechus > Trichechus manatus. The sequence goes on from NW_004444003.1 coordinate 4,904,455, forward strand.
TCTCCTGGCTAAACATAAAAAGTCTGTATATTACACCTATATCATCATGTTTTCTACAAAGAACAGGACACCATGGCTAAGTGATTGGTGCAACAGACTTCTTGGCACTACATTTGCACTAGCCACAATGTATTGCTTTACAAGGTCCCTGCATCCCTGACCTTGGGCAAGTCACTTAAACTCTTCAGGTCTGTAAAGTGAGCTAGTTGGACTACAGTCAGCTATGGGTGTCCCCAAAGGGAGTAATGGAGGCACCAGAGTTATTTTCAGTATTTCAAAGGGCCCAAGAGAAACCACATATTTACCCATTATAAGATGGCACAGGCTAAAACATACTGCTTTTGACTAGAATTCTATCAACTCAATGTGTAGTGGCCATGCTTCACCTCATGCTGAGGTGAAGCCTTCACTGGCAGTGAGGTATGTATTTTATTAGTAAAAACATAAAAGAAAATAATCAACTCTTCAAAAATATCGTTTCTTTGGTCATTGCGATTAAAAAGCTGATCTTTAAGATCCCTTCTACTCTAAAACTCTTGATTCCAACTTTCACACTAAGTTATTCATGCCATGAGTATAGCTAGATAGCTGCTGTCCAGCTGACTCCTATTCATGGTGACCTTATATACAACAGATCGACACGTTGTCCAGTCTGTGTCATCCTCACAATCATCAGCATGTTAGAATCCATCTTTGTGGCTATTGTGCCAATCCATCTTACCAAAAGTCTCCCTCACCTTGCTGGCCCTCAACTTCACCAAACATGATGTCTTCTTCCAGCAACTGATCCCTCCTGATACGTCCAAAGAAAGCAAGTCAGGCAATGTTCTTTGTGATCCATAAGGTTTTAGTGGACTAATTTTTAGAAGTAGATCACCAGGCCTTTCTTCCTAGTCTATCTTAGTCTGGAAACTCCACTGAACTCTATCTACAATGGGTGACCCTCCTGGTATTTGAAACATCAGTGGCATAGCTTCCAGCATCACAGTAACATGCAAACCACCACAGTACAATAAACTGACAGAAACCCTACAGGGCAGTTCTACTCTGTCCTATAGGGTCGCTAGCAGTCAACAACAACAGCAATATCACCATTATAGAAGAAAGATATTTCGGCACAGAGTGAGGACTTGTCCAAGGTCACATGCCAGTGAGTGGATGAACTAGGTCCACCTGAAGCCAGATTGGTGTTCTTGGCTCCTGTGAAATTCCAGGGGAGATGAGCACAAGAACTTGGGGTGTCAGGCAGGTGATAACTTGTCCTGAGACACTTTTGAAAAACAACCTGTAGCCTTTCAATACATCCAGTGTCTCATTTCCACACTAGTCATCAGTCCATATCATTTGGGTTTTCTTTTTCCTCCCAGGTACATTAGATTTTCATTATACACAGATTCTATATTTGCAAATTTACCTACTTGCTAAAATTTATTTGTAGCTCCAAAATCAACATACACAACACTTTCACGTCATTCACAGACAGAAGCACAGTCGCAAACAACTTGAGTTGCCCAATGAGCACATTCCTAGCTAAGGTGGAACAAGGAGACGCTGTAGCTTCTTGTTTCAGCTCTCAGTTGTAAACAAGTGTCCTTTTTGCAGCTTATTTAGTGCCAGGTTTTTCACATTTTTGTGCTTTTTATTGGTAATTTCACTGTTTAAAACGGTCTCTAAGTGTAGTTTTAAAGTGCTGTCTAGTGCTTCTAAGCACAAGAAAGCTGTGATATGCTTTACAGAGAAAATATATGTGTTAGATAAGCTTTGCTCAGGCATGAGTTATATACTGCTGCTGGCCATGAGTTCACTGTTAAGGAATCAACTATATATTAAATAAGCTATTTTGAAACAGAAACACACATAAAGTATTAAGTACTGGCCAGCTGATGAAAATGTTGTGACCAGATGCTCTAAGGAACCTAACCTTTTATTTCCTCTAAGAGCAATGGTTCAGTATCTGCTAGTTCAGTATTCACTAATTCAGTATTCACAGTGACTTTCTAGAACATTACAAACCAGTTGTCGTCGAGTCAGTTCCATAAATAACAAAAATTGATGGTACTTTCACACATTTTGCTCCATGCTCCTTTTATGCTAACAAATGGATTAACACAAACACTTAACTAGACAATACAGGCAAAAAATAACAAGACAAAAAACAAAACTTCATTACCAGGACATCATCTTGGAGCTATGTTTATGCCACAGCAGTGTGTCTATTCACCTGCCTACTGGGTATCTCCACTGAGGCCTCACTGGTGCCATGCACACAGACCTTAAACTGCCTTCATCCGAAAACATGCTCCTCTGTGTGTATTCTCAGTGAAAGGCACCATCTTTTCCCCAGTTGCCCAAGCATGAAATCCCTTAGCCCTTCTCCCTGACTGACGCTCCCAAATCCAAAATCACTGCAAACATGTGAATGTGAACACCTCCACGTATCCTGTCTGTCCCTCTGCTCCATCCCCACTGCCCAGATTAAAGCACTCATCTCTCCCCGACCCCCCTTTCCCATGACTGCAAGAGCAATTTAATTGGTCTCCCTGACACCTGTCTTATACTTCTCAACTACAGCTATAACATGGTCTCCTAAACACACAGAAAGGCTGATTCTATTTCTCCTTCAATTCCCCACCTACAGAATAAAATCCTAGCTACTCAGCATGACATAGAAAGTCCTTGACAATCAAGGCTTTTAACTCCCTTTCCATTTTCCTCTCCCACCACCCCCTATTCTTGCCTGAACCCCAAAACACAGCCCATGCCTTTTCATGCCTCTGTGTCTTGCGACAAAAGCTGGTCCATCTTCCTAGAAGCCCTCTGTCCCTTGCTTAGCTAATAACTCCTACACATCCCTCAAGCCTCAGGCCTAGCACCACCTCCTCTATGAAGCCTTCCCTGACTCTCCCAGACAAACTCTGAGGCACCTTGACCACCCCCTTCTAAGGCCCTTCACCCCCTACTACTGGCCAATCCACACTGTTGTATGAATCCTTCTCCCTAGAATCCCCAAAGGTGCACTCCCTGACCCCAGGGCTCAGTCAACACTACCTCTGTACCCCTAGCACCCAATGCAGGTTGAAGAACAAAGTAGAGGCTCAGTAGTAGTGAATGACTAAATAAATGTTACTAAAGACAGCATACATGGGAATGAATGAAAATCATCAACTGTACAATTTATTGAGAGGGAATCAGACTTGGAATCTGCTTTGACCTTTAAAACATGCTCTAAAGGGGAGAGGCGAGGGGAGGAAAGGTATTTCTGGACCAGAGATTTGTCCCAGAGGGAAGAGAGGAGCATTAAGTAACAACACTTATTTCCTGAATGCCCACGTCTACTTTGGATAGAGGTTGTGAGTTCCAGTCCATTAAAATGCAAAGCCCTCAAGTGGGGATTCCAGGAGAATAAAGTCACATCTTAAAATACACTCTGCTCCTCAGAATATAAATTTCTAAAAACCATGACAATTACATTTTATGTACCATTTAGCAGGGATTAGTGGTTGTGGGACTAGCAGCTATAAAAATAACATTAAATAAAATTTAAAAAGTTAAAAACCATGGGAACTCAGAGACTAAATCATGGTTTCTGAATGTAAATTAGGATGTGATGTACGTACAGCTTCCAAACGTCATGCTTCTTTTCTAAGGTCTTTTATCTTCTGGTGACACATGCTTTAGTCGAATAATACAAGAGTAGCTCAGATGCTGGTCTCCTTACTCAGCCCTCTGTCTGAGTGCTCCGACTTTAAGTACACAGCCAGAAGTAAGTTCACAGTTAAGTTTAAATAGCAAAGGCATTTCTCATCATTAGAACATTACCCCTTTGGACAAACTGCATAAAAACTTTCTAATGAGTGCCACTCTGTTACTCAACTGTTTTAAAAGACTATCTTGTACAAATAAAATGAAATACTGCTGCTTCCTCCATACTCTGAGTGGAAAGCCTGCCTACCTAGACATTATCCATAAATTATTTCTTAAATTTCTGAAGCCATAACACCCACGTGCAAACTATTCATTTATCTGACATTTAAATATGGTTGAGCATGAGGTGCAAACCACTGTGTTAGGTGCTGTGGGAGTCAGGAGAGAACTAAAGCACGGTGTGGTTCCTCTCCTTCAGGGGTTTACAGTCTAGCTATGGCCCGTACCTTTTAGCCACCTGAACACACTAGGAGAATACCTCACACCCCCTCCTGTCCATGAGTTTCAAACAGACACATGTATGGTTTGACAGCACCTCCACCCCACCACCATGCAGACTCTAAACCACTTCCCAGAGGGGTATGCTCTGTCCCCTTAAGAACTACCCGCCGGAAGAAAAGCCAACAGTAACAATTGACTGTTATGCAGGCAGAATAAATAGCTTGGCATATAACTCAGAAGGAGTTCAAATAGATGAGGGACTGCTATAACGTATCTCCTTCTATTTTTACCTACTTATTTAGATATATAAGGTTTCCATGTGCTTATAAGGGCCCTGGGTGGCACAAATGGTTTACTTTTGGCTACTAACTGAAAGGTTGGCGGTTCGAACCCACCCAGCAGCTAAGATTACAGCCAAGAAGACCCTACGGAGCAGTTCTACTCTATAACATATGGAGTTGCCATGAGTCATAATCAACTCAATGGCAACAGGTTTTTTTTGTTTTTTTTAAAAAAAATGGGCTTAAATCTATAAAAACATAAAAATAGGAAAGGAACTAATGATGCTGAGCCTTCTTATCCTAGCAATAAGTAATATTCACTCATGGACACATGAACCAATTAAAAAAAAAAAAAGGTCCACATATTTCATTAGGAGATGTATTTCCAAGTAAATTTTACATTTTCCTTTTAATATATTTATTAAATTTGTAATATGTTTTGTGCAAATGGATAATAATAATGATGATAACTAAATACAAAAGCTTTTTATATATTTAGACCTTTATAGCCACAGGAAATGTAACTTAAATGTATATACATATTTTTTTGCACAGACAAACATAATACCCTAGGATAAAATTCTAGGGGGAATATAGAAATTGAATTCAAGGAAAAGGGAGAATAAGATAAAATTTCCAATTGTTAAAGAAGAGCTTGTTCATGTACTCTTTCAACAGAAGGTGGTGAGCATCAACTCTCTGTGCTATTTGGATCCTACTGGATACACTTAAAAGAATGATGTAATAGTTTTGTTTAAAGATATCAGTATTTACAAGTTGGAAATAACATCCTCTGCAGCTCTTTTAAATTATGAGGAAAAATTTTAGCTATCAACTCAAAGTGAAGAGGTAGATGGTTTTACAAAATCATTTTAGGGATTACCCACCCAATGCCATTGAGTCAATCCTGCCTCACAGCCACCCTACAGGGATTAGGCGAGCAAAAATATTGGAAGACCTCTTTGACGTAGGTGAGTGGCAAGGCCTAGAGGAGCAGAGGTAAGGGAGTGTACAGGCCCCTCAAAGGACAGCCTCAGCTCTCGGTTCCAGCACACACTGGCCATAGTCCAGGTCTTCAAATTTTTCAAGACAAGCTGAAAATCTGGATTTTCTATGTAAAATTTACTTGTTTTTTAATGTGTTGTTTTAAAAATTGTTTAAATACTATGCAGGCCAAACAAAACACATCTACAGACCAACTTTTTTTCTACCTGGGTTCTAAGCAACACTTATCCTTTGTCAGCTTTTCCATACAGTTAAGGAGATCCAGAGACCCTGGGTGGTTCAAATGGTTAACGCATCTACTGCTAACCAAAAGGTTAGAGGTTCGAGTCCACCCAGAGGCATCTCAGAAGAAAGGCCTGCAGATCTACTTCCAAAAAATTAGCCATTAAAAACCCTAAGGAGCACAGTTCTACTCTGACACACATGGGGCCAACCTGAGTTGAAACTGACTGTACAGCAACTTTTTTTTTTTTATAGGCGATCTATTCATTCAAGAGAATCCTCACCGAGCACCTCCTCGGGTGCGGAGGTAGCTGGAACACAAACCTGCCCTCAAGAGGACACAGCCTGGAGAGAGAGCAACAAGTATATAAGGAGATGAACATCTGCAATGCAGTTAGTTAAATTCAGTGCCAGAGTCTGGGTACAATGGCAAAATGACTTTCGCCTGGGTAGGTCAGGAACTGTTTTGTTGTTAGTTGCTGTCGAGTAGCCTCCAACTCACAGCAAGCTTGTATAACAGAACGAGACATTGCCTGGTCCTGCACCGTCTTCATGATCGGTGGTATGTCTGAGTCCGTGTTGTGGCTATTGTGCCCATCCATCTCATTGAGAGTTTTCACTGACTTTATTTTGGAAAGCTTGGGGGTAAAGCGAGGGCAGGGCATGCAGCACCCTGAATAACTAACACAAGATGTGGCTTGTACGTTGGTGATTCAGCACAGATCATGGTAGGCTCTTTGAAAGAAAAGAACATCCACAGTGAGATGAAAACCAGCCCCTCTCCTCATTTTCAGTTCTTATGTTAAAACCAGGCACATGATGAGGAAAAAAAACATTGAGACAAGATCCAAAAATAATCTTAACTGGGCATAAAAGCTCATATAAAAATTCTTATTTTAATCACTTCTATAAGGCAGCTGAAAGGTGCACACACCAAAACGCAGCGTGTGAAGCAATCAACTTAATCTGTTTCTTTGAAAGATTAATTAAAACTGAGATTACCGATGGCTGCAGATGAGCTGGGTCAGACGCTGGGGCACAGTTGAGATAAGAGACAAATGGTTTGGAAATCACACAAACACAGCTGCATGACAAATGCAGAGATGTTGCATAAAATCTTTCTCTTCCTAGGCCCATAATTCAATTCCTGGGGATGACGCTTGGGTCAAAAAACCAAACATCAGAAACAGCATGTGGCAGGGCATCAATACACAGGCAAGGAGCCTGCCCTGTGGGCAATGACAGGAGGGAGCCTCTGTGACCCTGGATGACAGAGATAAGCCAGCAGCAGCTGTGTAAGGAAATGGGTGGCTTGGAAGTCCAGCCTCAGAGCTGGAACGTCATTGCCTGGAGAAGCTAGCCAAAGGGAGCAATGAACACAACAGCTGATCTTAACTCCAACAACATTCTAAGCGCCTGTTTTAAACGATTTCAAGGATCTGCTCTGCTGAGGCCTAGACTGGAAGTAGGGATGAGAAACCAGAAAAGAGATTAAAAATACTGCCTACACAGCCCGTTCTTCACACGGGGACCTGAAAGAAAAGGAGCTTTCACAATGAGAACGGTTTTGGGTTTTCTTTTCATATACAGCAAAAAGGAAATTAACTGGGAGACTCTTATGGGCATTCTGGTTGGAGGACCCAGAATTTGAGCACATTCTCACTGGATGTAAGCACTGACACTAAAAAAAAAAAAAGAAAAAAAAAAAAACTCACCAGAAAAATAATAATTTTAGGCAACAGTTCAAAGTTCTTAATTCCACAAGAGGAATGGTGGAAGGCATGAAGACACAGGGGTAAAGAAGAGAGAGGAGCGGTAGGACCAAAGGGGAGAGGGGCTGCCCGTCCCCCAGGCCACACTGCCAGCCGGGGCTCCCTGTCCTGGTTCCCAGCATCACCTCCAACCCAAGGCTACTGTGGACTTCAGTTTAAGGCACCTTGGATTGAGGGCTACTGAATACCTGAAAACTAACTACTCTTCCATAAGTTCTCCCTCAAACCTAATACAGCATTCTTCATTGGACTAGATACCTCACTGCCAACGAGTTGACTCCAACTCATGGCGACTCGATAGGACACAGTAGAACTGCCCCATGGGGTTTCCAGGGATGTTATCTTTACTGGCGTTGAGTTGATGCCTGACTCATAGCGACCCTGTAGGACAGAGCAGAACTGCCCAACAGACCTAACAACAACAACAATCTTAACGGAAGCAGATTGCCACATCTTTCTCCCTCAGAGCAGCTGGTGGGTTTGAACCACCAACCTTTCAGTTAGCAGCTGAGCACTTAACCTCTGTGCCAGCAGGGCTCCTCACTAGATATGAGAAGCCCTGAATTCCAGTGCTGCCCCTGCCTGGGCCTTGAAAGACACTTTTTCTCCTTGCATCTCTCTTCCCACCTAAGGATTCAGGAGGCTGCACTAAAATTTCATCAGCAGATAATCTCTTTGATCCCTTCCCACTCCAACATCCTCCAATGCTCCTGGTTCACCAATTCCAATTCAACATCCTGTAAAATCCCCATAACAAATTTCATTCTAGATTTTCACAGACTATGCAGATTAAGTATCCAATGGATGCAACCACTTTATTTTAGGAAAGAGAAAGAAAAGAGTCAGAATTCAGGGAAACACACTAAAATTTGAATCTCAAATGTTCCATTAACACCAAAGTGAGAGTTAGGTTAAGAGTAGAGATCCTGGAGCTGGCCAGTCTTCGTTTCCTCATCTGTAAAATGGGAATAATAATAGTCTATTTTAGAGGGTAGATCTGAAAAGTAAATGAGGGATATTTGCAAAGTTCTTAGAACAAAGTCTGACGCAAAGTGCTATGTATTTAAATTAAAGATATATAAATGTTCTAGCTACCATCAGAGACATTGGTGGTTCAGTGGTAGAATTCTTGCCTTCCATGGGGAAACCCAAGTTCAACTTCTAGCCAATATACCTCATACAAAGCCACCACCCATCTATCAGTGAAGACTTATGTGTTGTTATGATGCTAAACAGGTTTCACTGGAGCTTCCAGACTAAGACAGACTAGGAAGAAAGGCCTGGAGATCTACTTCTGAAAATCAGCCAGTAAAAACTCTATGGATCACAATGATTCGATTCGCATGGATCATGGGGATGGTGCAGGACTGGGCAACATTTCGCTCCTTTGTGCGTGAGGTTGCCATGAGTCAGGCACCAACTCAACAGAAGCTAACCAATAACAACATCTACCATCAAGAAGCAACTACGAATTACATTTCAACCAAATTGAGTGGGAAAAGGGGGCACTGTGCTACTGTGGGAAGTTCACCTAGGGGAGCACCAAAACCCAGCTCTGCCTTCTCCCAGCTCCCAGGTGAACCCGCCACCAGGTCCCAACAAGGTCACACGTAGAGTAGCTCTCACATTTGTCCCCTCTCCTCTGCTCTCCCATCACAATGGTTCTGGGCCACCTTGCTGGGGACCACGATGCCAGCCTTCTGATTAGCCTCCCAACCTGCAAGGACCCCTACCCTAGACACTGAGGTCTGTTTCTCAAGTCCAGCTCTGCTGGTGTCCCCACATCCTGGATATTGTTGGAGCTGGTATCATCAGCTAAAATATAAACATTTTAACCTATAATTTAACATTCATCATGATCTGAGCCCTACCTACCTTTCTAACTTTATTTCCTACTGGTTCCTCCATGCATCCTACTAGTTCAGCTAACTGAACTACCTTTATGTAAACCCTACCATCTCCACGGTTTGTTCATCCTTCCCACCTCCAGATCTGGACATCCTCCCTATGCTTCAAGGTTGGCTCAAATTCTAACACTTTCACCAAGTCTCCCCCCACCTCCCAACCCGGAGAATTAATGCCTCTGTTTCTGAACTCACATAGCATTTATGTCTGTTTACTGAAGGTAGAGGAATGTTGTACCAGTGGTGGGTCTGAATCCCAACTCTATCACTTACTAGCTAAATGTCCCTGAGTTAGAAAATTAAAATCTTTGAACCTACCACCTATCTCACCAAGGTTATGAGGATACAGTGTGAAATATATGTAAAATACCTGGCATGTTGTAGCTTCTCTTCACCTTACCTCGCTTATGGCATTTATTATTTTTCTAAATTTTATTCTAGTTACTAAGTTTTCTTCCCTACTAACACTATAGATTCCTTGAGTGCAGTATTTCTGTCTCTCTCAAAGGGTCTGGGACAACATCTTACATTTAGTAACAGCTAAAAGAAACTTTATTGAATGAATGAATAGAATATTTTATATTTACTCTTTATATTATTTATAATCACTCATCATTTTAACTTATACTGGTTGTTAATGACACTGACTATCCCATAAATTTAGTACAGATAACCAGATTATTCAGAGAGGGAAACTCTATTTTGAGTCTTGAATGATTTGGTTCTATTCATTTGAATTTATTTATACCTGCTACATACAAGGCAGTGTACTTGACACAGGGGTCTACAGAAAGACAGAACTCCTATTCTCAAATGCATCCAATAGCACTGTGAGGATACTTCAACGGGCCTCCTAAATTTAACCAGCTGGGGTGTTTTGTTTTTCTTTACGTAAGAAACATTTGAAAATCATCATCCTGAAAAGGAATATTTTATCCATGCCAGTTTAAGTAGTGACAGGGAAAATATTCAGTACTCAAAATGGAATGAAAAAAAAGCATGAATTTCCAAAGGCATTTGGAAAACTGGCGAAAGAATTAAGAATGGAAAAAGCAACCGGTGATCCTAGCTAGGATGAAACTGCCTTCGTGTGGAAACTCTGAATAGAAGGTAAGCTTCTAAGACTGACTAGCTTGATGCATTTTCTTTATATGTGTTACCAGCCCTAACATCACTTTAGGAATTCCCAAAGACAATCCTCCACAAGGTTAATTTACATAACTTAGACTTAATCAGGAAAAAGTACACCTACAACTTGTCCCCCGGGCCCCAAACAGGGTTCAAGTTAAAGTATTTTGTTTGGTATTGAGAATAACAAGAATCCTGGCAAAAAATATGATTTAAAAGAGAAGTTAAATCTTTCCCTTAAACCGTTAATGGTCAAAAGACTGGGACACAACACATCACTCCCTGAGGAAACAGCTTCCTCACTCTTGACACCTGGGCTGTGAAGTCAGCCACATCTGGGCTTGAACTCCTCCTCCCTCCCCACTCACTCGGTGCCAGGCACACTGGTCAACACTCTGAGTTCATTTCCTCATCTGTAAAATGGGGATACTAATACCTACCTGAGAGTTTCCGGGTGATGAAAACAGCGCACTTGGCTACTAACCAAAAGGTTGGAGGTTTGAGTCTACCCAAAGGGGCCTTGGAAGAAAGACCTGACAATCTGCTTCTGAAAAACCAGCCATTGAAAACCCTATGGAGCACAGTTCTGCTCTAACACACAGGGGGTCACCATGAGTCAGATCCAACTTGAGCGATGGCAACCAGTATGGTATAAGACCTACCTCAGAGGCTTTATGTAAGGACTGAATGATACCGTGTCTATAAACTTCTCCAGGACCTGGCAACACGTTTGCTGTTTTAATACGTGACAGATGGTGACTGTTATTGTGACTACTCCGACTGTGCACAGCACCATCATCTAGGATCTTAGCCACACAAAGCTTCAGGGACACGACTTTGATTCTTCTAGATCAGGGAGACCCCAAACTGAACTCCATCCATTTCATTCACTGTCTGTCACCGGTACCCTGGCATCAAGATTACGTGCTGAGTTCTACACTCACGTACGTGGAGCCTAAGTACATTTTGAATCTAGTGGGCCAGAAGGATCACCATGTAGGGAATTACTGGACCTGCGTTTCAAACCTAGATCAACAACTGACTAGATGTGCAACCTTGGGCAAGTCCCTCAAACCCTCTGGGCTTCTGTTTCCTCATGTGTAAATGAGGGGTGGACTCACTTAACATGAGTGTAACAGGAACTGAGACTAGAAGCACATGTAGTCTTCTGAAGAACTCCTGGAGATCCTGTTTGGACCTAGCCATGCACTCTTATTTGGGTTTTGCAACAGCATATTAGGCCCTATTCTACCCCTAACTAACTGTGTGATTCTGAGAAGTGTGTTTAACTTTTCTGTGCCTGTTTTTTCACCTGTAAAACAAGGGGTTAAGATACACACATACACACACACACACACACACACACACATATATATATACATATATATATACACAAAGTCCCTTCTAATTCTAGAGTTCTATTTAGAAGCCCCTTTCACTCTGGAGTAAAATAGTTGCTAAACCTCTTTATAATTTTTCATCCACTCGATGCAAATCACCACCAAGCTGTGTATAAAAATCTGCATCGGCCTTGCAAATGGACAGATCGTGTAGTCCAAGTACTTTATAAAAAGTAAAGTATAAACATCACGTATTCATTCCTCCTGGAGCAGCCAAAGTAGTTTATTGGTCACACACACGTGACCTAAAGTGAAATTCCATCAGGACCACCAACCACCTCCAACGTTACACTAGCCTTGCATGGTGGAGTGGGGCATCCCATGGACAGTACTAAAATGACCTGTAAGAAATGGCCTTCTCTCTGGAGCTTGAAGAAATCTTCTACTGCAAGTTCATATGCTGAATTCACCCCCTTCCCTTGGCCTAAATCCAGATGGAAGGCATCAAAAAAAAAATTAAGAATAAGTCTAAGACCATGTGGATTCTGAAACCACTTTGCTCTCAGTCCTCTTACCCAAAAAGGAAACAGATTCAGACAGATAATAGTTGACAAGGACACCATTGTCAAGAGAGACAGTTTTCTTATAAATAAAACTTTCAAACTCACAGCCATTAACACTCACTCAAAACAACTGGACAACAGCCAACCAGGAAAGGGCATGTTACTAAAACTGGCCCTGCAGCTCCCAAGAGGCTCAGTAGAATTATTCTTGCTGTGAGGAAAGCAGGAAGCAAGGTCTGGTTATCATGTCAATGTGCTGAGAGTCACAATAACTTACTAGGTCACGTTCCCACTCGGGCCTGGATAAAGAGCCACTTGGCTGCTCCAAGCCAACTTCTTGGTGGAGCTGGGTAAAGACTGAGTCTCACTCTCCACACTCAGCATCTCTCCTTGAAGCCTGAGGAAGCTGCTTCTGGCCACTAACCACCCAGTGGTACAGTGACAGGATGTTCCCAAAGTCCTTGATATCCTAAAGAGCCTGTCCCAAGAACAGCGGGGAAAACCTAGGTCCAAACACACACCCAGGACTTGCAGAACATGAAAAACACACGTGGAATACACCGCGACAGCCAACAAACTTCCACCCAAACCCTCGCTCACTTCACATGTAATTTCAGCTATAGCCAACCGCACACGCCCTGACACAATCTTACTACGAAGAACAATTAAATCTGGAGCTAGCAATGAATCGCCAGAGACTTGAATAACTAGGTCCTTATCTAACCAGGGAGTCTCTGAATGGTGCTACTCAGCTACCAACTGAAAGTTTGGAGGTCCAAGTCCACCCCAGAGGCACTTCAGAAGAAAAGCCTGGCAATCTACTTCCCAAAAACTAGCCATTGAAAAACCCAAGAAGCACAGCTCCACTCTGACACACATGGCAACTGGTGTGATATGGTATATTTGCAACTGAAGACTGTCTAGAAAATATCATAGGATATATGTTAGACCTGTCTTTCCAGAAGTATAGCTGCATTTGTAATAGTGGCCAGAGTCCCTGGGTGATGCAAACGGTTAATGTGCTCAGCTGCTAATCAAAAAGCTGGAGGTTCAAGTCCACCCAGGGGCACACTGGAAAAAAGGCCTGATGATCTACTTCGAAAAAAATCAGTCACTGAAAACCCTATGAAGCACAATTCTACTCTCACACACGAGTTCACCATGAGTCGGAAATGACTCAGTGGCAACTGGTGTGGTTATCTAAGCAGAAGCTTGTTCTCACACACAATCTTGCCTTGTCTGTCACGCCCCGTATAATAAAACCACGTGGGCTGGAAGAACCTTCAGAAGAGTGCAGCAGCATCTCCAGCAGCTCTCTGGGATGTAAATCATGCAGCCTTAATGAATATGTTCTTCACAGTTGAAACTGCGAGCCTCACCCTTATCTAAGGCTCACAAAGTAATTTCCCCCAACAATGGACTTTTTTAAAACAGCACTAATGTGATTCCTGGGGCATGGTAACACAATCATATTCATGCCATGTCTCATGGTCCTAAGGGCGTGATGTTTTTTCTTTTCAGAACTGACAAACCTCTACGTTGCCATACAGTTTATCTGAAAAATTGCCAGAACCACTAGACCTAGGCAATCACAGCTGGTTAGGAGCACCGCAGAAGCCTTGTAATTAGCCATTTTTAATGATTTATTAATTTAAATGGCACATCCAATGTGTTTTTGTGTTTGCTTTTAATCTCTGAAATTAACAAATAGGTAACCGTTCCTGTGCCTCTTAACAGCCCCTGACCGAGTCGACAAACAACTGCCAAATAATGTTTCCTGGGTAAAGAAGGCACTCCAGCATATTCCAGAGCTTTTTTCTCTTCTGCTTTTAACCAGTTTCACTTGACACCATTTATCTGCAGACACAGGATCGAGAAGCTGGAGTCTGGGGAAAAAGCTGAAAGTGAGAAAACTCTTTAAGTTTCAAGGCTGACTCAGGTAAATTCTACAGTAACAAGGGCTTAGCATTCTCCTCTTCTCAAAGTGGAGGGAAAAACAACCTAGTGCCCCAAAACAGTCTCCCAAAATATCAGCGAAGGAGCCACTGGATACAGACATCACCGATGAGTGGACTGGACATCTCCAGAGAGTCACTGCTCCAGGAATTGCCTCCAGCCGTGCACAGAACAAGAGCCACAGCAGAGATGCTAAGCTGGCAAGATGCCTACAGAAATCAGGAAGGCTCAGGTAGATATATCTGAGGTCTTTTCTCCCCAACAGGAACTTTATCTCCTGGGTTTCACTTCTTCAATCACCTATGAAAGTAACTTCGTACTGGAGGGGGAAGGCTGGTGTGAAAGACACATAGTTTTATGGCCCAATTTTTTTAAATGAATAAAATACTTTAGAACTTACATTCCAAAAGATGATATCTACCTTTTATTGGAGTCCTGGTGGCACCATGGTTAAGCGCTGACTGCTAACCAAAAGGTTGGCAGTTCGAACCCACTCAACGGTTCCTCGGGAGAAAGGCCTGCTTTTGGAAAGATTACAGCCTATAAAACCCTACGGGGCAGTTCTACTGTCTCATGGATTCACTATGAGTTGGAATCAACTTGAGGGAACCTAACAACAACAGCAGCATTTATCGAGCAATTATTATGACATGATAATATACATATATAATAAAACCAAAAAATCTGCTGCCGTCGAGTCGATTCCGATTCATAGAGACCCTATAGGACAGAGCAGAACTGCCCCACAAGGTTTCCAAGGAGCAGTTGGTGGATTCAAACTATCGACCTTTTGGTTAGCAGCCGAGCTCTTAACCAAGAGCTTACCATATCTATATATGTAATATATACTATATATATTTAAGCTTTCATTAAGTTAGCTATTCTATATTACATAATATAACGTGTATGTTTAAATATCAAAGCATAGGAGCAAACCACTGTTCTGAGAATAGCCATAATTGTAAAATGAAGTATGTGAGGCTAAGGTTATCTTCTTAGTTTATTATCATTATTTTATTAAAGTATTAGAACATTCTATTATACATCAATTTAACATAAAATTTATTTCTCTGGTAACTAATAGATGATTATTATAGAAAATCTAGAAAATAAAATAGGACAAGAAGGAAAAAATTAAAATTACTTGTCATTTCAATATGCAGAGATGACTACTATTAATATAATTGATGTACATATTTTCAGTCCTCTTTCTATGTATAAATTATATACATTTATCCACAAAATTGGGATCATATTACTTCATACAAAAATTTTTATATTAAACAATCTATTATTTTTCCATGCCCTTAAATAATATTCTGTATCACAATTTAAGGTCTGCATAGTATACCCATTATTTTACAAATTTTATACTATTAAATATGAGTTATTCCCAACTTTTACTACCATAAGAAATACTACTGCACACACATATAGAATAGACAGACAGATAGATAGATAGATATAGAATTCTTTTTTCTAACAGCTTTATTGAGATTTAATTCACAATTTAAAATGTACAATTCAATGGATTTTAGTATAGTCACAGAATTGCGCAAGCATCGCCACAGTCAATTTTAGAACATTTTCATCAGCCCCCTAAAAAGCTCACCCTTCATCAGTCATCCCGTTTCCCTCCAACCTCCCCAATCCTAGCAACTACTAATCTATTTTCTGTCTCTGTATTTATCTGTTCTGGACATTTCATATAAATGGTATTATATAATATACGTGACTAGCTTCTTTCATCTAGGATGTTTTCAAGGTTCAACCATGTTGTAACATGTAAAGGAACTTCATGCCTTTCATGGCTAAATAATATTCCATTGTGTTGATATACCATATTTTATTTATCCATTCAACAGTAGACATACATTTAGGTTGTTTACACTTTTTGGCTACTATGAATAATGCTACTATGAACATTCATATACAAGTTTTTGCATGCATCCATGTTTTCATTTCTTTGTAGATAACTAGGAGTGAAATTGCTGGGTCATATGGTAACTCAGTGTTTAACCTTTTGAGAAAAAAAAGACAGGCTTGTCATGTTCTTGATCTTAGTGGGAAAGCATTCAGTGTTTCACCATTAAGTATAATGTTACCTGTGGGAGACAGAATTCTTAAAGCTATTTGTTATGGGGCTATTTCAGTGTTATTCATAAAAGATCCTAAATGTGCAATTTCCTCATATTTACTTCTCCAATGAAATTTCAACATTATTTGTACTTGTAATAGGTAGGAGAGGAACAGTGACATGTTTCTAAAAAAAAAAAAAAACTCAAGTAATTCTGAAGTTCAAAAGACATGAAATGGACAAATGTAATGAAATCCAATATCTGTATCAGATGAAATAAACACCTGCTAATATAGAGCCCATACAGTGGACATTAAGCTAAAGTCAATTTCACATTTCCCTGAGTTGTCAACCACTCAATTCATTGCTGAGAGGAAGACTTTATCCTGGGCATGTTCTGAAATTTTCTATCAGTTTTCCTGCTTGGATGCTCGCTGAGTTCTCATTCTATTGCTCACCAAAACCATTTCTATCATAAAAGGCTCTTTAGGATAAACAAAAAACACTTGAAAAGATCTATTATAATTATATTTTAATCTGTAAAGCCTAGAGCGAAGAGGGATTTGACACTTAATTTATTAGTATTTAGTCATAGCAGATACTTCAAAAACTATACTCTGAAAACTGGACTATCTGGTTTGGCCCCTGGACAAATTCTAACAACATCTTGGTTAGCTGGGATACGCATACAGAGGAACAAGGGAATCGGTCTGGACTTTAAAAGAGAACCAAACCCGCTGTTGTCGAGTTGATTCCGACTCCTAGCGACCCTATAGCACAGAGGAGAACTGCCCATAAGGTTTCCAAGGCTGCAATCGTTATGGAAGCAGACTGCCATATCTTTCTCAAGAGTTAGACCTGGCTTCAAATCCCAATCTGTCCATTACCAGCTGAGCAACCCCAGGCAACTGACTTAGCGTCTTAGTGCCAACTGTTGTTGTGTGCCGTCAAGTCGACTGGCAACCCTATACGGCAAAGTAGAACTGTCCCAGAGGGTATCCTAGGCTGTGATCTTTATGTAGCAGATCGCCAGGTCTTTCTCCTAAAGAGCCATTGGTAGATTAGAACTGCTGACTTTTTGGTGACCAGCCAAGCGCTTAACCATTGTGCCACCAGGTCTCTTTATTAGCCAGTGCTATTACTACCATTAGGTGCCCTGGTGGTGCAACGGTTAAGCATTCAGTTGCGAACCGAAAGGTCAGCAGTTCAAACTCACCAGCTGCTCCACGGAAGAAAATGTGGCAGTCTTCTTCTGTAAAGATTACAGCCTTGGAAATCCCATGGGGCAGTTTTATTCTGAGTCAGAATTAACTTGAAGGCAATGGGTTTCGTTCGGTTTTTATTACTACTATTATCATCGGTCAGGAGAACGATGTGGTAGTCTGCTTCCATAAAGATTTACAGCCTTGGAAGCCCTATGGGGCAGTTCTACTCTGTCCTATAGGGTTGCTATGGGTCGGAATCAACTCGACAGCAGTGGGTTTGGTTTTTGGTTTATTATCATTGGTAATATTATTTTTTTAACTATTCAGGAAATGGGGTTGTCTAGTCTATTTAAATGTCTGGTTTTCAAACTTTATGGTTAAAAATCTTTTTAACACCTAAACAATGCCATTATTTTTTTATGTCTGAGTATTACAGTAGACAGAAAGACAATTCTATCCTTCATTTCATGTGCAAGATCCTATGTAAGTTACCCAAACAAGTGTCAGGCTGATCTGCAAGCAGTTGATAACCTAGTATAAACAGATGTGATACATACCACAAGGATTTTACATGTATTATCATTACTCAGTATTGTAGAGACTGAAGGTGCAAGAGACAGAGCTGACTACACAGTGAGTAACCCAGCACACATCCTAAAATGTAGTTTTCTTTAGTAAATCCCAAATATTAGCTGATGTAATTGTTTTCTCCCCAAACCCAACCGCCATCAAGTGGATTCCAACTCATAATGACCCCATAGGGTTTCCAAGGCTGTAAATCTTTAAGGAGGCAGACTGCCACAGCTTTCTCCAGAGGAGCAGCTGGTGGTTTCGAACCACTGACCTTTCAGTTAACAGTCAATCACTTTAAGCATTATGCCACCAGGGCCCCTTTGTTTTTCCCCCATTTTCCTTAAAAGGGTAGCATAGGAAAAAAGGCAATAAACTGTAAGTTCTACTCTTACGTTGTATCTCCCTTATATATTCAAGTTCCCTGAAAGTCCATGTCTATACTCTAAAAAGTAATCAGGCTATGGCACCACGGAACTCCTCGTTTCTACCATTTTAACATGCTCCTGACACAGGCTAATTGGCACATCCAAAACTGTCCAATTAACAAGACAATGAAAACTGACCAGATCTGATAGGGTAAACTCAGGCGGCTTCCATATTCCAAACCACAACCTTAAGAAAACTCAGACTGTGATTCTAATCAAATCGAAGAAGTTTGCTCTGTCTTCTTATGAAAGCTTAAGAATAAGTCTAAAGACAATATATATTTCCTAGCTGTGAAAATTGTATGCACCTGACAAAAGTTCCAGTCTCCAAAAGGTCAGCATCACACAGGCAAGCAGCAAAAAAAAACAAAGGAAGGGGCTATGTCCACTTCATAGCAATTATTGAAAGAAGAACTAGACCGGATACTCAACTTGTACTCATCCTACAATCATAGCCTGACACCTCCAATGTCCCAGGTGTTGGGCTTAGCTGAGCCGTGGACTTTCTAACAGACAACACAAAACTTGAGTAAACCAGTATAAAATGTCTACTATATGCAAAAAGACACACGTACAGGGCTTTCTCATAATTAGCAATGTCAGCCACAGGAGACCACTAATCAACAATGAAAATTCATCAAGCAATGACAGAAATAAACCCAAAAATAATTTAGTAGTTAGGGGGTACTCCTACTCAAAGTCTCTAGAAAAAAAGGTCGGTCCCTCAAGCAAGAAAGCTAGGCTGGGGCACTACGAGACAAAGGCAAAAACCAAAAAAAACCAAACCAATTGCCATCCAGTGGATCCCAACTCATGGTGACACCATATGTGTCACAGTAGAACTGTGTTCCACAGGGTTTTCGACGGCTGGTCTTTTGGAAATAGATCACCAGGCCTTTCTTCCGAGGTTCCTCTAGGTGGACTTGAACCTCCAGCCTTTCAGTTAGCAGTGAGTACATTTGCACCACCCAGGACTACAGGATAAAAGCAACATGGCCATAAAGCACCTAAAACAATGTCCACTCCACAGCTGGCACTGCCCACCCATGTTGCATAATTCATGCCAGTAAGAGCTGAGGTTGATGGAGCACTTACTCTGAGGCAGGCATTATGCTAAGAACTTTACATACATTAGTTCATTTAATCCTCATGACAATCTGAGACAGGCCCCCAGTGACCCTTCACCGTCCTCCCTGAATGGGCTTTTGACAAAGAATCAGGAGTAGGACAAGAAGAAGGAGTCTAAGTCATTTTACTCATGCAAACACAAATTTAAGTGCATTTTTGCCCCCTGTAAAGAAATTAGCATCTAGAATTCCAACATAATTATGGAAAGTGCCCCTGCACATAAAAGGTCTGGGATTTTGGACTAAATCTGCCTTTCTCTCACCGTGTGCTCCTGGGGAAGGCACCCAGGCGACCCAGGGCTCTGTTTTCTCAATCTGATCAATGAAGATGTTTTCACAGAGCCCTCCCCAGATTCGATATTCTGAATAATTCTTCTCTCTTTTGCTTTGGGCAGACATTAGGTGCATTTTGGACTGCCAAGTGTCAAAATATCAAATACTTCCCCTGTTCTAAGCCTGTTTACCAGATGAATTTCGTAAGTGACATGTTTTACAATACAGTGTGATTTCTTTCTAGTTCTTCCTACCTCCCATTTTTTAAAGAAATGTTACCAAGATTTCTCTTGATAGAATTCAGGTTTTCATCACATTTGCCCAAGTCAAGCTGCGAGCAGAAGAAAGGAGCAGGACTAATTCTATGACTGTATAAAGTGTCTGACCCATTGTTGGTGCTCAATATATGTACAAAACTGACTTTCTTTTATTATCATTTTGAAGGCACAGCTGGATCTTCTTTTCACTTCAACCTCCTATTTTATTTCTAGGCCTAAAAGTAAAAGGAAGACTTTCAGATAAATCAAAAAGGAAGAAAATAATAAAACGCACTAGCTACCTCACACAGGTATATACTTTTTGTTTGTATCTAAGCCTCAAACCATTAATTGTAACCCAAAAAAGACGAGTTAATGACCAATTAGCCAAGTATATCATTACTGAACGTGTGAGCCTTAAATTGGTTGAGAAATACTCTTAAAAATATATTGACTTGGGTGTACCATGATAAAAATCATGACATTTTACAAGGGCAACAATCACATGAAAAGCAGAAGTACCATTATGATACCTGCTTCATAAAAGGAAGGAATTTTTTTTTTGCCTCCTTTCTGTTGTCAAACTGAATAATTACTACATAAAATAAGCTACAAGTGTGACTGACTTCCTTGAAGCATTACAAACCTGTACTCTCATATTTAAAATCATGTATCCTCTTAACTGGAAGCTGAGCAGTATCACAATAATTGTTCTGCTGGATTCAGATCTGAGGAAAAAGGGTCTTACATGGTGCACAGGGGCCTCCTCTTCATTCCCATCCCACCCCTACTTACAGTTTTCTAGGCCACATTCACACCCTTCTCCCATCATTCCTTGCAACGAGAGCCCTAAAACATGGCTGGCACATGGCCCATGAATTGCAGACATCACAAAAGAAAATGCATGAGCAAACACCTCCCTTTTTTGTAGGACAGTCTAGTTCTGTGGGACCATGTAACATGGCAGAGTCCCTTCTTAGTGTTCCTTGAGGAGAGGAGGGGTAGTGTCTTTTTCCTTTTTGCATCCATGGGATCCAGAATAGAGAAGTGCGTGTGTGCATATGTGCAAGCACACTTGTGTGTTAAACTACTTTCTTACCTCTTTTCAATTTGACACACCAAATATTAAATGCTTCTGGCTACACTTTGACTTACCAATTACCAGGAAACTTAGCAAGCACTACTCTTCATATGGAGCCCTGGTGGCTCAGGGGTTAAGAGCTACGGCTGCTAACCATAAGGTTGGCAGTTTGATTTCACTAGCCGCTCCTTGGAAACCCTATGAGGAAGTTCTGTTCTGTCCTGTAGGGTCTCTATGAGTCGGACTCAACTCAACAGCAATGGGTACAGGTATGGGGACCCTTCATACGGAGGCCCCCGCCAGGTGCTGCAAATGGCTAACGCATCCAGCTGCTAACTGAAAGCCTGGACGTTCGAGTTCACCAAGAGGCATACATATCAGAAGAAAGGTTTGACGATCTGTTTGCAAAAAATCAGCCAATGAAAACCCTACAGAGCAGAGTTCTACTCTGACACACGTGGGGTCACCATGCAAGTAGAACACCTCAAAACTGTACTCTTTTTTTTTTTTTTTTTTAAGTCTCCTAAAAGGATTTATAAGACATTTTTGAGAAAGCTAGAGGAATTATATTTGGCTACAAATTCAAGTGGTAAAAGCTGACCAAAAATTAAGTAATTTCAGCTAACATTTACTAAACACTTAGTATGTACCATGCATTGTGCTAAAAAATCTTATACCGTTTATCTTATCAAAACCTCATAACCAAGCAAAACTAACCCCTGAGGTCACTATGGAGCTAAATAACAGATTGGCTCACAAAATAATGAATATCACCAGTAAATACTGTACTCTCTTAAAAAAATCACCTATGTGAGACCAAACGGTCATCAATGATTTTAAAACAAAGATGAGAATGTAAGGGGGCAGGGAAACTAGATTAACTGAAACAGAACAAACAGACAGAAATAATGAGAATGTTCACGCATCGTGAAGAATGTAACCAATGTCACTGAACAACTTGTGTAGAAATTGTTGAATGGGAACCTAAACTGCTATGTAAACCTTCACAGAAAACACAGTATTATTTTTAAAAAAACAACCTCATAACCATCCTGTATTATCTGTACCATTATTATCTCCATTTAATGAATTATAAATGGAGGCTTAGCCAGGTTAGGGGACTTTTGCAGACATATCGCTGCCAAGTCGTAAAGCTGAGATTCCAGCCCAGGGAGTGTTATGTCCAGAGACCACTGCCTACTTGTAAGATTTTTTTAACCAACAAAGCCACAACATTCTTGGAACACCTCAAGTCTTTCAAAGTAGTGCCTCAGAGATTTTTTATATACTAAAAAAAGCATGCTGCCTAGGGGACACCAAGTTTCTGTTAAGGGTGACGGAAAAATTAGGGAATGGTTAATGGTGATGGTTGAACAACATGATGAATATATTTAATGTCACCGAACTTTACATGTGATGACTGCTGAAATGGCAAATGTTTTGTTACCTATATACTTACCACGATTTTTAAAAAGCAGGGGGACAAAAACTACCATAAAAAAAAAGCACACACTCGTAACATACCTGGATGGTGTGTACCACCCAGGATCTCACAATAAAAGACTTTTCTGAGTATTCAATAAACTTCTCTAACCACTAACTCTAAAAAAAAATCTTAATCAATCAATAAAATGCTTTTGATATTAGGCTGAAAGGAGTGGAGAAGAAAGTTTTACACTTAGAAGGGAAGAGGACCAGCTATATAATTTACAAAACCCAGTGCAAACTGAAAACGCAGGGACCCTTGTTCAAAAATTATTCAGCATTTCAAGACAGTGACAGCAACACATTAAACAAAGTCAGGAGCCCTTCTGAGCACAGGGCCCTGTGCAGCTGCACAGGATGCACCCTCATGAGGATGGCCCCTGAAAGGGATGCAGATCGATGTCTAGGACCCTGGAGGTCACCCTGGACTCCAGAGGAACAAGGCCTAATAGCCTGTGAAATGGTCCATGAGCTTGGCTGCATGTGTCAGATGTTTTCACCAGAATTAACCTTATGCAAAAATGGAATCTCAAATTGGAATGTTAAACAGCTTGGCCTGTGATAACTCTGGATGTAAAGTCAATACAAGATATGGTTCTGTTTCTTATGGCTAAGAAGTTACCTGTGACAGCAGGAAAAGGCCACCTGGCATATCAATAATTAGAAAAACTGAGATTTCAAAGCATATCCTAAATAGAAATAATGAATATTTTCACAATTCATGCTGGTATACATATAGTAATAGAGTAGATGATCAAAATTTTTAATTTTCCTATGGCTATCTTCTATTGAGGACTTGGAGTGGCACAAACGGTTTTTATTCAACTACTAACCTAAAGGTTAGAGGTTCAAATCCACCCAGCGGGACTGTGGAGGAAAGGCCTGGCAATCTGTTTCCATAAAGATTACAGCCAAGAAAACTCAATGGAGCAGTTCTACTCTGTAACACATGGGGTTGCCATGAGT
>NW_004444003.1:4928340-4956545 GCF_000243295.1 Trichechus manatus latirostris
GGAGCAGTTCTACTCTGTAACACATGGGGTTGCCATGAGTCAGAATCAACTCAATGGCAACAGGTTTAGTTTAATTTTTTTTTTTTTTTTTTTTGGTTTTCATCTTCTAGTGTTTTCCAATTATTGAAAATATAAAGAAACTATTGGAGGTACATGATACGTGATGAGTCCTTCATTATACAACTAATAACGGCTTTTTAAATTACCAAACCATGAGGAAAAAGAAATCTAACAAACTTCTTCAAAACCATTTACAATACACTGCAAAAAGAAAAGAAAAATAATTATTTTACTGAAAAATATATAGCTATCCTAAATGGGAGGAATGAATATTGCACTATAAGTCAAAGGGTATTTGTTCTAGTCATTCCCCCGTCACTGAGAAACCAGTTCAACATCAGCTCATACAAGAAGGAGAGGGGAGAAATCATACTCCTGTACATATTTTAGCCAATTAGCCAATGAGAAAATAAGCCAGACATTTTTTCTGAATTTCTGAATATCTGCCTGAATTTTCCATGACCTTTTGCTAATGGATACCTAAGCTTTAAATGACATGTATTTTTTTAAGTTCCAGAGAATACTACATTTTGTTTGCCAGAACCCTGGGATGAGTGCTAAGTTGTTTTTTTGTCTTTTTTTGTGGGAGGGGGTGTTGGTTTGTTTGCTTATTTGTTTTTTTCAAATAGTCTGAGGGGAAATCTCAGAGTTCTCTGGGTGTTTTAAAAATTATTTTCTTCATTTTGCCAGTCTAGAAATAGCAACACCATAACAAAATGTATTCATAACCTATAAAATAGTTAAATTAGGCCCATTTCTGTCTTACCACAGACTTGTCCTATGAGCATGATCAAAGGCCATAGATTCCAAGCACAGCATTCTCACCTGCAAACTGAGCCTCACATAACCTTCCAGCTCCAGTCTCAAGCGTGAGGCCTGTTGATGGGCCTGAGGAGAAGGGTGGCAGGGGTGAAACTCTGGAGACTAAGTAATAACAGTAGTAAAGAGACTACATACAAGCATACAAAGGTCTCTGCCGGAACCCCCAGGACCTGCCAATAGCACGGTCTCTCAGGACACAACCCAGAGGAGGTTGGAAGCTCCCTCTGGAGAAACTGCTCAGCCTTAGTCAGCACAGATGTAAGCTTGGCACAGCCTTCCAGAAGCTTCTTCACATAGATCTACGTTCAATCCCTGCCCTGTGACTTATTAGCAATGTAACCTGGAGGCAGCCAGTTCTCCTCCTCTGTCACTGAGTACTTAATTCATAGGGTTGTTGATGGATAAAATGAAACAACTGCCTGGGTCAAGTGTCTAGTGAAGTACCTCATGCCTAGGAGATATTCAATTTTAGTAGCCATTATCATTTTATTTCTAACAACTTCCCTACCCTTCAACACCAGCCCTGGCCGCCTCCCCAGAAAATCTAGTACATACAGAAAACAGCTGTTGGCAAAAGGGAAACTGGGCATTTTTTACTCAGAAAGTTTGGGCCCCGTACCAACTGCAAGGCAAGTTTTACTTCAGTCTATGAATCCGGGACATGGAATCAGATAAAGAGTTTGCAAAATTTTGAAAGAAAGAAAATCAAGAGGTACTACTATAAATGCCCAGAAATTTCTCATTCTATCTTAAGTTACACAGGCACCACATCTTCTGAAGAATAATAATGCAGTAGATAACTACACCCAATTAGTTTTAACTAATTGGCATGTAGAAAGACACCATAAAACTTTTAAAGGGAATGACACATGAGAGAAAAGATGAAAAAAGCTAAAAATATACACTACTTCCATGGTTAATCTCAAGACTGCGACAAGCCACATCTGATGGGGGGAACCCCAAGGAGGAAAATAATAAAGCAGTTGTGTTCAACAGGATACAACTAACCTTGAATACTCAACTAGTAGAAGGGTATAATGGTGACAACAATCCAAATAACATCTGTATTTCACTTTGGATCATATTACTGAGGAAGACTTTTTTTTTTGTTTTGAGCAGTAACAGTATATCAAGTCTATATCCTAATTATAGTTTTCTTACAGCTAGTCTTTCTCAGTACACAGTCCCAATGGCAGCAAAGAGACAAAGTCTGTAAACAGGCTAGAAAGAAAATAAGGCAGGAAACCCCATGGATTAAAAATTCACCACAGCTAATCCACAGAGTAATCCACTCATGGAAAACTAGTGACAATTTAGAGAGGAAAAAAATCCAAAGAAATAAAATAGGGGGAAACATTCTGAGGAGTTTATCAGTAATGAAAACATTTAGAAAAGCGAGTTTCCTAAGGGACCAAGGAGAAAATGTCATTACTCAGGAGTTTTACAACTGAATCAAACAAACTCGGTCCATGATTCAATGTGCTGGGTATCATGGGATATACAGAAGAAATCACATGTAAGAAAATGTCCCCTGCTCTCAAGGAGCTTTCAGTTGCATCAGATAGAGAAAACTCTCACAAAAGAAGAAACATGAATAGACATATGCACACTTGTGTTCACTGCAGCACTATTCACAATAGCAAAATGATGGAAATAATCTAAACGCCCATCAACAGATGGATAAACAAACTGTGGTACATACACACAATGGAATACTATGCAATGATAAAGAGTAATGATGAATCTGTGAAACATTTCACAACACGGATGAATCTGGAGGGCGTTATGCTGAGTGAAATAAATTAATCACAAAAGGACAAATATTGTATGAAACCACTATTATAAAAAGTCAAGAATAGGTCTACACATGAAAAGAAACATTCTTGGATGGGAACCAGGGATGGGAGAGGGAGGAAGGGAGAATCATTAACAAGATAGTAGACAAGTGTTAACTCTGGTGAAGGGAAAGGCAATACACAAAATGGGGGAAGTCATCACAACGTCACCCAGGCAAAGGAAGACACTGAGCGGTATGCAAGAATAAAGGGCAACTACGGTAAATGCTATAACATATATAATCCTGCAACAACAGTAATAACAAATAATAATTTGCGAGTAGATACACAGGCTAATATGTATACTGAATAGGTGAGGGAGGTTGTACGGAAGTACACCCACATACATGTATAGGTATGATTGTGGATATTTCTGCACACGTATTTGTGAATGTTGCATGTATACTCATATATATAATAGAGCACATAGGGGACACAGTTATAGAAACTATTTAGACATTGGGACTGACCTACTGGACTTAAAAGCTAAGGACCATAGTCTCGGGGGTCAACTAGGTCAAGTGGCAAAACACAATTCAGGAAGATAATATTCTACCTCCTAGCCTGCGGTGAGTAGTGTCTGGGGGTCTTAAAAGCTTGAGAATGGCCATGTAAGAAGGAACTCTTGGTCTCTTCCTGCCTGGAGCAAAGGAGAACAAAAAAACCCGAAGACTCAAGGAAGCAGTTAATCCAAAGGACTAATATGGCCCACATGAACCAGAAGAACTAGATGGTTCCCAGCTACCACTACTGACCACTCTGACCAGTATCACAACAGAAGCTTGTTAGAATGTGTAAAAACTGTACAACAAAAATCAAATTAAAAAAAAAAAGACCAGACTTACTGGCTTGAAAGAGACTGGAGGAACTTTAAGACTATTGCCCTAAGACAACCTTCTAACTTGAAACTGAAGACACTCCCAGAGTCCACCTTTCAGCCAAATAATAGAGGGGGGTATAAAATCAACAATAACAACCATGAAGAATGTGCTCCTTAGAACAATCAACTATACGAGACCAAAAGGCCAACATCTGCCCAAAACCAAAGATGAGAAGGCAGGGAGTGCCAGGGAAGCTGGACTAGTGGAAACGGGGAACCCACGGAGGAAATGGGGATAGGGCTGACACATTGCAGGGACTGCAACCAATGTCATGGAACAATTTGTGTAAGAATCATTGATTGGAAAACTAATTGGCTGTGTAAACTCTCACCTAAAGCACAATAAAATGTTCAACAAAAATTAAAAAAATAAGAAACATGGAACAACTGGCCCTCAAGGGTACGATTCTATGGGTGAATCTTGAAAACATTATGCTGAGTGAAATAAGTCAGTCACAAAGGAGCAAATATTGTGATTCCACTTATATGAAACATCTAGAATGCACAAGTGTATAGAGACCAAAGTTTACTAGGTGGGACAGAGGGGAAAAGGGGAACTCACTGCTTAGGGGACACTGAGCCTCTGTTAAGGGTAATGGGAAAATCTGGAAACAGATTAATGCTAATCGTTGAGCAACATGTTAAACATTACTAATGTCACTAAATTGTATATGTGAAGCATGCTGAAATGGCAAATGATTTGTTACATATATATTTACCACAATTAAAAAAAAAAAAAGTATGATTCTAAGATTAAAAGAACAGAGGCAGGAAAGTCCAGGGTGGTTTGGCCAATGACCGCCCTGACAAGGAACACAAAAGAGAGTCTCTGATGGAGCGGCAGAAAGGTGGGGTGCAGAACTCAAATTCTAGTAAGAAAACCACACTTAATGGTCTGAATGAGACTGGAAGAACCCCGGAAAGCATTGCCCCTGGATTCTCTATCAGCCCAGAACTAAAACAATTTCTGAGGACAACTCTTCAGACAGGGGTTGGACTGGACTGTGGAACATAAAGTGATACTCGTGAGGAGTTTGCCTCTTAGCTCAAGTAGATACAAGAGACTAAACAGGCAGCTTCTGTCCAGAGGTGAGATGGGAAGGCAGAGAGGGTCAGGAAATGGTTGAATGGACATGGGAAATCAGGGGTGGAAAGGAGGAGTGTGCTATCACAGTATAGGGAGAGCAATTAGGGTCACATAACAGTGTATGTATAAATTTTTGTATGGGAGACTAACTTAAAATGTAAATTTCATTTAAACTACAACAATAAAAAAAAAAAAAAAAAAGAAAGTCCAGGGTGGTTTGGATACGTCTGGGGAAACTTTACGGAAGAGGTCAGCTTAAGTTGATGGAAGAATCGACGGGTAGGCTATGGAAGCAGGGGATACTACATTAGCAAGGGCATGGAGTTGGAATAAGTCTGGCATGCAAGTTTAAGACACAAGACTGTGAGCTCCAGGAGGAAGGGGACCACATCTCTCATTTGCCCCAGAAGCCCCAGCTGGTACAGCGTCAGCCATAAGTCAGCACTTAACAAATATTTATTAAATGAATGAATGACTGCAAACAGAGAGTGGGTCACTGAGAAGCTTATGCTGAAGTCCTAATTCCTGGTACCTATGAAGGTGACCTTGTTTGGAAATAGAGTCTGTCTCTGTCTCTATTCTTCTTCTATAAGGACACCAGTATGATTAGATTAGGACGCACGCTACTCCAGTACAACCTCACGCTAACTTAAGTAATAACACCTTCAAAGCCCGTATTTCAAAACAAGGTCACGTTCACAGGTAACAGCGGTTAGGACTTCAACATATCTTTTTGGGGAACACAAATCAATCCATAACAGAAGCTATACTAGAAAACAATTCACTTGACAGCTTGTGACTCATCTCCGTTTATTACTTTCTGTTAAAAATTACTTTATTTCCCTTCCCTTTTAACTCCTAAAATACTTTGTACCATGATTATATCGCTTATCATATGCTGCCTTGCATTGTGGTTATATGGGTACGCATCCGGTTTTCTGTTAGAGTAGGCCTGTTGCCGTCAAGTCGATTCCAACTCGTAGCGACCCTACAGGACAGAGAAGAACTGCCCAATAGAGTCTCCAAGGAGCAGCTGGTGGATTCGAACTGCTGACCTTTTGGTTAGAAGCCAAGCTCCTAACCATTGTGCAACCAGGCCTCCTCTTAAAGGGGGCAGAATTTACCAATCTGTGCAGCGAAGACGCTACTGGGAAATAGGAGCACAGGCTTGGCCCCCAACAGGTAACCTAGATTCATATCCCGATTCTGCCACACAGATAGGTCTTTGTGACCTTCACCACGTTATTTAACCTCTCTGGGCCTCAGTTTCCTCATCTTTAAAATGGTGGTAACAATAGTATCTCTTTCATTGGACTGCTGTGAGGATCTAATGAGAAAATTAGAAAAGTCATGTAAAATACTATACTTGGCACAGTGACTTCTTGTTGTTAGGTGCCATTGAGTCAGTTCCAACTCATAGCGACCCTACGTTCAACAAAATGAAACACTGCCTGGTCCTGTGCCATCCTCAACAATCGTTACTATGTTTGAGCCCATTGTTGCAGCCACTGTGTCAATCTATCTCATTGAGGATCTTCTTTTTCACCTACTGCTTTACCAATCATGATGTCCTTCTCCAGGGACTGGGTCCCTCCTAATAACATATCCAAAGTACATGAGGCAAAGTCTCGCCATCTTTGCTTCTAAGGAGCATTCTGGCTGTACTTCTTTCAAGGCAGATTTTTTTGTCCTTCTGGCAGTCCACAGTATATTCAATATTCTTCGCCAACATCCTAATTCAAATGCATCAATTCTTCTTCAGTCTTCCTTATTCATTGTCCAGCTTTTGCATGCACATGAGGCAACTGAAAATACCATGGTTTGGGTCAGATGCACCTTTGTCCTCAAGGTGATGTCTTTGTTTTTTAACACTTTAAAGAGGTCTTTTGCAGTAGATATGCCCAATGCAATACGCTGTTTGATTTCTCGACTGCTGCTTCCATGGACATTGATTGTGGATCCAAGTAAGAGGAAATCCTTGACAACTTCAATCTTTTCTCCATTTTTCATGATGTTGTTTATTGGTCCAGCTGTGAGGATTTTTGTTTTCTTTATGTTGAGGTGCAATCCATACTGAAGGCTGTAGTCTTTGATCTTCATCAGTAAATACTTCAAGTCCTCTTTGCTTTCAGCAAGCAAGGTTGTGTCATCTGCTTAACGCAGGTTGTTAATGAGTCTTCCTCCAATCCTCATGCCGCATTCTTCTTCATATAGTCCAGCTTCTCGGATTATCTGCTCAACATACAGACTGAATAAGTACAGTGAAAGGATACAACCTTGATGCACACCTTTCCTGATTTTAAACCATGCAGTATCCCCTTTTTCTGTTTGAACAACTATGTCTTGGTCTAAGTACAGGCTCCACATGAGCACAATTAAGGCACAGTGACTATAAAAAAAACATCAAACCTATTGCAATTGAGTCGATTCCAACTCTTAGCGACCCTACAGGACTGCCCCATAGGATTTCCCAGGAGAGCTGGCAGATTCAAACCTGCCGACCTTTTGGTTAGCAGCTGAGCTCTTAACCACTGCACCGCCAAGGCTCCAAGGCACAGTGACCAGCACCTCGCTAAGTGCTCCATAAATGTTTGCTCTTATTGCTTTAATTATTATTACTATTATTAAAACTATTCTTAAACATATATATTAAGCATAACATATTATTGAAGCTCTTTGCCTTACTCACGGAAGAAGCCAGTATTCTTTCCTGCATATAGCAGAGGCTCTTTAAATACTGACTGAGGAATGCTAAATCTTTCCCATTTCTGACTTCTGGAACTTTCTCAGGCAACAGCCCAGCTCACCCTTTCTGAGCCCCCAAGTCTGGCGAGATGCCCCTCTTCTGGGCTTCCAATTTGTGTGAGTCCCCAACTGCAGCACCTATCACACTGCATTGCAATCACACGATAATGTGTCTGTCTCCCCTAAAAGTTTCCCAAGGGCAAGAATCATTTTTGTTACATTTCTTTAGTGCCTGGCACACCAAACCAAAAATCAAACCTTTTGCCATCGAATCAATTCCGACTCACAGGGACCCTATAGGACAAAGTGGAACTGCCCCATAGGGTTTCCAAGGAGCAGCTGGTGGATCTGAACTGCCAACCTTTTGGTTAGCAGCCATAGCTCTTAATCACTGCGCCACCAGGGCTCCACCTGGCATACAGCAAGGTCTAAATCTATAGTAGCTGATGAACTAAAGGGAAAAAAAATCTGTGGAGTCAGTCTCACAATTTTCCAAATTATTACCAGAAGTCTGACTGAGGGGACTAAACCAAGCCACATTCCCAGGTGATCCTGGCCAGACAAGTCCATTTGAATTTCCAGCACCAGAACTAATTCGAGTATCTCTAATTCCCACCAGGCAGACTGGGCTTATAAAGAGGGGTCCAGTTCACCTAGTGTTCAATGAATGCAGAAGTCTTCTTGAGAGTTAGGATCTGTTTAGACAATACTCCACTGACCATGCTGAGAGCCCACAAAGAGAACCACAAACTCCAAATTCCTAGAGAGCTTTTGAAGGATGCCCAGCTCTTAGGACCTTCGGGGTTAACGTAGCCTTTTGGGGTCCCCTGCATCCACTTGGACCATTCCCACATTCCCTGGATGAGGTCACACCCAAGGGACACACATTCTAGAATACCTATAAGAAAGGACCAGCACTGGGAACAGCCTCAGATAGGGTGGTACCAGGTCACTGGTCCTGAAGACTCCGAGGCTGCCATGTCCATGCCCCCATCAGGTCCTGCCTATGAGCCTAACCAGCCAAGGCAGGCCTTCCCAGTGACCGCAGGCACAGCCCCTCCCTTGCCTGAAGCAACAGTGGTAGCTGCAAGAATCATGCCTCCAACTGGAAAACAAGTCACATTCTTCTCCATAAGGGCTCCCACATGGATCTTCAGGATCACAAGGAGTACAGTCATCACAGTCCACTGCGATAGAACACGCCTGACCCTCACAGAATTTCTCACACAGTAGACATTCAAAGCTGTTGGCTGAATAAATGAATGAGTGAATTAGGAAGTGAATGCATGAATGAATGAATGTTATGACTCTGGCTGATTTTACCACCCTCCAGCCTCCTCGTTGGCAGTTATCAGCATTACTGCCACCCCTTAATTCTAGTCCAACCCCTTGTGGTTTTTCAAGATCTCTTTCCCATTTCTTTCTCCAAGTTCTTGTTAACAAAACATAAGCTCTTTTATACTGATCTATAAAGACTATTAATGCTTAATTTCTCATACTTGAGAAAAAGCTGTAAAGCCAAAGGAATGAATCTCTAATGATATTCCTAAAGTCATCAGGTAAAGGGTTTTTCAATGAAGTTTAACTCACATGACAGTGTTAATATCTATTTGCTTAAAAATCAAGTCAGTTCCCCTTTACTTATCATCTCTAACATATGGCATGCTTTATCCCTTATTTTTTGCAACAAAACTTCACAACAAGTTGGAAAGGTAGGTACTGTTATTTCCATTTAAAAACAATGAGAAAACAGAAACTCCAAAAGATTGTGCAATTTGCTCAAGGTCTCACAGCTAGTAAGTGGCACCATTAGGATTTGAACTTCATTAATCTAGCTCCAAAGCCAGTCTTCCCTCTTTTATTCCACTCATTCATTCATTTACTCAATAAAGATTTATTAAACATGTAGGTGTCAAACTTGAGCTAGGTGTTGCCTGTGTGACACCAGCTCTGCTGGAGGTGGGAAGGGCTCACTCACAGGGACCTTAGCACGGGATTATCCTAACTCAGGGCTTTGCTGGCGAATCCCTGCAGGGATCATGGGAGCCCACTCTCAGGTCTCTGAATGTCATCCCCTCTCACCTACGTAGGGACATATGGCCAGTGAACAGAGCACAGCAGGAAAAAACATACAGAGAAGGCAAGAGGTCCAACTAATCACAGCTCCAAATTCTCTCCGGAGAATTTTGTTTGTTTGTTTGTTTGGTCGTTAATTTTACATCACCTACAAGGTGAATTACAAAGCATAAAGGAATGAAAAAACAATGACTGAGGCAGGAAGCCCTCTAGCACATATCACTTATTCTCTGGTTACCACCATTATGTTCATGTTATGGTATGGTGCTTTATAGTGCTCACTGTTACCATCATTAGGGATAACCAAACAACAGGAAGGGGCTTAGCCAAAGCACCAGTGGGCTGGATGTGGTCGAGGTTCACTGTATGGCCTTAGGCAGGTCGCTTCATCTCCATGTGCCTCGGTTGCCCCGCCCACAAAATGAGAGCGCTGGGCCTAGCTGATCTCCACTTGAGCTATAAGACTTGGCATTCTAATCACGAGAATGAGGTGATTGAGGATACTATGTCCTGAGAGAGGCTGGCTTTAAAGTTTCAAGTGTCAGCAGTTTGGCCAAAGGCAGGATTATGCATGTAGCATATTTATTTTATATCACCAAATGACTGAGATGAAGTTAACTGATTAACAAGCCACGTTCCTGTGTTCTCATTCCAACCAGGGAGAGTCAGCCACACTTGGATATGAATTTTTTTTTATCTCCTTTTCCCCGTTTTCCCCATGTCTAATTAGCTCACTGGAAGTCTGTTGAGCAGGGCCTCCTCTAGGCAGAAGGTTCTATTCCACTGCTGACTCCAGGTGTCTAGAGATGGTGATGAGGGTTACACAGGGATTATGATGACAATCCAAACATTGCCATCACTAGCACCACTGAGCTAATATGAAATACTGACACCCTGAAGAAAGTCAGATGCCAGTGCTGAACAAAGGAAGTCACCCCTATTTCCAGAGCTGATATTCAACCTGAACACAGTGGTTCAATCAAACCAGTTGTTAAAATACTGAAATACCTCCGTGTTGTTGTTGTTGTTGGGTGCCATCAAGTCTATTTTCAACTCATAGCGACTCCATGTTACAGACTAGAACTGTCTCATAGGGTTTTGCTGGCTATAATCATTAAAGAATCAGATTGTCCAGGTCTTTCTCCTGCAGAGCCACTAGGTGGGTTCAAACCACCAACCTTTTGGTTAGCAGGCAAGCATTTAACCGTGTGTGCCACCAGTGCTCCTACTGGTTGATAAATAACCACAACCCCACTCTATCCTTATGGGTACTCCCCACTACTGACCTCCAGGGCCACTTCCCAAGGTCTCCCCCACTCCCCCGAGGGACTGCCCAGGATCCATCAAGCCAAAGAGTTAATTTCTATGGAGAAATCCCCTAAAACATACCAAAACGTTAACAATATTTTATCTACAAATCATTTTTATTCTCTTCTTTATATTCTTCTCTATTTTTCAAATTCTCTACTGAGACAACACATTGTTTTTATAACTAAAAAAAAAGTTGTCTTAAGGTGCCAATCAAACCTTGAGAATGAAAACAACATAAGAACATTTGGATAGAGCTAGAAACATACACTATGAAAGATGAAAGTTTGTGTTTGATACTTTCAGAGTCAAGGTCAACATATGATCCACCTTCTACATGAGCCATGCCCAAAAGATGACAGCTAGGTTTCAAAAAGTGTGCATGATACTAACATTTATGAGAAAGGAATATTTTTGAAAACTACAATCTCTGTAACACAACAATGCTTTCCATGTGCATTAGGCCTTGGTGGCGCAGTAGTTAAGAGCTCGGCTGCTAACCAAAAGGTCAGCACTTTGAATCCACCAACTGTTCCTTGGAAACCCTATGGGGCAGTTCTACTCTGTCCTGTAGGGTAGATATGAGTTGTAATTGACCTGATGGCAACGGGTTTGGTTTGGTTTGGTTGTCAGTGAAGCCGAAAGGGTCACAGAAAGCCAACTTTTTTTTTAATCATTACTAGGACCATAAACTCCACTTGTATTGACTATGTTAAAATAGGCATAAAGAATCCAAGGAATAGAATTCTTGTACGTTATTGCCAAATACAGGCTGTCCCCAATTTATACACAAGCCCTGCTCCAAAAGTTCACAATAAGCTTTTGTTGCTGTTATTGTCATTGGAGACATAATATTTTACAGGAGTAAAAATTTTTATGGTAATTAGGACCCTACTCAGGTCTAGAGAAGTCTGTGAGTCCATGATAGAGCTGAATTATAGTGTTAGGGAGTAGGGGCCATGCTGGGGGAGGGGGAAGAGGAAGAAGAGAGAAGAGAGGCAGCAACATAGCTTCTTCCTTTCCGGGGCCCAAGCCAGCCTTGGATCTAATTTTGTAATGGCTGAAGTAAGTCTGTTTGGGATCCTTCTCCCCCAAAGTCCCAAAATATTGACCTCCTTTGCCTCAGCCCTCAACACCCCAGTTTGCAACCCCTCTGAGTCTCCCCAAAAACCAGTTGCCGTGGAGTTGCCTCCAACTCATGCGATCCCATGCATGTCAGGGTAGAACTCTGCTCCGTAGGGTTTTCAATGGCTGATTTTTCAGAAACAGATCACCAGGCTTTTCTTCCAAGGCACCCTGGGTGAACTCAAACCACCCAGCCTTTCAGTTAGCAGCCAGGCATGTTAACCATGTGCATCACCCAGGGATTCCTGAGTCTCCCCAGCCCCCCCAAAATTCCAAGACCAGAATTATCTATTTTCTTTCCTCTCTCCCATTCAAATGCTAATTCTGAGTGCAGTTAAGTATTAGAGAAAGAGTACTTTCTGTAAAATCATAGTAAATGACTGGTAGTTCCTCGACCTACTTCAAGGCATTTATATGTTTAAATGTTTTAAGGCAAATTTCAAGCATTTGTTTTTTTTTTCCAAGGTTACAGAAGTATCAGCCCATATATGGGAAGCTACTGGGGGGTGGGGGTCCTGGCCCTGCCTGGAATATCTGATGCCTCAGACCTCCCTGCTTTGCACAGCTTCTTCTTCCACTCACAAGTTTTCTAAACCTACAAAGGTTTTGTTGTCGTTGCTTCACAACACTGTGGGCCTTGGTGGGAGGGGGCAGAGTTGCATGGGGAGGCGGGCAGGAGTGTCATTTTAAAATCAGAGATTGTCTGAGGTTTCATGTAATGCAGTACCTTTAGGTCCCCATTCATAGCACCAAATCCAATTTCCTGTAAAACCAATTTCAAAGATCTGTGCTGTGGTCATAAAAGACAGACAAAGGTTCTTTCAACAAGTAGAAATATTGGCTACTTTCAGTTTGGGAAACCTTTTCTTCTCCTGCTCACCCTATTATAGAGGCACCAATAAATTTTGACCCTGGACACTGTTTGGCCATCAAAAGGATAAAAATGGAAAGGTCAAGATGCGGAGTAACCCCAATTTGAAAATCAGCTCCTCAACTGTTACACTTCTATCCCTGTGACCTGTGAAATTAAAAGCATTTGAGATGTTTGTCCCCATCCCCCCACCTAAAAAATCCCCTATAAGGATATTTTAAATAAATTGTAACATATGCTTATATGGTATATACATATGCATGCTGCCATTTTAAAAGACTCCAACATTAAAATAAATGCAGTACATCTAGATTTTAAGCTACAAACACCAGGATGAAAAGGTATTATAAATAAAAGGTATTATAAAAGTTACTGAAATCATCAAATGAAAACATTATTTTCGATAAGAAACAAAGCAGAAACATGGAAGCAACTGTCAGAAAACAAAAGCAGGTTGAATTTGAAGAAGAGCCACAGCTGCACCAAGACCTGTTCGCAGTTTGAGAAGACAGAAAGTGCAGTTAGAAAAGACTTCTTGCACAAGCTGTAGATCGGGACTGATTAAAAAAAAAAAAAAAAAAAACCAGTTCAGGGTGCAGGGAGAGGTGCAGAGAGACAATGCTGATAAGCAGAGGAAGGGAATGAGCCTGTGATATATTGCAAACTAGGTCACCCCAACACATGAGCTGGCCCAGAGGATGTTTCAGGCTGAGTCTACTGGTTAATGCTAGCACTATATGAACTAATCATTCTCCTGTGGGGAGCAAATGTTGAATGGCTAAATGTACCCTCCAAATCTGCAAATGGCCTCTGAGGAGCAATGTTCTAACACAGCCAGGACGAATGAGACAGAACGTGCCAACAGTCAAGTGCCAGGCACTGTATCAAGTGGTTCACACCATTTTAAGCCTCCCCACAGCCCTCTGATTAGGTATTACTGTTACTCCATTTTACAGATGAGGACATTAGGCTAAGAATGGTAAAATGATTTTCCCAGAGCCATAAAGCTAAGGAGTAATGGACTCAAGGTTTGTACCCGCACCTGTGTGGCCTCAGAGCCCACACTCTTAGCTACTCACTGTACTGTGAAGAACAACCAACAATTATTCTTCCCTGACTCAGTGAAGAATTGTTTACGGTTTCTTGAGTCAATTTTTTGGGAGGTTGAATATGCTCCATCCTGTATAGTTACAAGAAGAGCTTCCAAAAATCAATTTCCAACAGATACTGACATTTTATTCCCCACTGGTACTGGCCTTGAATACCCAAGTGTAGTCAACCACAGCTGCTGAAGGCAACTAGAACTTGATGACAGCTACTGTTTATTCACTCCCAATTATGTGCCAGGCACCTCATGTACGTCACTGAATCCTTACAACAACAGTCCCATGAGCCAGCAACTTCCATTCCCTCCTTAACTCCAGAGCCACACAGCTGTGAACAGTTGTGCTGGAACGACCTTTCTATTAAGTCTCATTGTCTCCTAAACTGGGCTTCCAACTGGTTTGTTCTGGTTCACACCCTGATGAGAGTTTGCATTTCTAACAAGGTTCCCTGGTGAGAATTTCCATTTCCACCCTAGATATACTGAATCAGAATCTACATTTTTAACAAGGTGACTCTTATGTATAACTTCCTGCGAACTTATTAGAAATGCAAATTCTTAGCAGGGGTTCAAACCAGAATAAACCAATTCAAAGCCCGGCTCCCAAAGGTGGCCTACTTGGCCTCAGCAAATATGTCATCTTAATGGCTTGTCTTCAAGATTTGATGTTAACCAAGGGACACAACCCCTCCATCTCTGAGTCCTGCTGAAATACTAAGAAAAACAGCACAAGGCACACAGCTGGTAGCTGGAGACATGGGATGCACTTGGTCTACCATGGAGTAAACTTGGCCTGCAACATCCAACTGGCAGTTCCCCTTTGTCTGATTGGAGCCTGAATAATCCACACACTGCATAATAAACATAAAAAAATCATGTGGGTTGTAATAAAAAACGAGCCCAAGGAAAAAGTGATCTCCTGTGCCACAGAAAGTCAAAGGAGCACAGCCAACATGAACTCAGGATGAAGAACAGGTTGGCATCTGCCCCAGAGTCCATGTGTCCTTCTGTTTTAGCTACATAAGCATTTAGCTGACCATGTTGAGTCAGAAAAGAAACTTGGGTCAGTCTCTGGGACATCAGATTTCATGCTGGCCATCCGTAATCAATTCCTTCTTCAATTCAAGACATGTGTCTCCTCCTCCCCACCCCCTCAAAAAAAAAAAAAGAAAGAACCGTGTCCCCAGAGGGCTTTGGGCTCTATCAGATTGCTCTGATATCTGATACAGGGTAAGGATTGGGGGCATGGGGTTCTGGGGTCTGCCACCCTCTGGGTGCAAGTTGACCAATACTGTGACAATCTCCCACTAGAACAATGCCTAAGCATTCCCAGAGGACAGAAGAGGAGGATGAGGGATTGAAGGGGATTTAAGGAGATTTATTTGTGGGAAAGGAAAGATTAAAGGATTTACAGAGATCCAGCCAAAGAAAAACCCAATAAGTTAACCCCTAAAATCCTTCCCCAAGAGCACACAAATGTTCACCTGGCACCAGCCAAGCATAACTGCTGTTCATTGAATCTCCATGTTTGAACTGGAAATTTGTGCTTGAGATACAGTCCTCATTTGTCTCTCCGGGAACATATTCTACCCAAAAGTCCAATTTCCCAAATTCCTCTCTACACTACAGTTTATCTTTTTTCAATAAAGAAAAACTTTTGGCTTTTCCTCTCTAAACATCCTATCAAAGAAAGGGGTAGTAAGTGTTCTCATGTTTATTATTTTCTACTGAACGTTTGGCCTTTAAATTCTGAATCAATTGGGAGAGTTAGAGGTTACAGACCCACTTCTTTCTTGTTTATTTTTTTTTTATTTTATTGTTGTACTTTAAGTGAAAGTTTACAATTCAAGTTAGTCTCTCATACAAAAATGTATACATATACTGTTATGTGACCCTAGTTGCTCTCCCTATCCTGTGACAGCACACTCCTCCTTTCTACCTCTAATTTCCCATGTCCATTCAACCAGCTCCTGACCCTCTCTGCCTTCTCATTTCACCTCTGGACAGGAGCTGCCCATTTAGCCTCATGTATCTACTTGAGCTAAAAAGCACACTCTTCACGAGTATCATTTTATGTCCCAAAGTCCAGTCTAATCTTTGTCTGAAGAGTTGGCCTCAGGAATGGTTTTAGTTTTGGGCTAACAGAGAGTCCGGGGGCCATGTCTCAATCAAACCATTAAGTCTGGTCTTTTTACTAGAGTTTGAGCTCTGCACCCCACTTTTCTCCTGCTCCACCAGGGACTCTCTGTTGTGTTCCCCATCAGGGTGGTCATTGTGGTAGCCGGGCACCATCTAGTTCTTCTGGTCTCTGGCTGATGAAGTCTCTGGTTTATGTGGCCCTTTTTTGTTTCTTGGGCTAATACATTCCTTGTGTCCTTGGTGTTCTTCATTCTCTTTTACTACCGGTGGGTTGGGACCAATTGATGCATCTTAGATGGCCGCTTGCTGGATTTTAAGACCCCAGACGCCACTCACCAAAGTAGGATGCAGAACATTTTCTTAATAAACTTTGTTATGCCAATTGACATAGACGTCCCCTGAAAGCATGGCTACTCTGTCCCTTGAAGTGTTTGGTTGTATTCAGGAAGCTTCTTAGCTTTGGTTTAGTTCAGCTGTGCTGACTCCCCCGTAGTGTGTGCTGTCCTTCCCTTCACCTAAGATAATTCTTGTCTACTATCTAGTTAGTGAATACTCTTCTCCCTCCATCCCTGCCCTCGTAACCATCAAAGAATGTTGTCTTCTGTGTTTAAACCTTTTCTTGAGTTCTTATAATAGTGATCTTATACAATATTTGTCCTTTTTGTGACTGACTAAATTCACTCAGCATAATGCCATCCAGATTCCGCCATGTTATGTTTCACGGATTCATCGTTGTTCTTTATTGTTGTGTAATATTCCATTGTGTGAATATACTATAATTTGTTTATCCATTTGTCTGCTGATGGGCACCTAGGTTGTTTCCATCTTTTTGCTATCGTGAACAGTACTGCAATGAACATAGGTGTGCATATATCTATTCATGTAACAGCCCTTATTTCTCTAGGATGTATTCCAAGGAGCATGGACTCACTTCTTAAAGTGACCTAGCTCTTCCTATTGATAATGCTAAAGGCAAAAAAAAAAGGCAGCATTTTCACAAGAAGTAAAACATTTCTTCCAACTACTAACATTTCCAGACTACCAAAAATGACTTCCCACTGTGACAGAGGATGTTGTAGCTCAAAAGCCCTTTCCAGATACAAGCTCTTAGAAGGAGCTTCACCTTAAAATGAAGGAGTCACTCACGAGGGTACACCAGAAGCCCAAAGGACGTAAGGCTGCCCTGTAAACTGTTTCCAAGAGCTTCCCAGAGAATGCACAGATAGATGGGCAATGACCAGACAAAGCAGGTGCTCAGAAAATACTTGGGAGAAGCAGAACAAAACCACCAAATTTACTATTCTTTCAACCCCAAATCCTTGGAGAATCTCACATCCACAATCCATCAGCAAATCCTACTGGCTCTACGCTTAAAATACATCCAGAATTCAACCATTTCTCACCATCTCCACAGCTACCTCACAGGTGGAAACTACCATTATTCTCACCTGGATTGTTGCAAGAGTCTCCTAACTGGTCTCCCTTCTGCCCTGGAGCCCCTAAGCCCGTACAGTCTATTTTCAACACAGCAACCACAGAAATCATGATAAAACATAAGTCAGATCAAGTCAGCCCTCTGCTCAAAACCCTCCAATGTTCCCCATTTCTCTCAGAGCAAAAGCCAAAGTCTTTACTGTGACCCACAAGACCCTTCCACCTCCCCTCTACGTTACCCGCCCCCCCCCCCACTACTTCATTAGGCCCCTCTTACCCCATGTTCACTCAGTTAAAGCCACACTGGCCTCCCTGAAGTCGCTCTGCCTCAAAAACATAAGGCACATTCCCACCTCAGGGCCTCTGCCCATTCTGTTCCCTCTGGCTAGAATAAACAATCGATCTTTAGAAATCCTCAAGGCCCTTTCAGATTTTTAGTCAAATATCAGCCTCTCAGTGAGGCCTTCCCTGGCTACCCAACCTAAAACTATGATCACCATCCCCAACGATCCCCTTTCCAAAGTTGCTTTATTTTTCTCCCTAATGTGTATACTATGAGGCATTGGTTGTTCAGTGGTAGACTTCTCACTTTCCATACGGGAGACCAAGGTTCAACTCCTGGCCAATGCACTTCATGCATAGCTACCACCCATCTGTCAGTGGTGGCCTGGGTGCTGGTATGATGATGAAGGTTTCAGCTGAGGTTCCAGACTAAGACAGACTAGAAAGAAAGGCCTGGCAATCTACTTCCAAAAATCAGTCAGTGAAAACCCTATGGACCAGAATGGTCCGATCCTCAATAGATCAGGGGGATGGCACAGAACTGGGCAGCATTTCATTCCATTGCGCATGGGGTCACCATGAGTTGGGGGCTGACTCAATGGCAACTAACAACAACAACGTGTATACAATATAACATACTCTACATTTTATTTATCCTTTTTATTTTCTGCCTCCCCCGTTGGAATGTAAGCTCCAGAACAGCAGACATTTTTATCTGTGTATTCACTGTTATATCCCTGGTGCCTAGAATATAGCAGGTGTTCAATAAATTTGTTTATATGTATCAGAGGCAGAATCTGTATCATGTCTCATTAAAAAAAAGAGGGCTGAAAAATCCAAACTTCTAACAAATATTATAGCCAGGGTGCCTTCTGATAGAAACTAGGGGCTTACCCCCCCCCAACTTTTTTCTTGGTAATAGTCTTTCAAATGCTTGTCACAGACTCTAAAATTCTGAGTAATCCCAGAATATACTATTAAATCAGCCAGTCAAATGTACAAGCAATTTCAAGTGGCTCTGCATTCTCCCCTTCTCCCCATGCCCATAAAAGAAAAGTTGTGCCTGTTTTCCATCTGGGCTTTCAGATGAATCAATCATCCACGTCCTCAACAGATGTATTTACTGAGCAATTTCAGAGTAGGTAGTGTAAGTATGATACACAAAAAGACAGTGCTTGCCCCACAGAAATTTGTATTTATACTATCCTAGAGCAGCACCCAGCAGTCACTTATTCAGAGGCCCAACTAGGATATGACAGGTATGGCAGGTATGGCAGGTATTGCACTGGCCCTGGGCGCATGGTGTCACTGAGCAGTTTCTATTAACCCAGTACAGCAGTGGCATATCTATAGAAAATGGTGCCTATGGCAAGCACTGAAATTGCACCCCTGTCCAAACATCTGATACCCCTCTTTTAGATAACTTCACCATAATATCAGCTCAAAAGTACAAGTCAAGCTCATTAATCTTTTAATTAACACATCACAGTGCTTGAGGAAGGACATTGGGCCATACTGGGCTAATAGAAACTGCTCAATGGCACCATGTGCCCAGGGCCAGTGCAATACCCTACATATGCCACTGCACTCATTTAATAAAAAAGAGGACCCACTGCTATTGACATTAAGTGAGATCAGACCTCCAGTCCTGAGCTATTTCACTTTGCTGCTAGCAGGGGCATAAAATTGTCCCTCCAAGCAGAAATGAGAATGGGGACAGTAGAGGTTCAGTGATAGAATTCTTGCCTTCCATTCAGCAGAGAGATCCGGATTCAATTCCTGGCCAATGCACCTCATGTGCAGCCACCACTCATCTGTCAGTGTAGGCTTGACTGCCGCTATGATGCTGAACAGATTTCAGTGGAGCTTCCAGAGTAAGACAGACTAGGAAGAAAGGCCTGGTGATCTACTGCCAAAAATTAGCCAATGAAACCCCTACAGATCACAATGGCCTGTGATCTGCAACCGATCATGAGGATGGCGCAGGACTAGACAGCATTTTGTTCCATCGTGTGTAGGGTAGCCACAAGTCAGGGCCTGACTCGACCGCAGTGAACAACAACGGAACTGAGTTGTACCGAGCCACACAAGGAAAGCTCCTGGAAAACAGTAACAAGTGCCCTCCTCGCAAAAGTGAGCCACAAACGTTCAGGGTTTTAAAGGTATTTAAAAACCATCTAGTTCCCACACTGCCACCCCAACACACACATACCCAATTTTAGACATAAGGAGGCTGAGACATGAAGAAGGAAAAGTGGGCAACGGACTAACAGCTTACAGGCCATGCAACCCCTTAGTGACTAAGCCAGATCCCTGGAACCTAGGCTCCAAATTCTCTACCATGCCTGGCCCCCCACCTACAGGGAGTAATTACTTTGCCTTAAAGTGTCCAGTTTATAAACAAAACATGGATTCATACTCACAGAGACATCTTTTCTGGGACATGCCATTTTCTGTACTCCAGGGGAAATGAGATATATTGGAAAGTCACTGTACAGTGCCAAGTATTAAGACGTTCCCTATTCAGGTGTATTTCATAGCCTGGAAATTATCCTAGCGACTTCTACGAGTTTAGGGTGCCTCCTAGATACCACACCAAAGGCTTCTTCCCATCCATATACTTCTCCAGGTAATATATTTTAATTACCTTGTTTCAGAAGTCACTGAAAGATTTCTACAGGAAAGAGGGCATCAACAGCCTCAGCAAATTATACCAGCAGAAATGTTTACCACTCCTAATTTGCTGTTACACAATGTTTATTTGCCCTCACAGTGTGCCATGGATCTGAAAACATGTCATTGATTAATAAACAGTAATTAAGTCTTACCACCTAATTCAGAGATATGGTTAGATTCTGGGATTCCCTTTCAAAGGAGGCTTAACTGCAGCCCATGGGTTAAATGGTTTTTCCTGAGGCCTGACTCAGAGGGCCATTAGGTAACCATATCCAAACCATGAATACTGGTCCTTTCACTGGCACTGCCCTTTCCTTCCTCAATCT
Source organism: Trichechus manatus latirostris (assembly GCF_000243295.1). NCBI lineage: Eukaryota > Metazoa > Chordata > Mammalia > Sirenia > Trichechidae > Trichechus > Trichechus manatus. The sequence continues at coordinate 4,949,112 of NW_004444003.1, forward strand.
CTTTCCCATCTCCTGAGCCAACCTTCACTTCCATTTGGCCCCCACACTCCACCAAGGACCGTCGAACCACACAAACTGAATGGCTCTACCCCTTAGTTTTGAATGTTTGAATGTTCTGCTCTACAAGGAAAGGCACCTGGATAAGGCATCCAAATATCAGATTACAAAATTTGGCAAACTGACTGCTCCTTGGGCCTTTAAAATGCTTTATTTTAAAAGCATCTTAACACTGCAACCTGACAGTCTTACTTCTAGCAGGGCTCTCCTGCCTGAGAATCTTAAAGGACATATGATGAAGGTGTGACAAACAAAATTAACGCAACTGCAGAGAACTTTGGAAATGAATTCCAGTCATAACTGCTGAGGCCTTTGTCTTACACGTTTCATTACAAACGAGAGAGGAGCCCAGACTCGAAATCCACACAGAATGGACTGGAAGTGACTTCCATATTTAGACGCAGGCCAAGGTCACTGGACTTGATGCAGGGTGAAGCAGGCATCCTGAACTTGGGACCACTTCTAGGGAGTTCAAGGAGACAAAGTGATGTTGATAACGCAAAAGTCATTTATATTTAGCTTTGAAATATCTACATATTTATATAACAGGCTGCCCCATAATCACGCTTTTTTTATATTCACATTGAAATTATCTTTCCAAATACTAAAGTTATGTCAAACTATTATTAAACACTTGCTATTACATAATCTACAAAGTGGCTCAACCCCATATGTGTAAGGATTAGCTCTGCCTAGCTTTGTCTATCATCTCTGCCACTTAATAGCAAGCTAACCTTTGACAAGTTACTTAATCTCTGTTGTTTTTGTCTTCTCATGGATAAATTGGGCATAATAGTAAATACCTACCTCATATGGTTATTATGAGCATTAAATGAGTTAATAAATGCAAGGCACTTAGAATAATGCCTGTCACTTGGTATTTATTTAGTAATGTCAGCTAGGAGAACCATTACTATTATTATGTCACTGAGTAAAAACACCTTGATCATTATATTGTCTGTGTTTTACTCTTCTAGAAGCCTTGCCAACACTACAGGACCTCAATGGGAAGTTTCTTTTCAAAGAATTCTTTCCAAGGGAGAAGGCAGAGCTTTGGGACCCTAAAAGGGACCAACACCCAAAGCTCATTGGGACCGTGGCCAGAGCCCAAGAGGCTGCTCTGCCAGAGCTCTACGGTCTCTTCCATACCTGAAGTCAAATCCTCATTCTTAACAGAAGTGGAAACCACCCGTACTCATCCCCCAATGCTTGCTACAGCAGGAGCTGCTCAATGGAATGACAGCTCACTGAGCTTCAGCAGCTTGTGCACTGCAGAGGTGCAGCTGTGGGACTCTCCCACGGAGCAGGAGTCATTCAGGGGAGACTGCATCAGTCTGCCTGGAAGCTGTGGGCCAAGGGACCAGTGTTAGGGGCTTAGGTGGGGATAGGCCATGCAAAGGAATGTGCTCTCACATGATGGGATTCCACACCCTCCAGTTTCCTCATCCACAGCCACATGATCAGTCCCTGGAAGACAAGCAAGGGCATACAATTCTTGTTTCTCAGAAGCTTGAGCACCTAAGCGGCACAACCCCAAACTCAAACTTCAGTGGTTACTTTCAGAAGTTTTGACCAAAACTAACCCATTAACTGGCTGTGCCGAAAGAAAGCCCCAAACCCTTTTTTATTAGAAGGCTAAGTCCTTTCTGTTTTCCTTTAAACAAAGGTAGACGGTCTATACCCACAGGTGCCCTACCCTGAAGCAAACGCGCAGCAGCAACAGCAGGAAGACCCTATTCTAGTCCTCAGCACGTGTGCTTTCCCCAGATTCAGCAGTACAGCTAGGAATGCATATGCAACCTTCACAGCTTCTCTCTGGTGGACCCACTGCAGACATGGGGGTGGGGGTGAGGGAAAAAGACTAAACAGCTGCAATGGAACCTGAGTATGGAGCAAAAGACAGTCTGGGTTTCAAAATGTGGTTCTGCAAAAAAGCAAAAAAAAAAGAGATAAAGAAGGAAGAGCATCGAACATCACATTGATTTATCCCATGAAACACCCCTTCCTTTTCTTCCCAACCTAATCAACACCTCAGCGAACCTCTGCAAAATGTTGGGTTCATATAGCACGTGTGTGTGTCTGAATATATATACTGACAGACTGATCAACAACAAATACCAATCATATGAAGAAAGAAAATAACTTGAACTTTAGACTCATTTAGCAATGCCTAATTCTCTTTCTCTATCATTCTCCCTACCCATTCTTACGCACTCCAAAAACAAGCAGACAAAACCAGAGCTTCCTGGTTGGAACCACTGCTGAGAATCTGCATTTCCAATAAGGTCCTTGTGGGAATTTGTATTTCTAACAAGTTCCCAGGAAGTTATACCTAAGAATCACCTGAGGATCCTGTTAAAATGTAGATTCTGATTCAGTATAACTGCGGTGGAAATGCAAATTCTCAGCAGGGAACTTGTTAGAAATGCAAATTCTTAACAGGGGTTCCAACCAGAACCGGTTCAAAGCCCTGTTACAAAATCCAACTCCGGAGCAGAAGGGGAACAGCAGCTGAACTGAGCAGCACGTGCTCGGAACGTTCATGCCACCGACTTCTGATTATTTCTACTTTCTTGAGACGCAGCCATCAGCATCGAACTAAATACAGCCCTGAAGAGAAACCGCCTGTACAGCAACACTCACAGACCATCCCATGGTGAAATGCACCCCGTGTGTGCGACTGAGCCTATGTGAAATGTGCAGACACTTAGGCAAGGATCTGCCCACATGTGACCTAAACAGAGAGAAATTCCTTCCTCCTATAATTACATGGGCATCCAAAGTCTTGCCTACATTTCGTACGTGCAGATGTCAATTCCATATGAACACATGATATAAGGACAGAAATGGAAATGACCAAAATCTGATTTTCTCGTGACCACGTCTCTCGTCGACTCAGTGCACCCATACACACGGTGAGTAAACACACACATTCAGTAAACAGAAATACCCACCGTGCTCAGCCCACAGTCACGCGTGGGGCGAAGTAAGTCGAGAAGGCGGCGGTGTCAGGGGAAGTGGGAAGTCGCCTGCCGGCGTGGGCTGTTCTCTGAAAGCCCAGCACTCTCACCCCGCCTAGAAACAGTGCCCACTCGCGCCCGGAGAGAGGAGACCCACGCGTTGGGCGTGCGGGGGCTTCACAGAGCCAAGAACTGGACAATGAGGACGCAGCGACTAGCCTGGTTCCTGCCACCGCCGCGGCGGTGGCAGCAGGAGCCGCCTATGCACCCGCTACTGCTGTCACCTCCACCCTCTTCTCCCCCGTCCCCACTTACGTTCCGAGGGTCTCCTTGAACTCGAAAATTTTCTTTATGTCTTCAGCTTGCTTTTTCCAGGAGGAGCTGCTCTCGCCGTTCTCCCGGGCCATGGCAGACGAGCGCGGCGTGTGCGGAGCGCGGCTAGGTGGAGCGGCCAGGGGACGCGGGGGCCGGAGATGGGGGCGCTGAGGAGGAGGCGCCCGGCAATTGGAGCGCAGGGGGCGGTGGTCCGGGGCACGAAGGTGGCGTGAGCAGAGGCGAGCAGGTTCAGGAAGGATGGGGCAGGCGGCGCGGGGATGCTCACCGAGGGAGCCAGAAGGAGACTTTGTGCTGCGGCAGAGCTTCCTCTTCTGCAGTTTCCTCTTTCACTCTCGCCGCCGCGGTCCCTCCCTGGCTCGTATTTCTGCTCGTCTCTGGCACAGACTTCCTGCCGCCGCCGCTGCTGCCGGCTCCGCCGCCGCCGCGTGAAGGACTCCTTTGCCGCCTGCTGCAAACCTCACTTTCTGCTACTTTTTTTCCTCCCTACTCCTCCCTCCCCACTCGCCCGCCCCACGCCCTCCCTCCCTTCCTCCTGCCCCTCCTCCCCCTCCTCTTCCCTCGGGTTCCCCGCCCTCCCCTAGCACCCCGGCAGCCTCCCCGCCTCCCGCGCGTTGCTGCCTTTGGGGATGTCCTCCTTTCTGGAGTACCGTGCCCGGGGCACAGAGGGCACCGGCTGTCCGCGGCCTGGCAAGGCTTCCTGGCTGCCGCGCGCGGACCTCGCGTCAACCCTAGGACCCGGGAGAGGGCAGGTGCGAGGGACCCAAGTAGGTGCAGGGCGCCAGAGCGCACACGGAAGACTGCTAGCCCCTTGGGTTGCTTTATTAATTCTGCAAAGTCAAGTCTGGGTGGTGGGGAGCGAAGCCCTTCTTTCCTCGCTGCCGGAGGGGGCGCCTCTGCGTTCCTCTCGGAAGTGGCGAGGCGGGGGAGGGTGCGCGTCCGCCCCACTGCGGGGCACCGAGGGAGGGAACCAAAGCGCCTTCACCCAGCCCCAGCGCCTTTGCCGCGCGCGTCCGGGGCGATCGCCTGTGCGGTCCGCAGCCACCCCGGCTCCTTCTTAAGCCCGGCGGGTGGGAGCCGGTTGTTATGGCGATAGGAGGCGGCAACGGGAATGGAAGCAAGGTGGGCGTTGACTCAGAGCCCGAGGCGGCTGCCTGTGGCTGGCGCTTCCCGACCCTGTCGGTCCCCTCCAGACTCCGTGACTGGAGCTAATTCGCATTGCACCAAAATCCGCGCTCACGTCAAATTATGGACGGGTGTGGTGAGGAAAGAGGACTTGTGAATAGGCGAAAGCCTGGGAGCCTCAGGAGGCGGGAACGCGCAGGACGTGCCAAGCAATGCCCCTTTTTCCCTTTTGGAGCAAAACTCCCAGGGTTATTTGCCAGCCTGGGCGGCGCGTGAATTCCGGAAGGCTCCGCGCGTCTGGGGCTGCCCCGGAGCCCGGCTGGAGCCCGCGGGCCTGGGCGGGCCTTCGCTCACGCTTGGCTCCTCCTGATTTTTCCTGGTTTCTCCCTCTCTCCTCCTGACGGTCTAGCGGCCTCGGCTGAGACCGAGATTTTGTGGAAAGTGAACGTCTGCGCACGAGCTGTCGCCCGCCGCAGGCTGCCCTACACCGTCCTCGGAGGGCTGCACCTGAGCCCCACCCGCAACTACTTTAGTTGGATAACCAGATTAGGAGCGTGTACCTAGAAACACCCTCCCTACAGGCTGCAAAAACTAGCCCGAAGAATCCCCTCGGGACTCCCATCTCTGAGGTGCACCTTTGGCCTGCCCACCCCTCTCCCAATGTCCACCTGTCAGAGGGCGGCTCACAGCCCGATCCCTGGACCCCAACCTGCAGGGACTACCTCTTGAAATCGGAAATTTTTAGCTTTCTTTTTATCAAGGCTGTGTCTCCCTTAGGGCCCTTCCTCTGAGTTAAGTAAACAACCCTGTTTCTTGATTGGTGACACCTGTCCCACTTTCCCACGACTGTTCCAATTTCACTGTAAAAGTAAAAAAAAAAAAAAATACTCCCTGAAAAGGAAACTTCAGCCAGCGCCTTCTGCCTAGTTATGACGGGCTGAATGAAAAGCTGAATGGCTGAATGTTCTCCTGGAAGTAGTCTGGACCCAGCAGCCCTCCACCCCCTTCCCTGATCCCTCTGCACCTCCATGCTGCTTCCCATCTTTCTGTTAGCTTAAGGCTCTCCAAGCTGAGGAGAGCAAATGGGATTAGATAGCTGTTAGAAACACAGGCTAAATCACAGATCCAACTTCCTGGCTTGCTCCCTTGCCTAAGGATCAGCCTCTAGAGCTCACCAAGACTGTTCTCAGTCTCAGCTTTTGTCCCCAGAACTAAAGAAATCCTGATGCTCTCTCTTCTCTTCCTCTCTGTCATAGAGGGAAGTTTTCCAGAAGCATACAGGCGAAGAGAAAATGGGGAAAAGTTGAACGTGACCCTGTGGCTACAACTGTAAGCTCTACTAGTTTGGCTGTAGGCTCCAAGAAGGCAACAGACATGTTAGTTTTTCACCACTGTATCCCCAGCATCTAGCATGGTGACTTACACATAGTAAATGATCCATAAATATGTGTTGAATGGATACAGAAATGAAACAGAATTGAGACAGCTTATCTGATATTTGTTGTACTGGTGGAAATGCTAGGGGGAGCTTTCTTTCCAAATTTTCTGTAATGATGTTCATTCAATATTATCAAGTTATCCTCAGGTGTACTAGGTCCTTGAGACAGAGCACAAACTTTTACTGGGAAAGTTGGGGAGGCCAGGCCCAGAAGAATGGACCCCATGACCCAAAGAAGGGGGTATAAATGCCAAAGACTAATTCAGTCTGGCTATATCTAACTTGGAAACTCTGGTGGTGTAGTGGCTAAGAGCTATGGCTGCTAACCAAAAGGTTGGCAGTTCAAATCCACCAGGCCCTCCTTGGAAACCCTATGGGGTAGTTCTACCCTGTCCTATAGGGTCTCTATGAGTCGGAATCGACTTGACGGCAACGGGTTTGGGTTATATTTAACTTACAGGACACCATGTAAAATAAAAGATGTTCATCCTGGAAAGTGCAAGACAAAATCCACCTTCCCTAAGGATAGAGCCTTAGTAAAAGGTCACTGTACCCTAACAATTCCTCCCAGAAAGCTCTGCCAGATATTCTGGCTTACTAAAATTTATGTCCTACCCCAAACCCATTGCCGTGAGCTCGATTCCGACTCATAGTGACCCTAAGACAGAGTAGAACTGACCCATAGGGCTTCCAAGGCTGTAAATCTTTATGAAAGCAGACTGCCATATCTTTCTCCCCTGAAGGGGCTGGTGGGTTCAAACCACCAACCCTTTGGTTAGCTGAGTACTTTAACCACTACGCCACCAGGGCTTCTTAAAGTTTATGTCCTAGTCCCTACATTTCCTTAAAGCTTTTTAAATTTTAAAGGTCCCAAAGAAGAGGCATTTTTAATAGCCCATTATTAAAGGGTTACTAGTTATATGCCCATCAAACTCTTGTCTACCCACCCTTCCTGCCAGTAGATCATATTTCTGTGGCCCAGCTTCAGTACTGGGCAAATAGTGTCGGAGCGGGGGTGGAATATAAACACTAGGTAAATCAGATGCACAGACTGAAAATTTCCAAATTGCTTCTATTCAGCCTATCATACCTAAAGTTATAAACCACGAAGGCAAGCTGGGGCGGTGGAAAGAACTAAAAGTCCAGGAAACTAGGCTCAAGTCCCAGGTCTGCCACTAAGTTTGTGTATAAGATACTTTGCCAACTAAGCCTCTAGAATATAGGTTGTAGAAAGGAAAATTGTATGTAAATTAGATGATGATTTTTTAGGACTCCTAGATTAACAGTTTTTTCATATGATGAAAAGCTTAGGGTATACAGAATATCATTAGTTTGTCTTTGAAAATTAAGAATGCTTTGGTCCAAAATGCATTGATCAAAATATTGTATTAAATTCTACCCAAAGCAATTTACAAATACAACGCAATCCCGATCCAAATACCAACAACATTCTTCAAAGAGATGGAAAAACTAATCATTAACTTTATATGGAAAGGGAAAGCCCCGAATAAGTAAAGCACT
>NW_004444003.1:4958749-4994060 GCF_000243295.1 Trichechus manatus latirostris
GGGTTGTTAACCAATGTCATAAAACAACATGTGTACTTCTGTTTCATGAGAAACTATTTGTTCTGTAAGCCTTCACCTGAAGTACAATAAAAAAAATAATATAAAAAAAAAAACAAATGGCAAGTAAAGAATCAACACACAAAAAAAAATGCTACAGGATAGATTTTTAAAATTGTATTAAAACATGGTTTTTTAAATAACTTAAAAACACTTGTTATATAAAACAAGAAATTAAAGCAAAGATGTAGGAGCTCAGGAAGTACAGGTCAGGACAACAGAAAAGACTTAAAACATGAGCTGGAAGAGCTCAGGAAAGAAGCAGAAAAACAAATAAAATAAAAACAACCATAAATATAAAGACCACATTGGCAATAGGATAAGGAGAACTGCTAAAAAAAAAAAACCTTATAAGAGATATAGAGGACAAATCAAGAATATTGAGGAAATTCAGACAAAGATTAGACTGGACTATGGGACATAAAATGATACTCGTGAAGAGTGTGCTTCTTAGCTGAAGTAGATACATGAGACTAAATGGGCAGCTCCTGTCTGGAGGCGAGATGAGAAGGCAGAGAGTGTCAGGAAATGGTTGAATGGACATGGGAAATCTGGGGTAAAAAGGAGGAGTGTGCTGTCACAGTATAGGGAGAGCAACTAGGGTCACATAACAATGTGTGTATAAATTTTTGTAGGAGAAACTAACTTGAAATGTAAAGTTTCACTTAAAGCACAATAAAAAAAATGCACAAAAGACAAAAAATAATATTGAGGAAAATAAAATGGAAATTAACATATTCACAAGAAAATGATATGAAACAAGAAGTTCAATATGTGCTTCCCCTATGAAGAGACTGGAATAATGGAACAAAAAAAATATTTAGAAGATGTTATTCAAGAAAACTTTCCAGTAAAGATGACTTTCTTTAATCTACAGATTGAACAGTCACATCATATTATCAGAAAATATATGGCACAGAATGATCAATACTAAGACATCTCCTAGTAAAACTACTTATCTCCAAAGATAAAGAAATAATCCTTCAGTACTTCCAGAAAAAAAAAAAAAAAAAATCAAGTCACATAGTCACATGTATTGGGGAAAGAAAGATATTAGTGACTTTTCAATAGCCACAGCCAATAATAGAATATAATGTCTATAAAATCCCCAAGGAAAGAAATTGTGCTATAAGAGTTTCATAAAACAGCTAACACAGAATTCATATTATGTCCCAGGCCCTGTTCTAAATCCTTTACCTATTATGTATGTATTTAATCATCAATCTAGGAAGCAGGCAATATCATTATTTCCATTTTGTAGTGGAGGAGACCAAGACTTGGAAAGATTAAGTAATATACCCAAGGTCATAAAACAAGTGAATAAAACCCAAGCAGTCTGGCCCCAGAGCCATGGTCTTAATTATTACACTATAATGCTTCTGTCAACATGATGTTCAAATAAAAGGCATCAGACAAACATTGAGAAGCTGTTAAAAGAAGGAAGAGAAATGGATACGAGCAGGTAAACATAATGAAGGTTCACCATAATGTAAAAATCATCTTTTAATAAAGAAAAAGAGAATTATAGACTTGTTCAAAACTAAAACAGGAGAATTAAATGACTGCTAGATCCCCAAATGTATATATTTTTATTATTCAGGCCATTTTTTAAATATTATTTTTTCAAACCTCAGGAGACTTTTTTTATAATATTTTATTGTGTTTTTGGTAAAAGTTTACACAGCCAATTAGGTTCTCGTTGAACAATTTCTATACATATTGTTCAGTAACATTGGTTACATTTTTCACAATGTGATAACAGTCTCCTTGTTTTCATTCTGGTGGTTCCGTTTCCATTAATCTAGCTTCCCTGTCCCTCTCCCCCCATTAACATCTCATCTTTGCTTTAGGGTAAATGTTGACCATTTGTTCTCATATAGATGATTTTTTTAAAAGAGCACTGTCTTAAGCTGGGTTCTCTAGAGAAGCAAAACCAGTAAAGTGTATAAATATATATAGAGAGAGAGATTATATCAAGGAAACAGCTCACATGATTGTAGAGGCTAGAATGTCCCAAGTCCGTGGATCAGGGTAGAGGCCTCTCCCAAGTCACACAGCTGCAGAAGCTGGCAAGCCCAAGATCGGAAGGTTGGAGAGCAGGGCTCCCACTCACCAGCTGTGCAGATCGACGAATCCCGGGTTTGGCAGATAAGCTGACAGCTCAAGTCCCAAGAACGGGAGATGAGACGACAGGAAGCAGTCACAGGATCCAGAGAGAGCAAAAAGCCAGAACATCTGCTTATATATAAATGCGGGCCACACCCCCGAGAAGACTTCCTTTCAACTGATTGGCTACTCACAGTATATTCAATCAGGGGAGTGATTACATTAAAACACGGAGAATCATGGCCCAGCCAAGGTGACACACAATCTTAACCATCACAAGCACAGTACTCACATTAATACTGTGTTTTATGAGCCAATCTGTTATTTAACTGAGAGATGACCTCCGGGAGTGGTTTCAGTTCCAGGTTTAAAGGACACTCAGAAAACTTTTAAATGAACTTATCCCCTTGGATATTTACCTAGTGGACATTAAACCAAGGCCTAAAACAAGGATGGACCCTTCCCTGATTTTCTCCCAGACCTGGATTTTGCTTCTTCTACAATGGACACTGAAACAATCTTGTCAGTTCATATTAGAATTAGGAATGTATTCTTAACAACTCAGTGAAGTGCATTTGGCAATATACACAAATGCGTTTATAAAATTAAGGACACTGCAACAATAAACATGCTGCCTCTTTTATGAGGAACTAACCCAAAACAAAAAATGGGACCTCCCTTGATTTTCTACCGAGAACTGGATTTTGCTTCATCTACAACAGACAGCGAAACAGAAGCTCATCAAATTTATCTTAGAACCTAACAGTATATTCCAAACAACTGAGGGAGGTGCATTTGATGATGTACATAAATGCATTTATAAAAATTAAGGGAACTGAATCAAATATGCTGCTTTATATAAGCAGAAACAGGCTTAACCAACCACCAAAACCAAAAACCAAATCTACTGCAACAGAGTTGATTCTGACTCATAAAGAACCTGTAGAATAGAGTAGAACTGCCCCACAGGGTTTCCGAGACTGTAAATTTCGATGGAAGCAGACTGCACATCTTTCTTCCATGGAACGACTGGTGGGTTCGAAAAGCTAATGTTTTGGTTAGCAGCCAACCACTTTAACCACTGTGCCACCAAGGCTCCTTAAATAACCACAGTGGTCTCAAAAAATTGCCCACGATGGTTGACTTTCTCCAAAACCCGGTATCTTTTCTGATCTTCGCTTGTAAAAATGTGTAATTATCAGAAGAGGAGAGCCTGATGACATGTTCTTCCTTTCTTTTTAGATATCTGAACCACAAGCTTTTTTTAAATATAAGTTACTCGTATATTGTTAGAGCAAGGAGAGAAACCAGTCTTAAAAAAATGTCTTCCGATGGTAAATTACCACTGCTGGTAGACCTGGGGTATTAGAACTGTGAATTCCAACACTGGTGGACTGACCTTGCATATGTTCCTCAACCTTCTTGAGTGCCTCAATTTCTGTGAGACATTTCTTGACCTCCTACTGTATACTAGACTTTGAAATAGACAATTGGGCTACAAAAGTGAATGAAGTACAGACCCTGACCTCAAGATTCTCAGAGCCTCCAAAGACAGGTCTGGTGATTTGCTCCCAAAAGTTGACAGCCTTGAAAACCCTACAGAGCAGTTCTACAGTGACACACATGGGGTCGCCATGAGTCAGGATGGACTCAATGGCAACTAACAACAACAACAAGAAGAGAGGAAGACAGACAAGCAAACAGCAAGATAAACTGTGATTAAGGCTATTTTTGCTGAAGATCATTCAAAAGTGGTTACAGGAGTACATACAGGAGTACTGCCAGAAATCCAAGCAGGATTCAGAAGAGGATGTGGAACAAGGGATATAATGCTAATGTTAGATGGATCCTGCCTAAAAGCAGAGAATACCAGAAAAATGTTTACGTGTGTTTTATTGTCTATGAAAAGGCATTCGACTATGTGGATCATAACAAATTATGGATAACAACGCTAAGGGCATCAGGATTGGAGGAAGATTCATTAACAACCTGCGATAGGCAGATGACCCAACCTTGCTTGCTGAGAGTGAAGAGGACTTGAAGCACTCACTGATGAAGAGCAAAGACCACAGTCTTCAATATGGATTACACCTCAACATAAAGAAAACAAAAATCCTCACAACTAGACCAATAAGCAACATCCTGACAAACAGAGAAAAACTGAAGTTGTCAAGGACTTCATTTTACTTGGATCCACAATCAACACCTATGGAAGCAGCAGTCAGGAAATCAAACCACGTATTGCATTAGGCAAATCTGCTGCAAAAGACCTCTTTAAAGTGTTAAAAAGCAAAGATGTCACTTTAAGGACTAAGGTGCACCTGACCCAAGCCATGATGTTTTCAGTTGTCTTATATGCATGTGAAAGCTAGACAACGAATAAGGAAGACCGAAGTATGGTGTTGGAGAAGAATATTGAATACACCATAGACTGCCAGAAGAACAAACAAATCTGTCCTGGAAGAAGTACAGCCAGAATGCTCCTTAGAAGCAAGGATAGTGAGACTTTATCTCACATACTTTGGACATGTTATCAGGAGGGACCAGTCCCTGGAGAAGGACATCATGCTCGGTAAAGTAGAGAGTTAGCCAAAAACAGGAAGACCATCAATGAGATGGATTGACACAGTGGCTACAACAGTGGGCTCAAGCATAACAACAACTGTGAGGATGGCACGAGACTGGGCAGTGTTTCATTCTGTTGTACTTAGGGGCACTATGAGTCAGAACCGACTGGATGGCACCTAACAACAACAACAACAAGGCTATTGTGAATGCCTGCACAGAGTGTGGAAGCACAGATCAGAGAAGGTCCTGTTTCCTGGAGGTGTCAGCAGCTGCTTCACAGAAAAGATGACTGTTAAAGTGGGTCTTGAAAGATCAGTAAGAAATTGTCAAGCAGAGAAGGGAGAGTACAGATTGCAAGCAAAAGGGAAAGCACATGTAAAAATACAAAACTCAAAGATGGATGTATCAGTCAGAATAGTCTAGGCTTGGTAACAATCCCAAAATCATGGTGGCTTATAATAACAAAGGTTTGTTTCTCATGTTACATGTTCATCATGAGTTGGGTGGAGGCTCTGCTGATGGACCACCAACTTGAACTTTGCTAGTCACTATGGCAGAGGGAATGAGGGGCATTGGTGGTTCGGTGGTAGAATTCTTGCCTTCATTGTGGGAAACTTGGGTTTGATTCCTGGCAAATGTACCTCATACGCAGCCACTACCTATCTGTCATTGGAGGCTAGTGTGTTGTTATGATGCTAAACAGATTTAACTGGAGCTTCCAGACTAAGACAGACTAGAAAGAAAAGTCCTGGCAATTTACTTCCGAAAATCAGCCAGTGACAACCCTATGGATCACAACAGTCCAAACCCATTGTGCATGGGGTTGCCATAAATCGGGGGCCAACTCCACAGCAGCTAACAACATGGTAGAGGGAAAGCAAGCCAGGCCTTGCTCTGACAATTAATTGTTCTGTCCCTTCAATTCACAAATTACTGGCCAGATGTAGTAACACAGCCCCACCCAACCACAAAAGGGCAGAGAAGTGCAGTCCTACCATGTCCCCAGAAGGTTCTCCAGAAATACTTGACAAACAGCATGAGTGACTGTCACAAACATACCTTGTAAAGCTACGTGTTCAACAAGTGGTGATGTGTGTTCTCTGGTTACTGCAGTGGGCATGAAAGAGGAAGTGATGGAAGATGAGGCAGGAGAAACCTTTAAGGATTTGAACGTCCTTGCTTAATATTTGTAAGTGCTTCAGCAAGTGTGACGACCAGGGTTAAAGACATAGCCACGCCCCACTGTATACTTCATTACACTGCCACCCGTAGAAAGTACATGGGCTTGTGGTTGCTTTTCTAATATTAGTTGAGTCCAGCCTCAACCATGGTAGAATACTGTACACTTTGTGGAAGAATTCAGACCAGAAGCTCCAGGGAAAATTGCATTATTCCTTCCCACCATTCCACTTCTCGATGTTACTAAAAGATTTCAATTAAAGGAATCCTAAGTCTGAGATGAAATCCTAGGGATGTGTCAAAGACGTTCTAAATAGCCAGGATTCCGAAATGCAATCTACTGTTTGAGCATCCGTGCAGCAATTGAAACCTCAGAGAGGGTCAGGGTCACTTCCCTGAATCTTAACTCCAGTTCAGTCCAGCTGTGACCTTGAAATCCTGTTATTGGTGAGTGGGTGGGTACACCACTTACAAGTGACTCTGCAAACATCCTGATGCAGGAAACAAGCTAACAAATAATTGGGTTTGTCAGTTGGCCTGGTAAGAGCTTTTGCCTTAGGGCTACAGAGGAAAAAACCCAGTGGGTGCAGTACAGGGATTGTTAACATGACTTGGGTGAAAAACATCTCTCTGTGTCCCAATATTGGTGCACTGATACAGAGTACAAGCCAGGGTAAGGTGCTGTGCAGAATAAAAGAACCAAGGTTTCGTCTGACATCTAACGCACTCCCTGACTTCAGGTATTTTCCAATCCTTTCTTCAAATGGGGATAACATACGGGGATGGATAACATCTGCAAAGCACTTTGGACTTCTCAGAAGAAAGGCAGAAGATAAACATAAGGTATTAATAGTATGAAACTTGTTTTTTTAAATAGCTGTCACATCTGGCTCTTTGTTTCTTGCCTGGTTTATAAAATGAATGGCTTAAAAAGAAGAAATAGCCTACCAAAAGCACATCCACCCACAAGGCTTCCACTAGATTGCTGCATTTTGTATTAGATGTAAATAATCCTGGAATTTCATAAAGATCTTGTTTCAGGCAGGTGTTTTCTAGCTGAAGAAAACCTATCAATTAGCTAAATCCTATGGGAGTCCCTGGTGGTTCAAACAGTTAAAACACTCGGCTGCTAACTGAAAGGTTGGAGGTTAGAGTCCACCCAAAAGAACATCGGAAGAAAGGTCTGGCAATCTACTTACAAATAATCAGTCATTGAAAACCCTATGGAGCATAGCTCTGCTCTGACATACATGAGGTTGCCATGAGTCACAATCAACTCATGGCAACTGGTTTACCAATACATTGTTTCCTAAGAGTATTTTGTCCCTGGGCATTAGCTCTAAAGCAAAACTTTTTATCTATAACCAGAAACATATACCAGTTTTTATCTTTAAATCATAAAACCACAAGGAGAGGCCAATATTTATATAAAAGCATATGACTTATAACTTTTTAATAAAAAAAAAAAAAAGTAATGCTCCTTCAAGCAACAAAGTGTCCCTGTAGGCCACTATGGTTCTTCTACTTCTCCAACTGTTTCTAAAAAGAGGAAAAGTGAAAGGGAAAATGTTGTTGTTAGATGCTGTCCAGTCAGTTCGGACTCATAGCGACCCTCATGCACAACAAAATGAAACACAGCCCAGTCCTGCACCATCCTAACATTTGTTGCTATGTTTGAGCCCATTGTTGCAGCCACTGTGTCAGTCCATCTCGTTGACGGTCTTCCTCTTTTTTGCTGACACTCTACTAAGCATGATGTCCTTCTCCAGGGACTGGTCCCTCCTGATAACATCTCCAAAGTACGTGAGACGAAATCTCGCCATCCACGCTTCCAAGGAGCATTCTGGCTGTACTTCTTCCAAGACAGATTTGTTTGTTCTTCTGGCAGTCTATGGTATATTCAGTATGCTTTGCCAACCCCGTAATTCAAATGCATCAGTTCTTCTTCGGTCTTCCTTACTCATTGTCCGGTTTATGCATGCATATGAGGCGATGGAAAATACCATAGTTAGGTCAGGCACACCTTAGTCTTCAGAGTGATATCTTTGCTTTTTAACACTTTAAAGAGGTCGTTTGCAGATTTTCCCAATGCAATACATCGTTTGATTTCTTGACTGCTGCTTCCATAGGCATTGACTATGAATCCAAGTAAAATGAAATCCTTAACAATTTCAGTCTTCTCTCCCTTTATCATGATGTTGCTTATTAGTCCAGTTGTGAAGACTTTTGTCTTCTTTATGCTGCGGTGTAATGATTTTCATCAGCAAGTGCTTCAAGTCCTCTTTCAGCAAGCAAGGTTGTGTCATCTGCATATCACAGGTTGTTCATGAGTCTTCCTCCATCCTAATGACATGTTCTTCTTCATATAGTCCAGCTTCTTGGATTATTTGCTCAGCATACAAATTGAATAAGTATGGTGAAAGGATACAACCCTGACATACATCTTTCTTGATTTTAAACCACCCAGTATTCTCTTGTTCTGTTCGAATGACTGCCTCTTGGTCTATGTACAGGTTCTACATGAGCACAACTAAGTGTTCTAGAATTCACATTCTAAGCAATGTTAAATGTAATTTGTTATGATCCACACAGTCAAATGCTTTGCATAGTCAATAAAACACAGGTAAACATCTTTCTGGTATTCTCAGCTTTCAGCCAAGATCCATATGACATCAGCAGTGATATCCCTCATTCCACATCCGCTTCTGAATCCGGTTTGAATCCTGGCTGCAACTATTTTTGAATTATGTTCAGCAAAATTTTACTTGTGTGTGATATCAATAATTTTGTTCAATAATTTCTGCATTCCATTGGATCACCTTTCTTTGGAATGGGTACAAATATGGATCTTTTCCAGTCGGTTGGCCAGGTAGCTATCTTCCAAATTTCTTGGTATAGACAAGTGAGTGCTTCCAATGCTGCATCCATTTTTTGAAACATCTCAACTGGTATTCCATCAATTCCTAGAGTCTTGTTTTTTGCCAATGCCTTCAGTGCAGCTTGGATTTCTACCTTCAATACCATTGGTTCATAATCTATGCTACCTCCTGAAATGGTTGAACATTGACCGATTCTTTTTGGTACAGTGACTCTGTGTATTCCTTCCATTTTCTTTTGATGCTTCCTGCGTCATTTAATATTTTCCCGATAGAATCCTTCACTGTTGCAACTCGAGGCTTGAATTTTTTCTTCAGTTCTTTCAGCTTGAGAAATGCCAAGCGTGTTCTTCCCTTTTGGTTTTCTAACTCTGGTCTTTGCACATCATTATAATTCTTTACTTTGTCTTCTCAAGCCACCCTTCGAAATCTTCTGTTCAGTTCTTCTACTTCATCATTTCTTCCTTTTGTTTTAGCTACTCGACATTCAAGAGCAAGTTTCAGAGTCTCTTCTGACATCCATTTTGGTCTTTTCTTTCTTTCCTGTCTTTTTAATGACCTCTTGCTTTCTTCGTGTATGATGTCCTTGATATCATTCCACACTTGTCTGGCCCTAGTCATTAGTGTTCAATGCGTCACATCTATTCTTGAGATGGTCTCTAAATTCAGGTAGGATATACTCAAGGTCATACTTTGGCTCTCGTGGACTTGTTCTAATTTTCTTCAGTTTCAACTTGAACTTGCATATGAGCAATTGATGGTCTGTTCTGCAGTTGGCCCCTGGCCTTTTTCTGACTGATGATATTGAGCTTTTCCATCATCTCCTTCCACAGATGTAGTCGATTTGATTCCTGTGTATTCCATCTGGTGAGGTCCATGTGTACAGTTGCCATTTATGTTGTTGAAAAAAAGGTATTTCCAGTGAATAGGTCATTGGTCTTGCAGAAGTCTATCATGCAATCTCCGATGTTGTTTCTGTCACCAAGGCCATATTTTCCAACTACTGATCCTTCTTGTTTCTGACTTTTGCATTCCAATCATCAGTAATTATCAATGCATCTTGATTGCAAGTTTGATCAATGTCAGTCTGAGGAAGTTGATAAAAATCTTAAGTTTCTTCATCTTTGGCCTTAGTGGTTGCTAAGTAAATTTGAATAATAATCATATTAACTGGTCTTCCTTGTAGGCATATGGATATTATCCTATCACTGACAGCGTTGTACTTCAGGATAGATCTTGAAACGTTCTTTTTGACAAGGAATGCAATGCTGTTCCTCTTCAATTTGTCATTCCCAGCATAGTAGACCACATGATTGTCCAATTCAAAATGGCCAATACCAGTCCATTTCAGCTCACTAATGCCTAGGATACCTATCTTTAAGCGTTTCATTTGATTTTTGACAACTTCCAATCTTCCTAGATTCATACATCTACATTCCACGGTTCGATTATTAATGGATGTTTGCAGCTGTTTCTTCTCATTTTGATTCATGCCACATCCGCAAATGAAGGTCCCAAAAGCTTGAATCCATCCATGTCATTAAGATTGACTCTATTTTGAGGAGGCAGCTTTTCCCTAGTCATATTTTGAGTGCTTTTCATCCTGAGGGGCTCATCTTCTGGTACTATATTGGACAATGTCCCACTGCTATTCATAAGGTTTTCACTGGCCAATTTTTTAGAAATAGATCACCAGTCCTTCATTCTAGTCTTTTCTAGTCTGGAAGCTACACTGAAACCTGTCCACCATGGATGACCCTGCTGGTATTTGAAATACCGGTGGCATAGCTTCCAGCATCACAGCAACAGACCAGCCACTACAGTATGACAAACTGACAGAGGAGTGATGGAGGGGGAAAATATCAACCCCAAAAGTTACAAGGCAAAAAAATCAGTCAAGTGCTTCTTAGCATTCCTGGCCAACTGCTTTTTCCAGGGTTCAGAAAATGAAGCATCAATGGAATTTCACCTAAGACGGACGAAAACCGTGGAATTATTGGGGTATTAACTGCACCGGGGATAAAATGAAGGTACTCTGCCTAACACTGGCCTTCAACGGACACATTTAGAAAAGAAGTTTAAATTGCCAATCTCAACAAGAGCCTTTCTCCTAATTAAATTTACACAGGAACTAAGAGAAGAGAACACGAGGAGCTTAAGGCAGAGTGGCTCTGTAGCTCCTTAGCTTTCACCCAATAATTCCCCCTATAGGGGTCTAGGCTTCCAAATCTCAAAAATCTCCCCAGTACCTTCAAGGTTAACAATGCTGTTCCCCACTGAACCAGCCAGAAACAACAGTGGAAGTAGGTTTATTTTTACCCCAGGCTTTGTCATCTATCATTAGTGAAAAACTCAGAGACAAGTTTTGGCTGAATCTCCTGTATTATATTCAAGATCTCCATGCAGAATTTGGCCCTCCATCTGCCGCATTTATCTTTTTTGGAGAGGCCTTCTTCTTCTCCCTGCCAGTGTTCCTCATTAGCAGGAATATCTGTATTCAAAACAAGAGACTGTCTCTCCTGGTTAGGTGCCTAAGGGATCTTGAGATGACATCATAATGCAGCACTTGTGACATCATAGCGTCTATCATGGAAACAAATCATTGGTATCTTGGATGACATGGTGTATTTAAGCAAAGAAGGAAAAAACAAATTTAAATGTCTCTTGGAGATTTCCTCAGCATGCAGATTTCACAGTAAAAGCTGGCTTTATTGAAGGGCATTCTCTCTGTATTGAGGGATATTTCACTTTGTAAGGATATCTTTTCCCTGGTCTGCAAGATGGAAATTATATTGTCTGCTGATTTGATGCCCTCTCAAACCATGAGACTCAGGTGAGTCATGCATTTGTGGCCCCCCATTCATTACCTTCTACATCACATTCAGACTATTAATTTTTGGCTTTCAAAGTTCTCTTTTTATGGAATTGGGTGCAAGTCTTCGTTACCAAACAAACTTCGTTTGACCCTCTAAAAGTAAATCCAGAACTACTTATAAACTGGTTACAGTGTACCCAATGCTGTGGTAAGCCCAGATCTAGTCCCTTTGGTCTTCTATTTCCATATTTAAACTCAAGCTCCCTCCTACTCCCAGAAGGAGCGCTGGTGACACAGTGGTTAAGTGCTCAGCTGCTAACTAAAAGGTCAGCAGTTCCAATCCACCAGCTGGTCCTAGGGAGAAAGATGTGGCAGTCTGCTTCTGTAAACATTTACTGCTTGGAAACCCTATGGGGCAGTTCTCTGTCCTATAGGGCCGCTATGAGTCAGAATCTACTTGTTGGCAATGAGTTTTTATGGGTTTTATTTCCAGTTGACTTTTTCCAAGCACCCAAATTACTACCCACTCTTCTTAAATCCCTGAAATATTTGTGTCATGATAGCTTTTGACAGATGAGGAAACTGAGGCTTCAGAATTTGCCCACGGTCACATGGCTAGTCAGAGGAGAATGCAGCCTGGAATACAGTTCTATCTGAAAGCAAAGCCCACTGTGCTATACTGCATCCAAGGAAATAACTGAAAGTAGGGCTTTGTGTGGAAACCAAGGGTAATAATTGGGTGGTTCAAATGATTAAGTGCTTGATTACTAGCTGAAAGGTTGGCGGTTCGAACTCACCCAGAAGTGCCTCGGAAGACAGGTCTGGCAATCTGTTCCGAAAGGAAGTTCCACTCTGCATACCTGAGGTCGCCATGAGTTGGAATTGACTTGATAGCAGCTAACAACAACATTACATTACAACTATCATCCAGAAATCCTGACAGCAAAACCTATGTTTCTCACATAAATACATTTATTTCCAAATAAATACCAGTTAAAGACCAGTTGCCGTCCGAGTAGATTCTAATCATGCTACCCCATGTGTGTTGGAGTAGAACTGTGTTCCATAGGGATTTCAAAGGCTGGTTTTTCATAAGTAAGTTACCAGGCCTTTCTTCCTAGTCTGTCTTAGTCTGGAAGCTTCACTGAACCCTGTCCACCATGGGTGACCCTGCTGGTATTTGAAATGGCGGTGGCATAGGTTCCAGCATCATAGAGACATTCAAGTCACCACAGTATGACAAAATGACAGGTGGTACAGCCTGTGATTAAGAATTCTTAGGGGGACTGTTTTTTCCCCACTCAGAGCCCATGCTAAGACAGACAAGCTTCCTTGGTGTCTCCCTTTTGATGAGGGCGTGTTTCCTCAAGGTCCTGGCTTAATGAGGGGTCTCATATCCAACATCATGCTTTCATGCGACCCAGGCCTTGCCCATTGTGGCAGACAGATTCTTGGGGTGCCCCAACAATCCCTGCCTCCTCATGTTCACACCCTTGTGGGATCCCCTCTCCGTGAGTGTGGGCAGGACTTTCTTCTAACCAATAAAAACCAATCACTGTCAAGTCGCTTAAGGCAACCCCATGTGTGTCAGAGTAGAACTGTGCTCCTTAGAGTTTTCAATGTCGGATTTTTTCAGAAGTAGATCACCAGGCCTTTCTTCCGAGGTGCCTTAGGTGGGCTCAAACCTTCAACCTTTCAGTTAGCAGCCAAGTATGTTAACTATTTACACCACCCAGGGACTCCTGCAAATAAATGTGAATGCCAAATTCAAAAACAAAATACTCTTAAGAAGTTCAAAAATAAAGAAAGCTCAAGACCTGTGTACATCACTGTCTGGTCCTGAGAATGGCACTGGGGACAGGGGCCGTGCCTTACGGGTTCTATTCGAGTAGTGTGGGAACGCAGTCATATCCAATGATGACAATAAGGAAGTCAAGCCTGTTGTGTTCAGCTGTCTGTCTTCTGTCGAGAAACAAGAGAAGCCAGGAGTGGTGTTTCCCCAACTCGTCCGTGTGCACTGACCCATCACCGATGACGGCTTTGCTTATGCCATTCCCCTAGAGGGTTTACGTCACCAGGCAATTAAAACCCAAGAAGCAGGGTGTGTGGTTCTGAATTTCAATCAGGGCAGCTTTCACAGTGCCCAACTCCGAAATCCAGTACTGCTCTGGGATCCCTGAGGGTGTTGCAAGATGTCACCTGCATTTCCAAGTACAAAGCTCCAATTTCTTCTTCACTACCATACCAGGACATTTCACATTAAGCAAACAACCACAATGTAATCATTCTATCCTAATCCCTCCTACAACTCCCTGGCAGAAGGTCAGTGGGGGTGTTTCCTCTGTTACTTGGCTGACTCAGATCTCTCCTCTCCCCATGGCTGCCTTGAGGAGGCTGAGGTTCCAGGTTTTCTGGTTTCAAAATAAATTGGCAGAAATCTGAAGTGATGCCAATACCGCCCTCCTGCCCAAAGGCAGCTGGGTCCCAGTGGGAGGTCTCTTAGCAACCAGGCTCAAATCAAATATTTGGGCATCTGGACACATTCTGATTTGAATGAGATCATGAACAAAAAATTCTCTTTCTCTCAACCCAGCTACCGAGAGTTATGAAAAGATGCTGAGCCCCTCACTTGCCTCCCTGCAGCACATAAATCTGTGACTCACACAGAGCATTAAATTAGAGACAGTCCCCACAATGAGGCCTCGCCAGTCTGAGACTGGCAGGCCAGAGATCGGACTTCTATTTCTGGCTTGATATGTATCTCTGGATGAGACACTTGAACTTTTTTGTTGCTGTTCCCACATCAGACCCAAAGTTTTAATTTGATACAGTTAGACGGTCTGCACTCAGCTACTTCACCAGGAATCAGAATTTTCACAGGCTCCCAGAATGCAGGAACCATTCAGAAGGGAACCAGGAGGAATTCAGGGTTTCAGAATGTTCTCTTCCTCCTCCCTCCCATCCTTCCCTCCACCTTCCTGGCAAATGAGAAATGGCTAACGGATGGGAGATGGGGAAAATGGGTGCTAGCCAAGAGTAGTTTCACTTCTTTTATTTTCCAACCTCGAATCATGAGTTTGTGCTATTCTTGAACACTCAGGAAAAACTACATCAAATTTGGCCTTGTATGATCATTCAAACTGATATCCGCATGAGCCCCGGTGACACAGTGGTTGAAGTGTTTGGCTGCTGTGTTTCGAACCCACCAATTGCTCCATGGGAGGAAGATGTGGCAGTCTGCTTCTGTAAAGATTTACAGCCTTGGAAACCCTATGGGGCAGTTCTACTCTGTCCTATAGGATCACTATGAGTCGGAATCAACTCAACGGCAGTGGGTTTGGTTTTGGATTGATCGGCTACTAGTACTACTACCAGTTTCCGTGGAGTTGACTCTGACTCATGGCAACCCCATGTGTGTCAGAGAACTGTGCTCCACAGGGTTTTTCACAGCTGATTTTTTAGACATAGATTGCCAGGCCTTTCTTCCAAGGCACCTCTAGGTAGACTCGAATTGTCAACTTTTAGTTAGCAGACAAGTGTGTTAACCATTTGCACCATCCAGGGACTCCTCTCTATGGGCAGATAGCTTTTATCTCAGCTTTTATATCTGTAAAATGGAACTTTTAAATCCTAGTCGTCTGATCTCATGAGAGAGAAGCTAGCTCATCAAGAACTCTCAGCCAAGCATGCCCATCGGAAGTACTGATTGTACCACTCCATTTGCCACCTGAGTTGCTCGATAACGTGTGACAGATGTCTAACCTCTTCACTGAGACCCAAAAGGCAGATAGTGTGTCTTATACCCACCTTGTCTTACCCACAGCCCTGGCAAATACTTGCTGGGTCCTAAATAAATAACTTATAGAAATTTATTAATACCCAAATCCCATAGGCCTTAATAGGTTCAAAGAGGGCAATCTGAAGAGCTCCCACAAGTAGGAAATGTCATTGTTTCTTTTAATCATGAGGCAAAATCGGAGAGCAGTGAGTGTGCGGAACGAGCATGGGCTTTGGAATCTGGCACCATCCGTTTGCCTCCACTTGCTAGCTTTGTGGCCTTGAACAAGCTGCATAATCACTCAGCCTCAGTTTTCTTATCTGAAAAATGGAAATAATATCAGTATTTCCTCTGCTGAATTGTTTTGAGAAAATTAGACAATGAGTGAAAGTAAAGCATCTAACTCAAGACAGTCAATATATGGCAGCATTATTGTTGTAACGACTCTTTCACTTACTCGATTGATCATTAAATGAAAACATTCTTGGGTTATTTCATTGCTCTGATTACAAAATTATTTTAATTATTTATCTAAAAAGCTGCAGGAGAGTATGAATGAGGCAGTTATGGTTTAAGGTAAACTTTATGATTTCTAAGTAATTCGTTGGTTAAAAAAAAAAAAAAGCTGTGACAATGATTGACAGAGCATTCATTAAAATAAAACAAGTTTTGCCTAGGGAAAGTTTTGGTCGAAAGAAACACAAAAGTTAATCATTAAGATTCAACAGTGGCACTGAGTTCCATATTTGACGTCTTCCTTCCTTGGCCTCGGGAAATAGCCTTAGTTTTTCTCTTGAGACACTCAGGGATAAATTTTTGTTGATTTTGTTTACAGTCCAGAGGATGTCACGCTTCAAGCACTGAGACACATGCGCCTTCTGAAATGAGCCTGAGCAGAGTGTCAGAGTTTGGCAATGGATACACTTATCCTTTTCATCGTCATCAGCAAACATCTATAGCCTTATCTATAGTAGCCAAAAACTGGAAACAGCGCAAGTGTCCAGCAGGTCAGGACTATGTTTTTTTTTTTTTTTTTTTTTTAAAGCAAAAAGAAAGTTTTATTCGGCATATATTCAAAAGGGCAGAAGAAGCGGGAATCGGACAACCATGCTGCCAGAGCCATGTCTGCCCGAGTCCAAGGAAATATCACAGAACAGACAAAAGTGGGAAAATGGACAAGTATGCTGCTAGAGCCATGTCTGCCTGAGTCCAAAGAATATTACAGAATAGGTGAGAATGGAAAAACGGACAAGCATGCTGCCACAGCCATGTATGTCTGCCCAAGTCCCAGGACTATGTTTCCACTCAACAATGGAATATCATATTTTCACTTCAGATGAAAATTCTATTCAAAATAATATCAAGTGAAAAACTAAAACAAAATAACAGTGATTGTATTACTATAACAACCATGTATATAAAACAATAAAGGGTGATACCCCTTCATGTTGAGTTGATTCTGATTCATAGTGACCCTATAGGACAGAGTAGAATTGTCCCATAAGCTTTCCAAGGCTGTGATCCTTATGGGAGCAGACTGCCACATCATTCTCCCGTGAAGCAGCTGGTGGGTTTGAACCACCTACCTTTCAGTTAGCAGCTAAGCACTTAACCACTGTACTACCAGGGCTCCTAAAAGGGAATAACCTGTTGTTGTAAAGTCAATTCCAACTCATAACAACCCTATAGGACAAAGTAGAACTGCCCCATAGAGTTTCCAAAGAGCAGATGATGGATTCAGACTGCCGACCTCTTGGTCAGCAGTCAAGCTCTTAACCACTATGCCAGCCTTCTAAATATTAGATGCTGTTACTAAGATTCCAGCTTGACTCTGCAAAGTACAGTTTTCCAATCTGTTTTTATTTTTAAATACATGTACTTTAATTAACAGTTATATTTACAAGGTTACTCTTTATAGTCAATGTTTATTGAGCATCTACTATGTGCCAGGCATTGTTCTAGGTGTTAGGGAAACAATGGTGAAAAAAAAATTAAGCAGACAAATTCTCTGTCTTCCTGGAGCTTGCATTCTAGTAGGGAACACAGACAATAAGCAAAAAGTTAGTGTTCCACTTTATAAAAACCTTCGTGTTTAAATTTTACAGCCACACTGTCAAGAAGGTGGGGTTTAATGTACACATCTGATAAATGAGGAAATGAACTTGGCCAGCATCAGCTAGCTAATAAGTGCCAGACCTGGGATTTGAAACTAGATCATCTGGTACTTCCGCTTCTGGCAACGCAGACTAAGTAATTCAGATCAACCCTCTTCCCAAAGACAGCTTAAAAAGATAGGTGAAATATTTAATTTTCTTAAAAGCATCAAAGAGATGATAAGGTATTGAAGAAATACCTGCCAAAATCTAGGAGAAGACAAAGCCAGGAGAGGTTAGCTCAGCCTTCAAAGCTGCTTTTATCCTAAGGCATTGTCAACCTGGAAAAAAACCACTTGGAAAATGAGCTGTTCTTTTGATGGCCTCAGAAGGCTAGGGGAAAAAAATTCAAAGTCCAGGGCCTGCCAAAGTTGGGAACTAAGATAAACCACCCTCCATTTTAAGCTGGGTCCTCAGGTTGGGGAAGAAGGGGAAGTATATGGGCCTTGAGTTTATAGACAGGTTCAGATCATCTGGGTAATCCAGAGTCTCCAGCTTTGAACTTGAATTAAGGTGGTTCCAGAATGGTAGTTCCCCCAATGCCTGGTAGATACAAGTGAAAAGCCTCACTAGAAGAAGACCCCACCTTTATTCATATATATATATATAGATATCTATATATGAATACATATACACATATACATTCATATATATACAATGCCTAATCCAATGCCTAATAGCATCTAAGAGAACTCTGACACCCAAGAAAACAAGACATTACGAGCAAGAATAGCAGAAAAAGCCAACAGTGGAAACAGGTCCACAAAGACTCCAGAAATGGGAATTCTTAGATATAGACTATAAAACAACTCTGCCTTAGTTTCCTAGCGCTGCTGTAACAGAAATAACATGAGTGGGTAGCTTTAAGGAACAGAAATTTATTTCCTCACTCTTTAAAAAAGCTAAAAGTCCTAAATCAGGACACCAGCTCTAGGGGATGGATCTCAAGGAAAGGCTCACTCTCTGTCCGCTCTGGGGGAAGTTCCTTGTCTCAGTTTCTGTAGCCCCAGCGTTCCTCAGTTCCTAGCCAATCTTCATGTGGCATCTATCTTCTCCTCATTTGTGCCTGCTTGTCCCTGTGTCTACACTGCTTCTTATAACTCAGAAGTGATTAGGTTTAGAAAACATTAACATAACAACAACAAAAAAAACCTATTCCCAAAGAGGATTACAGCCCCAGGTATAGGGTTTAGGATTCCAACACGTTTTAGGAGTACACAGTTCAATCCATAAAAAACTCTGCTTAGTACATTCAGAAGAATAAAAACCATGTTTGAAATGTCAACAGGGAACTAGAAACTACAGAAAATGACATAAAAGATTTCAAAAGAACCAAACAGTAGTCCTCGAACTGAAAAAATACAGTTGTTGATGTTAAGAACCCAATAGCTGAGTTAACAGCAGATTATCACAGCTGAAGTGAGAATTGGTGAACAGGAAGATAGGTCAGGAAAGAACTACTCAGAATTCATTTTGGAGATAAAAAAAAAAAAAGGAAGGAAAATGTAAATGGGGGATCCATTAAAAAGATCTAACATACATTTAACTGGCATCCATAAAGAGAAAAGAGATTTTGGAGTAGAGCCAATTATTTCAAGAGGTAATAGCCAAGAATTTCCAGAACTGATGACAGAGATCAGCTCATGGTTTCAAGAACCCAACAAATTCCAAGCAGCATGAGTAAAAAGAAATCCACACCTAGATACTGTAGAGAAACCGCAGACAAACAAAAACAAATAGAAATCTTGAACCTAGACCATCTGAGGCCAAGTTTGGCTTTCTTTCCACTTCACCAACTGACCTCTTCCACCAAGGCCTGAGCATGGGCTCTGTTTGTCCTTCCTCTTGCCCTGCCCTGGCTGGGTGAATGGCAACTTATGTCAATTTAAGTGGTCCTCTTTTAGGTAAGCAGAAACTCCCCTGATTTCTAGAACATTCCTAAATGCTTCAACTAGTTAATAGTTATCAGAACAGTGAAATCACATTACATCAGCAGGCCAAAGAAAGTGGATTTTTAACTTACATAACAGCAAAAGAATCAGCAATGGCAAGGTAAAGATAAAATAATGAAAGAGAAATATTTCATTCTTCTCTCAATGGCTACAGTCACATATGTGACCATGTTGTTACTCACAGTGATCCCACGTGGCAGAGCAGAACTGCCCCATAGGGTTTTCTTAGCTGTAATCTTTCTGGGAGCAGATCACCAGGTCTTTCTCCTGCAGAGGTGCTGGGTGAGTTTGAACCGCCAACCTTTCGGTTTGCAGCTGAGCACTTAACTGTTTGTGCTGCCAGGGCTCCCATATATGCTATGATAAAATAGAATTTAAGGCGGAGTGAGGTGATGAGTCAGGGAGAGGGGAGATTTAGTTTTTATACTATTCTTTACAGGTACTCCAAACACCAGGGACTGTATTTCATTCATTATACATACACAGCATCTGATCCAGGGCCTGGCCTATAATGTGAACATATACATTAATTTGTGAGTGAATGAAATAATAGACAAAGTGAGATAACTCTACCTGGCACACATCAGGAATACAGGAAGGCTTCAGACAGTCAGATGGACAGTCTAACTCTCTAGGGAAAAGAAAAATTCTTCATTACTCATTATATTCAACGGTTTCTAAAAAATATGAAGATTTTTTAAATTTTAAGGCAAAAATTCACTTATATGAAATTGCTGTTTATTGAGTTCCTTTGAGAAGTACAATCCTGTACTTGGTAGGAAGCACCAGCACCACAGGGCACGGAAAAGATGGCCATAACCCTGAAGTAGTAAGTGTGCCATAGCAGATTTCCCCACTCTACACTGAATTGTCTTCCTCGGGGTCTCCTGCTCCTGTCCCCAGTTGACTATAGAAATCCTGCAGTCAGTGAAATCCTACCATCCTGCTCAGGGACAGGGTAGGACACAGTTGAAAGGGATTAGACTAGAAGGTAGGTGTCTTAGTTAACTAGTGCTGCTGTAACAGGAGTACCACAAGTGGATAGCTTTAACAAAGAAATTTATTATCTCATAGTCTAGTGGGCTAGAATTTCCAATTCAGGGCGCCAGCTCCAGGGGAAGGTTTTCTCTCTCTGTCAGCTCTGGAGGAAGGTCCTTATCATCAATCTTCCACTGGTCGAGGAGCTTCTCAGTGCAGAGACCCTGAGTCCAAAGGACGTGCTATGCTCCCGGTGCTGCTTTCTTGGTGGTATGAGGTTCCCATATCTCTCTGCTCGCTTCTCTCTTTTATATCTCAAAAAAGATTGACTTAAGACACAACCTAATCTTGTAGGTTGAGTCCTGCCTCATTAACATAACTCCTTCTAATCCTGCCTCATTAACATTATAGAGGTAGGATTTACAACACATAGGAAAATCACATCAGATAACAAAATGGTGGACAATCACACAATACTGGGAAACATGGCCTAGCCAAGTTGATAGATATTTAGGGGCAAGGGAACACAATTCGATCCATGACAATAGGATATGAAGTTGTAAGCAAGGTGGTCCAGGCTCAGTCCTGCCACCTTCCACCTGCAGGCAAGTCACTCACTCTCTGGGGTCCAGTGCCTAAGCTGCAAGATAAAGGGGTTATAATAGGCCAAACCACGGATGGGGGCCTTGGGGAGTGAGCAGGGATGGGGATGGTTTACCAGAATCTCTGTGTAGTGGTGAGGTGTTTAGTCCAAAACAGGCCTCAGGGATTCTGATATACCCTTTCCCAGAAGAAGCCCACGCACAAGGGGATGTTTCCCTAAAGTCCTAGTAGAATTAAATATTCTACAGTTTCTCCCTCCCTCCTCCTTCCCACGCTTTCCTGCTTCTGCCTCTGTTCAAATCAGAAGTGAAGTTTATACAACAGATTCCCCTGGCTCTGGCCCCATGCTTCACATGCTTAGTCACCACAACAGGTTCTGGTAGGTAATTGAGAGCCAAGCAGCAGCAGCTCCTAAAGCCACTCTTAGGCAAAGCAGATCCCACAACAGGCTAATTAGTAATCAAAATGCAACCACTCAAGGCAGTTTTATTGTCAATCTGAGCTGACAGCAGTGGGTCCTCCTCTCTCCCAACCCCCGGCTGTCACTTGTTCCCACTGGCCTTGTATCTGTCTCTCCTATAGCCCTTTCGCCACCTTCTGCCTCAAATTCCAGCCTGTGGCCCCATCCGCCTCTCTGACACTCCGGGGGCTTTATAAGAGCACTCATGTTCTGCTCATGATATGGTACACAGAAGTAATCCCTTTAGTTTTTTGAGCACTTTACAAGTTTCTAAAGAGTGGAAAGCCTGCAGTTATGAAATTGGGGGTTGCATAGCCTCAGGAGGATTTGAGGGTTACGGAGAAGTAAATTACTCCCTGTCGAAGCAATTCTATAAATCTTTCTGAAATCATTTGCTGCAGCTCTACAGAGGAGTACAGAATCCTCACTTACCCACCTACAAGAGTATTTAGTGCCCAGGAAGAATAATAGCAACCACCCCACACTGTCTTCAGATGTAACATGACTTTGCCGCTCCGTCACTGACAGGGGGCCATGTGTTTTGGTCTGCTTTGCCAGTTGCAGGGATGAATTTACACTAATCCATCTATCCACATCCTCTTGGGCAGCTCCCTGCCCTTCTGACCAGTGACAGACACTTAGAGGAATGGCTGACTATTGGCTACAGTTGGGGAAAAGAGCAAAGCTCACTGGTTTAGACCTGTTGAAACTGGTTTCGACTGGGCAGAGGACAAGGAGGGAGATGTACCCTGCCTTAGAGCCATCCCTAGCATTTGGCAATTCTGTCCTTTCTACAGACTCTAACCAGAGATCACAGTCAGGCAGCCCATGGGCTTAACTGAGCCTGTCAATGTGACTTGTTTGGCCCGTAGAGTTTTTTTTTTTTTTTTAAGTTGCCAACATTTAGAAAATAGGAGCTTTCATACAAAAATCTGTATTCCTGGCCGCTAAATGATGTGAAGTTCCGGCAACACTTCTGATTAGCAGTCACCACTTGGAGCTGAGTGGTGCCACTCATTTAGCCAGAGGCACAGAAGCTACCAGGAGTCCACCAGGACAGAGCCAGGCTTTGTGGGACCTGAAGCTTACATAATTGGGGGCCACCACTTTAAGAAGAATAAATCAAAATGGTAAATACAAAATTGCTAGGGCCCCTCCAAAGGCCTGAGCAAGTGATGTCATGAAGCTTAAGCTCATGAGCTTCTGTGGTAAATCTACCTCTGGTCGCCACCCACGGCCTGTTGTTTCACACCCAGTCCAGTTGCTGCACTTGCTACCTGCCGGGCCTGTGTAGGCAGTTGAGTTTGTGACCATTTGTCTATATCTTGTGGCCACCAGCTCCTGCCATCATTCCTAGTCCTCAGCCCTGATTTCCAGAATAAACACAGCTGGGCCCTGGCCCTCTAAGGAACGCCCCATCTTCCCTCAAACTCCAGTAACAAAAATGAAGGATGACTTCATTTATTTGAAAAGGTAGAAAAAAGTCTTTATTCTTTACAACTCCCTCTCTTTTGCTAGGTTAAAAGGATACAAGAGTCCAAGCATCTGCGTGGAGTTAATGTACAAAGTGATTCCTTACCAGCAGAGATCTAGGAAAAGCAACAAAAAGAAGAGAGGGAGAAAGAGTAAATGTCTGCTAGGTGTACATCCATGAGTCCGAATCCACTCGATGGCAACTAATGTTAACAGGTGTACATCCTAATCTCCATTCAGTCTGGCCTGCTCATTTGCCTCACTGTGATTGTCTGTGGGCTAGTCCATCAGTCTCTAATGGCCTTCTTTTAGGAGGATGGGGTGTGGGAGGAAGAAACATGAAAAAAAATCATTTCCAAATGGGCAGTGGCCAGTATTGCCAGAATTAGATTGGGAATGAGAGAATCAACACTGATCATTGAGCACCTAATGTGTACTAACTCTACTTCCTGTATACCAATTACTGTACTAAACAAAAAAAAAAACAAACCCATTGCCTTTGACTCAATTCTGACTCCCGACGACCCTATAGGACAGACCAGAACTGCCCCATAGGGTTTCCAAAGCTGTAAACCTTCACAGAAGCAGACTGCCACATCTTTCTCCCGCAGAGCGGCTGGTGGGTTTAAACCGCCAATCTTCTGGTTAACAGCCGAGCGCTTAACCACTGTGCCAGCAGGGCTCCTTTGATTGCTGTACTAGAAGCCACAAAGTGGTTGCCCTGTGGGTACTTGCAATCTAGTTGCAGAAACAGACACTCACTGAGAAAGTTACTTAACAGAGAAATATAACAAAAGCTTGCATGAATTCAGACTGGGAAGATGTTACCAGAGTAGAGAGGACTTCAGTAGAACTCCAGAGGACCTGGATGGGGAGGAAGCAGGACTGAGAACATTCCAGACCGGGAGAACAGCACATGCAAAGTGGGAGAATGAGACCTCTGAGATGTGTTTGGGGGACAGGGAGTAGGCCAGCCTGGACAGCTAGAGGGTGGGCTGGGAGCAATGAGAAATAACAGGAGAAGTAGGTAGAGAGTCAAGGGTGAAGGGATTTGAATTCTAGACAAAGGGCTTTGAGTTGTCTCTTTCTGTGACAGAGAATGAGAGATTCTGAGCACAACAGAGATATAATAAAAATGCCCGTGGCAGTTGCTTTCCAGTTTATTGAACATAATAAGCCTTGCTACTTATTCCTGCTTGATTCTTACTTACACTCTGCATTATACAATACAAGCTTACTGAGGAAATCTGGAACTCATTAGTAATCCCATCAACCAGAGATCATCACTGTTAACATTTTGGCATGTTTTCTTCCTAAACATAATTTTTTTTCTTTCAAAAAGGGGACAAGTGTATCTGCTGTTTTCACAACACCATATCATGAGACTTTTCCCATGTCATTGAATAGTCTTTGAAAATAAGATGTTTACTAGCTACATAATCAATTTTCTTGATTTACTATGATTTTATTAATGATTGCCCTCTGTGGAAACATTTAAGTTGCCTCCAATTTTTCACTATTATATATAATGCTGCAATGAACATCC
This sequence comes from Trichechus manatus latirostris, assembly GCF_000243295.1. NCBI lineage: Eukaryota > Metazoa > Chordata > Mammalia > Sirenia > Trichechidae > Trichechus > Trichechus manatus. The sequence continues at coordinate 4,983,294 of NW_004444003.1, forward strand.
TGGTACACAAAGATTTATCTACATCTCTGATTAGTTCATGATGTAAAATTACTAGGCCAACAGGTATAAATATTTTTAGGAATTGATACATTGTTGTGTGCCATTGAGTCCACTTGGACTTATAGCAACTCTATAGGACAGAGTAGAATTTCCCTATAGGGTCTCCAAGGCTGTGATCTTTGGAGAAGCAAAATGCCACATCTTTCTCCCACAGAGCAGCTTGGTGGTTTTGAACCACGAACCTTTTGTTTAGCAGCCACGCACTTTGACCACTGCACCACCAGGGCTCCTTCTCTTCCCTTGTACGGACTTCGCAAATCAGCTTAACTTGTAGCCTTTGCTGTCATCACAAGCCACATCACAGATGAGAGTCCAACCAGCCTAACTGAGCAGAATATGGTGCTGATGAGGCCCGGGCCATTGATCCTCCTTCCACTCTAAGAGTGTTCCTTGCACTCAACTGGCCATGTGAAATGAGTGTCCTTGTTCACAAATACACTCTGGGTAAGCTAGGAGTCAGTACAACCCATCACTATCACTAGCAAACAGCTCAAGATGCCCATCCTCTTAGAGTAAGTCAGCCCGCCTCACCTGCTAGGCTTGAGCTCTTGGAAGACAAGGTCTGTGTCTTGTTTATTGCTCCCTATGGGGCCCCGGTGGTAGGGTAGTTAAGAGCTATGGCTACTAACCAAAAGGTTGGCAGTTCAAATCCACCAGCTGCTCCTTGGAGACCACATAGGGCAGTTCTACTCTGTCCTATAGGGTCGCTATGAGTTGGAATTGACTTGATGGCAAGGGGTTTGGTTTGGTTTTGACCAGCCCCAAAATTGTATGAATCTAGGGGCAGCTCATCTTTTCCAGAAACTGCCCTGAGGAAAAATGGAATCTTGGGCAGGGGAACCAACCACTTTCTATGGTGATTAGTTGGGTTTTCCTTGTATTCGACAGTGATATGCTCACTGCTTGTATACACAATAAATAGGTGCATGGCACCATTACATACCAGACAACTAAAGTACTGTGGGTACAACTATGAAAAACTTCAGCGACAAGTCAATGCTCATTAAATCAGAAGGAAAGACTGATCAGAACCTGAGAAAATCTTAATCCCATAAGTTTCAAAAAAGAAGGACGGCAACCTAGACTGACAGAAGGCTCCCTAACAGAGGGCTCCATGGGAGCCACTTCAGTAAATTGAGACTGAGAGGTGTACTCCATATTTATTGTTGTCTGGAAAGAAATGCAGCTAAGACACTGAAAACTCACCAAAAACAGTTTATCTTAAACAGTCCCCTAAGACCTTGTTTATGTTACTCATTTGTACCATCTTTAAATTACTTTGCTAAGTAAATACAGGAAAGCTGTAACTCAGCTGCGGCTCAATCACCATAAATTCCAAATGAGAAGTATCTGAACTTAATGAAACTTCATTACATATTGAAACTCATTATTTTATATTTTACCATAAAACTTTGGCACATAGCCAATCCTTGGTTACCCACTTCTACAGCAACTATTTTGTTGGTTCTATGAGGCTCATTCTGAACCTCAATCTGATTTTAAATAGATTCCCAGGCTTCCAAGATGCTCTTCCATCCCTCCTCCTCAATATTAGCCTAAATAAAACGAATACATCCCACAAATAATGAATTCCAGAAGTAAAGGGGAATTTCTAAAAGTTACCTATCATTTCAGTCTGTGGGTGGTACAAACGGTTAACACACTCAGCTGCTAACTGAAAGGCTGGAGCTTTGAGTCCACCCAGATGTGCCTCAGAAGAATGGCCTGGTGATCTACTTCTGAAAAATCAGCCATTGAAAACCCTATGGAGCACAGTTCTACTCTGACTCACATGGGGTCGCCATGAGTTGGAGTTGACTCGAAGGCAACCTATTGTTTGCATTAGCTACATTTTATTCCTGCAGAGGACCATGGGACAGCTATCGGCCGTGGAGGCTGGTGGTTAAGAAAACAGTCTTTGGCGCTAGGCAGAACTGGGTTTCAACCCCAGCTCTATCTATAGTCTAACTCCTTGGAGTCTCAGTTTCCTCATCTGTGAAATTGTTGAGAACACATGTAAAGAGCTTGGCACACTGCGCAGAACATAGGACAGACTCACTAAATAATAGCTCCTATAATCAGCAGCAGTAAAGAAGTCTTTATAAGTGGGCACAACAACAACAACAAAAACTAAACCAGTTGCTGTCTAGTCGACTCCGACTCATGGCAATTCTCTATGTGTCAGAGTAGGACTGTGCTCCATAGGGTTTGCAATGGCTGTGACCTTTCAGAAGTAGATCACCAGGCTTTTCTTTTGAGGCACCTTACAGTTAGTAGCCAAGTGCTTAACCGTTTGTGCCACCCAGGGACTAAAATCCCCCTTAAGTTAATAAGGGACAGAAAAGATGAAATTACTATTCCATCATCCTGCTGTTAAAATGTAGAAAGAGCATGGAAAACGTATTAAGGCAAATGACAAGTAATAGTTAAAATGTTTTGTAGCCCAAAGATCCATTCTGTAAATTAGACCTCCCAGATGGGAGCCAGGCACTTGAAACAGTAGGGCTGTCTCTGGAGAGCTGTGTGTAGGAAGCCACTGGAAACTAGGCCAGTCCATGTGGATTGTCCAAAAGCATAAAGTAATTGCTGGAAGCCTGCCAGACCCACTGACTTAGAAGAATAACACCCTGGATGTGTGGGAAATGAGCATTTCAGCTCTGTGGTGGGGGTGGGGGTGACTACCTTATTAACATGGCTCAGCCCAAATAGATATTCAGGGGCACCAGCCCTCCCCTCACCCTGCCTCCACCAACCAAAATGCCAGCAGCCCTGATTTGACAAAGGAACATCATTCCAAACGTGCGTGGAAATGTTAGTTTTTGGAACTCAAAACACATATTCCTCAGAAAGGTCTTACAAATACTTGTTAGATTTTTTTCTGATCAAGTCCACAAAGGCTCCACAATTAGAAGTATAGCTGAAGGGATAGCTCTGAGTCTGAACCCGGAGGTTGGCGACCAGCTTTTTAGTTGCAGCAGCTCAGCAGCATAATAAACACCACTGTGGCTCCGTTTCCTCATCTATAAATTGGAAATAATAATACTTCCTGTCTCGTTGGGTAGTCGCAAGGACTGAGTGAGTTAATACAGATAAAGCGTTTAGATAGTGCCTGGCACATAGCAAAAAAAAAAAAAAAAACTCATTGCCTTCAAATCTATTCCGACTCATAGTAGGTGGTAAATAAACATTAGCTGTTATTATCTTTATCATGAATGGTTAAGTGCTCAGCTGCTAACCAAAGGTCGATATTCAAACTCACCCAGTGGCTCTGCTGGAGAAAAGACCTGGCAATTTGCTCTAGTAAAGCTGTCGTTACTGTGTACCGTCAAGTCGATTCTGACTCATAGCAACCCTACAGGACAAAGTAGAACTGCTCCATACGGTTTCCTAAGCTGTGATTTTTACAGAAGCAGGTTGCCAAGTCTTTCTCCCATGGAGCCACTAGTGGGTTAGAACTGTTGACCTTTTGGGTTAGCAGCTGAGTGTTTAACCATGGTGCCACTAGGGCTCCTTTGTAAAGATTACAGCCTCCGAAGACCTATGGGGCAGTTCTACTCTGTCACATGGGGTCGCTGTGCATCAGAATCGACTCGAAGGCACACAACAACATGAGGCTGCAGACTAAGGTCTCCAGGATGGCTATAGTAGGGTATTAGGCCTCCAAGGAGAGCCAGGAATTACTCAAGAACCCCGTGGAGAAGAGGAGGGATTTAGGGGAACCAGCCTGCTGTTTATTGAGCATTCACCATCCAGGTGTGCTGCTTAGAGCTTCACACTCATCATCTCTTACCCCTCCGAACAAAGATAGTTATTATTGCGATTATAATCACCTCTGGTTCATTCATAAGGAATCTGGGGCCTAGAAAGGCAAAGAAACTCATTTAACACCCCCTGCTTAATAAATGGAGCCCTGGTTGCGCAGTGGTTAAGAGTTCGGCAGTTGGAATCCACCAACTCCTCCTTGGAAACCCTATGGGGCAGTGTTCTACTCTATCCTGTAGGTTTGTTATGAGTCGGAATTGATTCTATGGCAACACGTTTGGTGAGTAAGTAGTCTGTCTGATTCCAGGGCCAATGGAGCTCAAAGAAAAGACTGGTCTCATTCCCTTTTTCTACCATTAAACCAACTGCCATCAAGTCAATTCAGATTCATGGCACCCCCGTGTGTGTCAGAGTAGAACTGTGCTCCATAGGGTTTTCAATGACTAATCTTTTGGAAATAGATCACCAGGTCTTTTTTCTAAGATGCCTCTGGGTGGCTTTGAACCTCCAACCTTTTGGTTAACAACAGAGTGCTTAATCCTTTGCACCACCCAGTCACCTCCCTTCACGTCCTGTGCCCAGGAAATCTGAGTTACCTTTGTTTGAAGAAGATTTGTCAGTAATTTGCATTGTAAGAAAAACACCAGTCCCTTCCACCTCTGGGTTATTTACTCTTTCCTCATCTCTTCCCTAATAGGGAGGAGAAAGACTTTTTTTCCCCAAATCCTGCTTTTGTGAGAGTGACCTTAGGTGACAGGTGTAATGATTGTGTACCTCAGCTTCCCTGTTTGTAATAGAGGTATAATAAATATTTGAGTCCTGACTCCTTAGCATGACATACACCAGACCCTTTCCATCTGTCACCACTTCCTCTTTTGTATGCTCGTCTCTCATAACTTCCCCCGACGCATGTTTGCCAACAGTCACAGTGGTGCCTGAGGTCCCCCCATACCATGCTCTTTCTCATTTTTGTTCTTTGCTCTTGATGTTCCCTCTGCCTGAACTATTGCAACCCCCAACCCCCACGTACTGAATTCGTATTTACCTCTTGGGACACATTCAGAAGGTAGTATCTTGTTCCCTTGTACTCCCATAGAACTTGGCATATACTCATACTACAGAACTATCAAAATTTCATGTGATTCTTTTTCCATTAGTCTCTCCTACTCCTAGTTGGGGCTCTGTATCTGTCAATCTAGAACACTTCCTGCACACAGTAGGTGCTCAATAAGATTGGCTGCAAGGAATTGATAATATGAAGTTTAGAGCTTCAGATGAAAGCTCCAGTGGGAGAACAGTATCTCCAACTATCCAATGATAGATAGTGTAAGACAGGTCTCCTCAGGGACACACTTTATCTCCCAAGTCTCCAAGCAGGTCTTTTACTGCCTGTGAAGAATGGCAAGTAGTCAATTTAGTTTTGAGAGGAGAGGTCTTTCATAATACAATGTGCTTCAGGACGTTCCTGTGCTAACATTTAGTTAGGACCACAGTTGTGGGCACCAGGAAGCAGAAAGCACCAAAGTGAATGAACCATGGAAGTCCACAAACTCCACTGATACTTCCTTCAAGATACTTCTGCACTCCTTCAAGACTCTCTTTGAGAGTCCCCAGTGTGCAGAATCCTCCAAATTGCACTTCATTAAGTGGCGTTAAGCCTTTGGTGAGGGATGACACTGAGTGAAAAAACCAGGAGGAAACTTGGAGCTTTGAAAGGGTGGAAATAGGACCAATCCCTTGCAGTATTAAGAAGTTCAGGCAAAGCTGGCTGGGAAAAAGCTGGTAAGTAAGAAAACTGTCTCACTTCTTGCTCATCTCAGACATCTGGGCTTCTCTGAGACCCAAGGGTAGTCTAAGATGGAGAAATGAGAAACTATTCTAACATTACTGCATACACCTCCACCCCACTGCAGAGAAAGCTGGCAAACCTACCCACCCAATCAAGCCATAGGATTACTTGTTCACTGCGAAATCTCTAACACTTAGTGTGGTGCCTGGTCCATAATAGGTGCTCGATAAATATTGAGTAAATAAACAGATGATGACAACAACCAAACCAAATTCCCTGTGGAACTATTTGAGAAAATTGCTTTATGGATCAAATCAATTATGATTTTAAACCAAGTAAGCTTTCTGTTTGCTTTATTAAGAAGAATTAAGGCAGATGCTATTTTACTGTCTTCATTAAAATAGTTAAGGTCCTGTCTTAGGCTTCTAGTGCTGCTATAACAGAAATACTACAAGTGGATGGCTTTAACAAATAGAAATTTATTTTCTCAAGTCCAGTAGGCTGTAAGTCCAAATTCATGGTGTCAGCTCCAGGGAAAGACTTTCTCTGTCGACTCTGGAGAAAGGTCCTTGTTATCAGTCTTCCCTTGGTCTGGGAGCAGCATCTCAGCACAGGAACCTCAGGTCCAAAGGACGTGCTCTGCTCCTGGCACTGCTTTCTTGGTGGTATGAGGTCCCCCACTCTCTGCTTGCTTCCCTTTCCTTTTATCTCTTGTAAAATAAAAGGTGGTGCAGGCCCCACCCTAGGGAAACTCTCTTTACATTAGATCAGGGATGTGACCTTAGTAAGGGTGTTATACAATCCCACCCTAATCCTCTTTAACATAAAACTACAATCACAAAATGGAGGACAACCACACAATACTGGGAATCATGGCCCAGCCAAATTGATACACACATTTTTGGGGGACATAATTCAGTCCAAGACAGGTCGCAAGTACAGAATTTAGATCCTAAGGGCAAGGATTACACCTTGTTTTTTCCTCTCCCCACCCAAATATCAGCTGATGATGCTATAAAGTGATTTGACAGAGTAATCTTCAGATTTAAAATATTAAAATACAAATTTTCTTTAATAAAAAATTTTCTCTGTTAATTATATTACTACCAATATTTCTGATAGCAATTTAGGATAATTTTAGGAAATTATCCTCAATGAACTGGGTACATATTTGTCCTGTCTTTTTCACAGAAAAAGAAAAAGAGCTTCTATTAGATACACAGAGCTTTGTGCAGCTACTGTCTGCAAAACTGATTGTAGTTTTTGTAAAATGCACCTAAGAATGAGAATTTCTTATTAAAAAACAAAAACACAAAAATCAGCTGTAAGAGGTAGAGATTTTCTTGTCCAACATATGGTAATCTGCCTTGAGCACATTCTCTAGTTTCTGAGGGGGAATTCTGACTGAGGGCCAGGGCACTCCCCTGACAAGCGTCTCATATTAAGTAGGAAAAAGTTTCCTAACTTTAATTCTATTCTTGAGGATTTAAAGATGTTTTCCTTGCAACCATGGCAATGTATAAAACTGGAAACTATTAAAACGCAAATGTAACCAAGAGAAGAGTAATAATATATCCATTAAGGAAAAAACAATATTATTTATTTGTCAAAATGTGAATCCCCTCCGAATCTGTAGTTTTGGGATTTCAACCCCCAAAGCAAGTCCTTTGATTTTGGAGAAACTCTGACTGGCAAGGACACCTCTCTGTCTCTATGCAGAACTTAACTTTAAACATTTCAGGAGAGTCGTTCTGTGCTATGAAGAAGTGTCTATCTCTGGCCCAGGGTAAAGATGTTTCAGTGACTCAATGTTACAGGCAATAAATTCTTCGTAACATCCCAGTGCTGGGTGGCTGTTCAATAAATATTTGCTATCTTAGGTAAAACCAGATGTCCTATGGGGAGACCAAGAAGCTAGAATTGTTATTTTCTTAAGTTTTTGGTCTCCAACCAGCTATGGATGCATTTTAGTCCCCAGTGGGTCTGCTGCTCCTCTGCCTTTATTCTCTTCCTCTTCTTTGATCAGTGAGAATAATGTTTCCTTGGTAACACTGTACCTCCTAGGAGAAGGCTGGGGCTGGTCCTTCTAAAGAATATGGGGCTTTTCCGCCCGCACACTCACATGGTCTTGCCCATCTCTCCACTCCAAACAAACTCCATTTAACTTTTCTTGGCTGAACTTTCCAGCCCTGATTGCTTAAAAATCATGGTGAACGTAAACAAGTACCCCATCCCCCTCCCTCCCTAGTAGTTCAGCACTTAACAACTTTTATTCCTTATCTCTTAGTATAGCAATTGTCTTAATTATCTAGTGTTGCTATAACAGAAATACCACAGGTGGATGGCTTCAACAAAGAGATGTTTATTCTCTCATACTCATTAGGCTAGAAGTCAAAATTCAGAGTGTCAGCTCCAGGGGAAGGCTTTTTCTCTCTGTCAGCTCTGGGGGAAGGTCCTTGTCATCAATCTTCCCCTGGTCTAGGAGCTTCTCAGGCACAGGGATCTTGGGTCCAAAGGATGCACCCTCTGCTCCCGGCACTGCTTTCTTGGTGCTGTGAGGTCCCCATGTCTCTCTGCTTGCTTCTCCCTTTTATATCTCAAAAGAGATTGGCTTAACGCAAATAAGAAATGAAATGGGGGATATTACAACAGACCCAAGTGAAATAAAAAGGATCATAACAGAGTATTATGAAGAACTATACTCCAACAAATTTGAAAACCTAGAGGAAATAGACGAATTTCTAGAAACACACTACCTACCCAAGCTAACACAAAATGATGTTGAAAATCTGAACAGACTCATAACGAGAAGACAATGAAAACGTAATTTTAAAAATCCCAACAGGAGGGGCCAAGATGGCAGAGTTGTCAGACGCTTCCAGAGGACCCTCTTACAACAAAGACCCGAAAAAACAAGTGAATCAATTATATATGACAATCCAGGAGCCCTGAACATCTAAGGCAAAGTTGACGAGCCGGACTGAGTGGTGGGGGGAGGGAGAGACGGTTCGGAAGCAGCGAGGAGTAGCCAGACCTGGCCCGGCAAGAGCCTGAGCCCTTTAGGCCTGATCAGCTCAAGGGCGAGCAGTGAGGCAGGCAAGCAGCAGTGCTCAGGAGGCGCGTTTTCCACACTGGGAGAGACCCAGTGCCAGAGAGTCTACTCAGCCACCCAGAACCAGTGAGAAGCAGCCAACGATTGGCGAAAGATAAGTAATTGCATATGGCCTACCATGTGGAACAAAAACACCCCCTTAGGGAAACGCCTCTCTCCCATTTACCTCCCCACTCCCTGCTCTGCACTGGCTCCCGGACCGGCTTCAGCAATTGCTGAGTCCCCTGGGCCGGAAGTAGGATCTGTCACACACCCTGAGCTGTTCTCCCGGCCTTGGAGAGTGAACAAATTAACAAATGGAAAAAAATAAACTGCCGGCTCCCCTAGGCCAGGATCCCAGGGTAGGTGCAGCTCCTTTGCCTAGGCACAGGCATAAGGGATCCACAGACTTTGAGTGCCTTTCCCCCCTCATAGACTTTTGCGGGCCCATTTCAACAGTGTAGGCCCTCATTACCGCAGTACAACAGGGTATATAGCTGAAGTCTAACTTGAACTGTTTCAGCTGTGAAGTGGCAGGTTCGTGACATTTGACACTGCTCTGCCCATTAAGCAGGGTCTTCACCTACCCACATCAGGGGCCTGAGGACTGGTGGCTCCATCCATGCCACCTAACCATTTGCAACAGGCGCCCAAGAATAAGCGGTGCCTCCCAATCCTTATAGCCAACATAGCATTGGGTGCTCATACTACGGCTACAAAACCCACCCACTTACACGCTCTAGGGAAGAGGGACACGCCTTCCTCCTGGACACTTGGGGGCAGCCATCAACCCCCTGCCTTTCTCAGAGTGTGTCCCTCTGCTGCAGCCAGATGCCTGTGCCTACATCAATCATCCATGCCTGTCTAGGATTGTGAGAGCCTACACCACACACTTGGTGGCTATCTACCTGGGCACCTGAGCTGAGTTCATACAGGAGGAGTAGGCAGACTCCTGAGCTCACATACCTAGTAACAGATCTAACCACCTGGTGACAAGACATTAGAGCTTCAAAGGTGCCGATAATCAAACTGGCTCATACAAGCAGCCTATTTGGGCATATCAAAACAAAACAAGAATCGAAGACACATTAAGCAAACAGAAAATAAATAAATATAATAACTTATTGATGGCTCGGTGACAACAGTCAATATCAAATCACAGAAAAAGGCAACCCATGATGGCTTCAGCAAGCTTCCAAAATAAAGAATCTAGAAATTTTCCAGAGGAGGAAAATTTCTTCGAATTACCAGAGGCAGAATATAAAGATTAATATACAGAACTCTTCAAGAAATTAGGAAGGAAATTAATCAAAATGCAGAACATGCAATAGAGGAAATTAAAAAGATTAGAAAAGAGCATAATGACAAATTTAACAGGCTGCAAGACTCCAAAGACAGACAGCAATCAGAAATCCAGAGGATTAACAATAAAATTTCAGAATTAGACAACTCAGTAGAAAGTCGTAGGAGCAGAATTGAGTCAATGGAAGTCAGAATTAGTGAGACTGAAGATAAAGCGCTAGGCATCAACTTGTTTGAGGAAAAATCAGATAAAAGGATTTAAAAAAAATGAAGAAACCCTAAGAATTATGTGGGACTCTATTAAGAGGAATAACCTACCAGTGATTGGAGTACCAGAACTGGGGGGGACAACAGAAAATACAGAGAGAATTGTCGAAGATTTGTTGGCAGAAAACTTCCGTGATACTGTGAAAGATGACAAGATATCTATCCAAGATGCTCATTGAACCCCACATAAGGTAGAGCCCTAAAGAAAGTCACCAAGACATATTATAATCAAACTTGCCAAAACCAAGATAAAGAGAGAATTCTAAGAGTGGCTAGGGATAAACGAAAAGCCATCCACAAAGGAGAGTCAGTAAGAATAAGCTCAGAGTACTCAGCAGAAACCATGCAGGCAAGAAGGTAATGGGATGACATATATAAAGCCTTGAAGGAAAAAACTGCCGGCCAAGAATTATACATCCAGCAAAACTGTCTCTCAAATATGATGGTGAAATTAGGGCATTTCCAGATAAACAGAAGTTTAGGGAATTTGCAAAAA